>NC_092814.1:348248485-348561818 GCF_023375885.2 Dermacentor andersoni
GGTAGTGCTATAAAGATGCTGTATAAAAGTGACACGCGGTGACAGGGACATTATTATACTTAGCAGCCGACCGTACGTTTTGTAGCTTAGACCTTCTTTCTTGTGCGTTTGTGCTACCCTTATTAATGAGCCATCTCTTGACTATGTTCTTGACTATGTAACCGCGTTTGTGTGGATGCGTAGACGTGTGCTTTTTGTTGTACTTGTAAAATGCAAATAAAATATTTTCAGGCTTACTCAATCTTTGGTTTCCTGTGCGTTTATTCCAGTCGAGGCCATCGTGCCATCTGGAAACCGCATTCTGTCAGTAGCCCTACACGAAATGCAACAGCTGGAGCGCGGCGGCACAATTTAACTCAGAGTAACGGCGGCGTAATAAACGAAAAACCGCTCGGGATGCTCTTAAAAGTCAGTTCAGAGTGTGCCTTAACTCGATATTACTCAGCGCTACATGTATTCTGCTGCGCCTCGATCGTGCTCCCGCCAGTTTGGTTGCTGTGTGGCAAACGTAGCGCCTACGCATATATGTAGGCGCTACGTTTGCCACACAGCAACTAAACTGGCGGGAGCACGATCGAGGCGCAGCAGCCAGAAACCCAGTAAAACCACAGAACACCTGGTAAAGCGGCCGCCATACTGTGCAAAACCCCGTTTCCGTTTCCTGTTGCACAGCGCCACCTGTGGTCCCATACTTTAGTTCACGACCCCACCGCTATGCTTATTTCCGTAGCACAGTGGAAGGTACAGTTTCCCTTCTCTAAGTTTGTATAGGTGTTCTGTGGTAATAGCCACTGGCTGTTTGAGAGCAGACGCTATTTCGAGGCTGGCGCCTGAAGGCCCCCTAGAGTTACGGCCCTAGCATGACAGCGATACTTTGGCAAAATGGCGGCGCACACGTTTGTTTACGTTGCTATGGCAACAGAAACAGCAAGCGCGCGGCACCTCACCCTAGCGCTTTTAGTTTTTTCTTTGTTTTTATTATGACGACCAGCTCCGCTGATAGAGTTACCGTACCAACTCAAGAGGACAAGCTACCTATGGGGCCGGTGCATTGATATCGGGAAGCGTAAGAGCGCCATTTTGTTGCTACCGCTGAGGTTGCCAGCTCCTAAGACGCTTGCTAGACTTGACGACAATAGTAAGTTTTCATATACGAACTGCAGCAGCGTGGCAGAATGGCATCTCGTTTGCAGTGATGCGATATGTTGTGCGTGCAGCCGTGTGTATGGCCTTTATAAGTTTGTTCCTCATTCTAAGGCTTTATTCCTTGATTCTATGGTGTGGATGTGGTCGATGTTGGCATGAATGCTGGCCGTGCAGGGGTCAGTTATGCAACCGAAGAATGATCCAATTAATGTTTCCCGCAGTATGCCGTTTTCAGCGGTCACGCACCGTTAGCTGTTGCAAGTGTCACTCTACGAGGTTATGAGTTAAGAGCTTGAAGCCGTGGTCGGCAGATTCCTCGTTGGGCCTTCCGTAATTTTCCTCGCACGGGCGGGGTATGTTGCAGAAGCCGCGGGGCGCTTTTTTCGTTGCTGGGTGCTTTTCTCGTTGCGACGATAGATTCTTTTCAATACAAGTACTGATCCAGCAGGAGGGCACATGTAACAAAAACCGGGTATCGGGAGAGCACCTCAGATTATAATAAAGCAGGCAGCGCAGGATCTCCAGGGCACCCGAGGGGCAGTGGGCGTATCGAAGCTAGAATCAAGGTTGGGGCCGCCGAGGCAGGTGTGTGCCAGGGAGTGTTCGCACGGACAGCTCCCCTGGAAAGCGCAGTGGTGCCTCGCAAGGACGAGGATACGTTAAAGGCACCTGCGCCCGTGGTTTTTATTTTAGTGAGGATGATTGAGTGATTGAGTGAACCAGAGTAATATGGAGGGATCCGGTGCACTCGTGAATGCGAGTCGTGGTATATGTAGCTCAGGTCGGCAGGCGTACGTAGTAATATCAGAGTTAGTTGTATGAACTTTGTGGGTAATAGGCTTCGTTACGGTACCTTAAATGAGTCGGTCTAGAGGACGGTGTTGGTCCTGTACTCCCCTAAAACACACACACACACACATGCCCCTTTTTTCTATATGTATACATACAATTCCTTGCCATGATGGATTGACCAGTTGAAGTTCTCAATAAGTGTCGTAGGACTGACTCTAATAAAGAAATTTTCACGATGGGATTGTTTACTTTTATTTTTTATTTTAAGACTGAAAACTACACAGAGCCATATTTTGTATATGTTAGAGACGTGTAGGCCTTTCGTACATGTGGATATCGCAAGCTTAATGCAGTGTGCAGTACAGAGACAAATGAGCTGCTACAACATGGGCTGCAGCATTAAAGGCCAGACAACACGAACATAATTAAAGGTGAAAAATATAGAAGGAACCTCCAAATAAGCTCTGTAGCGAAATAAATATTTTCGCATAACTTGGTATGATACACGCTTAGAAAATAAACAAAGGTAAAAAAATGCATGAAATGTGCATGATTACTAAAAAACCCAAAAGTCCACAGGCAGTGAAGTAACAAAGAAAATATAAAGCTAAGGAAAACTCGAAGGCCGCTTCATGAACACAAAAGATTTTTATATATAATGCCCTAAAGACGAAAGTGTAGAAGAGCTTCTGATATACTCACTGAGATATTGCGCAATACTGGACGACGTGAATGACATAGTCATGACAAATAAAAAAAGGGACAGTTCAGTGGTAGTGGCAAAAACAGTGACACGCAAAATATCTAAAAATAGAATAAAATGGTCAGATTGTTTGATTGACAGCGATGCCAAAAAATAACAAGAGCTTACTTATAAACCTGTACAAAAGTATATGAAATGCGTGACATGTTCATTACTACTGAACAAAATGAAAGACATGGCTGAACAAAAATAACTATGTACTAAAAACTGAAATACACATTATCAGATCATTTTGCAACTGGCCACAACTTGAGGCAAGAGAGAACGGAAGGTAGTCAGCTTTGGCAGCAACACATAGAAAACATTCGCGGAAAAGCCTATTCCTCAATCAAAGACAAGGTAAAATAAGCCAACAACACGAATTTTCTTTCACCCGGAACGCAATGATTAGCAGTTATATTACATCACTTCAGGCACTAAGTCGTACCTACCGGGCACTCCTTTGTATATAAGAATGAACTGCAGAAATCTGCATTTATGGCACTTGCAATGCTCATGCTTTCGAGAAGAAAAAAAAAACAACAACCGTATCATGCCTACACATGAGGGTTGTTCGCGCGGTTTTCTCATCGGCGATTACTGAGATAATACACAAAAACAAACAGTAATATTTGAGCTTTTAGTACGTCTCTAGAACGTGACACACAGAAAAAGCACTGAGGGAAGAATGGAAAGCTTGGAAGTTACTGCAGCTGCAGAATGAGACTTGGCTCAGAAAAACACTAGTCATAGACCAGGTGACAATGAGGAGGAACATGAATTTGACGGCTTTCTCTACCGGTAAGAGGGAAGTGTAACACAATCAAGGCGCAACGAAGTCCGGAGACCCACGTTCCATGTCACGTTGATTTTTATCTCAACTCGCGATAAGCGAAATTCACTTGACTATTGCTTTTCGTCGCCTGGGACGACGCAACCGTCTGTAAAAATCAATGGGAGTTTTCACCAATGTCAACTGAAACCACTTCCATGCAGCTCGATATTTTCAAGTCGTGACGTTTACTGTGAAGATCAAGCTCGAGCCAAAACTGAGAGTCATCAATATAACTCTTTATTGGAGGAACTTGCGCCCGGAAAAAAAAAAGCGACCCTCAATGGACAACATTTGCGCCACCACAGTCGTAGATTGTCGAAATGTGATCCACGTACGGATCGAGTCCGTCAGCAAAGTATACCGGGTGTTTCTACAGAGACTCGAAGTTATATTTGAAAATCTTTGTTTAGAAGTGATAGCAAGATTTCTTCGCAGACGTGCTGTCAGTGGTGGCACCGACGGGATGACGTTCGATATTAAAAATTAGTCAGTAATTAAAAAAAAACTTTTTTAACTTATAAACTCTTTGTTTCAGCGGGCTCATCGCACTTCCGGAATTGATCTCTCCGTACAAGTCATATCAACATTTAGTACAGGAAAATTCCATTACCCGCGGAACTGTGGCACGACGTATTTCGCCTATACAGCGCGCGAAACCGAAGCTGGGAAGCTGCAGCGAGTGCAAAAGCTGCGTCCCTCGAGGCGGCGTTCACTGTATGTCACCCAGGAGTGGACAGCCGGTGCCCTGAGACAGCGAGGAGCCTGGAGAAAAAGAAAAGAAAACCCAGCGTAACGGCTTAAATGGAGACACAAAGACAAACATATTTTTGAAGCCATGCATGGAATAAATTTCAATTCGAGTGCCATTAAATTTCGCATTTAGAGCGTCTGCCCTGTGCACTCCTTTTCTTCCCGCCCATATTTCCGCTCAGTGAAACTACAGTGATTTTGCATCCTGCCGACGATATTCCAATAAGTGAAAGAATTCGCTCGAAGCTCGATATTGCCAGATTGGAATAAGAATAAATTTTGTGTTAATACTATCATATAGAGACTCGAGAATATGCTCTAGTGACCGGGATAGCTTTGCGGTGCCGTGTTTGATTTTTTTTCAAAAGAAGCTAAACAATCGCCGGGTTAATATTTGTAACTTCAGTTTACTTCACTTTACTTTTCACTTCACTTCACTTTACTTTTCATTATTCATTTAACTGATATTGATTTCAGAGATTCCTGATTATTATGTTTTATTGACTTCTTGTTTCTTACATAATTAATAATTCTGCTTCAGTTAGTCTGACTGCTCACGTTTATGTTTTTAGAAAATGATTTTAATAATAAGTTCACCCGAAGACATCTCTCGTCGCCCAGTTTTTGGCATATTCCCTGATCGAGTACCCTCCATAAATGCCTTTTATTATCGTCGTTACCATCATGCAATCAAAGAAAACCATTACCATCATGCACGAGAAAAGGAAGACGACGTCTCCTTTCTGCCCTGTTCGTTCTTCGACAGCCCAATTTTTTGGAGTCAAATGGCCTCAGTTTCAGACGCCACAAGTCATTCGTTATTGAATCCGTTAGATGTAAATCTAAATGATGTAATAACGGAAAACAGCATCTCAAATTCACTAGTTATTACGTACGATGACTCATGCCCAAATAATGCAAAGCAGCTTCCCTCGCATATCCTTAACGGCGTACTCCAGGGTCACTTGGATCAGCTCCACCACAACCTACTGTATAAGGGGCGACCTGCGCGTGCGGCGCTACACCAGCGCCGCTGATTTGCTTTTGCTTGTGTGGTTTTTTTTTTTAGTTTTCCAAACCGCCGCCGCGAACAGTGGCGCTAGTGCTCACCCCTACCTACCCCCAACCCTGTGACCGGCCGCACGCACGGGCAGCAAGCATTTTCAGCGAGAGCACGGAAGGACGCAAGCGCAAGCGCGCGAAACAGTCGATTAGCTGAGTGCTTGGTGATCTGTTGGTCTCGCTAGATCTTGATTACCAGATTCTATTTCAGTGACACTGTGATTCTCAGCCCCGTGGGCGTCGGCTTTCGCGTTTGCGGCTTCTTTATGCACGATGGTTTACTGCTGCATACCGTTGTGAAAGTCAAGCGGCCGAGCATCAAGAGGAATTTCATTTCATGAGTTCTCCGTGACCGATATTAGGAACCAATGGTGAAAACCTGAACAAAAAAAATTGACTGGGGCTTGGCTAAGGTTAAGCCTGGATACCTCGAAGCGAAAAGGTTCGGTGATGCTTATGGTTTAGCTTATAGTTATGCTTTGTGATTTAGCCTATGGTTATTCTTACGGTTTAGCTTATGGTTATGCTTTATGATTTAGCCTATGATTATGCTTACGGTTTCACTTATGGATATGCTTTGGTAAGCTTATGGTTATGCTATACGTGGGCCTCGTATAGTTATGCAAATTGCTTATCAATGATATATACCACAAGTTATGCAGGATTATTAAACTTCTTTATTCATCATTGTTGGGCACATTGTCTTGCGATTTCTGTACAGCCATAAACACAGCTCTCTGTAACACAGTTCACAGTTCCATGTTGAATGCGCACGCCTGTTCTCTGGCAAGCGGTTATATATATAGTCGACCTCCGCGATAAACATACGCTTGCGGCGAACGTCAAACGACGACGCATAGCGCGGGGCAGTGGCCACCTGCGCCGACTCCGAACACGCTTACGGAGCCAATTCCGACATACGCCGGCTCGCGCGAAGCGCGGTACGTGTTGACTAACGTAGTGAAGCTTTTCGTTTCAAAAGCCCAACTCCAGGAAAGTGCTTAAAGTGTAGTGACTATCTGTGTGATGGCACAATAAAGCGCCCTTGGAATTTTTTCAAGCTGGACTTTCGTTATCATTTGGTAAAGCGGCGTAAATAAATACGTCAATAACAGCACATTTGTTCGATTGTGGCATGCACTGCAATTAAAACTACCCACGTTCTGCCGCGCTCCCAACAGCACGTCACTTCAGTGAACGTGCCGAATGCAGCAAAGGAACGCGTGGGCCCTGCAAAGCGGTACGTAGTGCGTTCATTGCGTCCGGCTCGGGACTAGCGAAACCTACGGGAGAATGAAGTGCGAGCGCGTTCAGGCCTCGTATAGCTCGGAAAGTGCACACCAGACCATATTGGCACCACAGCACTAACCAACATTTTAGCGGACAATGAGGGGAAAAAAAAAGAAGCTCTAAGGGATTACACTATTTCAATCCTAGCAGCCACGCGGCCGCGCCTTCAAAGTAGTTTCAAATTTCATTGCACTGCACAGCGAACATACCAAATATGTGGGGCATGTATCGACGCGCATTTTTCTAGCCGCACCCTGTCAATAATGTGAAATGCCGAGTTTACTGCAGGTGCTCTGCGAATTTTTACCGTCATCGCCGTACTCCTGAAGGCGGGGCCGGAGCGTTTCGGGCGTTGCTGTGAGGGTGAGCACTGGCGGCCTCTACCGGCACGCTTGGTCCCTACTCAATGATCACGTGGTATTTCTTCGGCCGCGCGCTGCCGTAGGCGACCGCGGGATGTGCAGGTCGCTCTTTATACAGTAGGTCGTGAGCTCCACACTAACGTAATTATAGCAACGGATGCTTCGCAGAGTGAGGAAAATGCAGGAGATGGAATTTTTTTATCATTGGAGTGGTCTTTTTCTATTCGGCTTCCCGACTTCACTCCAATATATCTAGCGGAATTCCTAGCTGTTGTCCTAGCTTTACGAAAACTACAATCTACCAGGACAGCCGCGGTAATAATCACAGATTCTTAGTCACTGTGCACTTCAATTACTGCCCCCGGCGAGTCACACATATTAAAAACGTTGTACTCACTGGCTCCAAGTCATTTGCGAAGTTTACGATTAATATGGGTACCTGGGCACAAAGGCATATTTATAAATGAGGTGGCAGGAAATTTGGCCAAGGCTTCTATCAGCGGCCCGGTGCTTCCCCTTTTTCAAACAATGGGTTTGATCACGTCCGTCAGGTTCAAACGATACTTCCTTTTAACATCAAAATCAAATCTTAAATCATCCTTGGAACTGCACCACTTACAATTCCCTTGGAGCAGCAAGTTTTGCAAAACAAGACAAACAGAAGTCACATTAACGAGACTGAGTTGTCGAGTCCCATCTCTAAATTTCTACATGCACCGATCTGGTCTGACAATATCCCCATTGTGCCATTTTTGAGACTCATTAGAGGCGATCGAACACTACTTGCTGGAATGCCGCCGTTTCTCCTCCATGAGAAAAATGTCATTAGAAATTACAGTGCGACAGCTCGACTTGCCATTGAACACTCCGGTACTGCTGTCTTTAGGAGCGTCTGTGCTTGGGCACTCACACAGGAATGTGTGCTTCGCCTTCGAAAAATTTATTATTGAATCAAACCGATTTCATTGGTGACCATATTATTCTTTTCATTCCTCCTCTGTTGCCTCATTTATATAATATATAATTTTTTTTTCTCTTCATTGAATAACAGTCTACTGAACCGCTTTGAATTTTCCTCGCTTAAATTTCTGCAACAAAATTATAGATTTTTAAATTCATTTCCTAAACACATAAGCAAAGTCTGCCCCACTCTTGGCCAATCCCCGTGACTGGCTATGCGCCAAACTCATCAATGATATCATCATCAACATAATCATCATCATCAACGGAATATTCCTGGACCCTCTCGGCTCCGCAGACGACAGTCCCTGCAAAGGCCAGCCATCGTCTTCGGCCCCTGGCTCCGCTGCAGCAGAGCACCGCCATAGCGTGCCTACGAAGCATTCAGTGCCTCTTGGTACACGCTGCGCACCAGCAGCACAAGCAACCACGGCGGTTCCGGATGCGGCCTCGGATCGTGGCGTGGCGGGTACATCGTTGAGCAAGGAGATGCAACACTGCTACCAGCTGCGGTTGCAAGCTTCCCCACCCCCAGATGCCTTGCTGCAGTTCGTAAAGGAAAACAAGGGTTAGGTGGCCGCCACGATCCAAAACAAGCGGCGCGTTAGCAGCCGCCTGGAAAAGCTGTGGCGTGCTCTCAACGTCGCCGACAGTCGACCCTTCCAGCGCAAGGTCGCCGAAGCTGCCACCGTCCACCGAAGGAAGTACACCGACTACGCCAAAGATTCGCGTGAGGCCCGCCGACGCAAGGAGCACGAGCGCAGTGCCAAACAGGTTAACAGCAAGCTGAATAGCGACAGTTCCTGGGACAAAGAGCAGCAGCCGAGTATTTCTTGGTCGCGGCCCAGGGCCGAGGCAGCCCGAATGTCCAGCTGCAACTGCATCTGTCAGTGCTGCCCGAGTCAGCGCTTCGTTCTGCGGTCAGGGAACGCTGGTTTGTATGCCAACACCCGCGGTTCCGGCCACGGCCAAGGTTCGCTGGTATGCGCGGCCTTACTATGTGCACCAGTTCTGCATGCGGCGAAAAGGAAGCGCCGTGGGTACGGCGCTCTTTCCGTCCCTCGAGGCCACCGAGAACGGTTTCCTTGAACAAGGTCACCATCTACGAGTTTACTCGGGTGCAGGGCTTTACCTACGCGCCCTTGAATAGGATTTCAATTCAACTGGGATTCAACTCGCGTTTTTTTCCTTAGCGAGATTTAGAGCAGCAGCGTCTATCACCCGGCCATGAGCTGTCCATTGAAAAACCGTTCTCCTTCAGTGCCTTCTTCGAATGCAGAGACGCGATCCAGCCTGTCACTTCCGCGAGATGTGACCGCGCCGCAGTGCCACAGGAATAGTGGAGTGGACGGCGGCGGTTGATGCCTTCTCGTGGCGTCGAGAAGGAAGTACGTCTTTAGAATGTAACAAAAAGATATTACGTGTTTAGCCCACGAGTGTCACTGTTCAAGTAGTCATGACATAAAACGTTCAATATTTGAAAGTTCGTAACAATATGGAATTAAAATTGAACGTATGAGCTTGCTCTCTGCAAAGAAGTTCACTAGCGCTCTCAATATATTTTGCTGTACATGACCATGGACAAAGTATTATCATGAAAAAAAATAACTCAAACTGCAATAGTAGTTATCTAATACATGCGTATGCATTTGCTACTAATCTCCATTTTTTGTCGTCGTATGTGACTGTGTTTGGGATAATGCAGAGAAACGCCACGAAAGCCGTAGACGACGGCGTCGTGCTTCCCGCAGCGTAGGACAGCATGAACTGTTTTCTTATTCTCTTATTGTTGCAGCTCTTCGTCACCATCATCATAATCATCATCCATTAGTTCTTGTTCATCGTTATCGCCACTCGTCCCAGGTGCCTCCTTGCTTTGTATCTTTCGTAACCTGTACTGCCGCTGACGCTCTGCATATTCGCTACGCTTGCGAAACACGATAGATATGCGGTTTTGTGCGTCATCGCTAGAACGGATGGGTTTTGATCCCTGGAGGATTGACAATGCGACGGATCAAAGTGTCTTACTTTAAATTACATTCATTAGCCCTTCCTGTCAAAACCTGGTTGGAAAAAAAGGGAATGTTTCGTGCCGGGGTCGACGAACTGCCGTTTGTGTTGACATGTTGAAACGATTGATCACTGTTTTGAATATTTAGGGATAGTGTGTTGTGGGACATTCTCCAAATAGCATATAAATAAAGATTTAGGTATCACAGCATACACAATTCGTTTCCTACCTTTTAAAGGTCCCTGTGATCCACCATATGACATGTTCATGTTACTTGGCATACATAGGCTTTGGCGCAGTCGAATGTTCGACAGGCACTCTGAGACACCGCGAGCCATTCAGTCGCTTTGTCAGAAATCTGCTGCTTAGGTTCGTAGCGTGTCCGCGCGCGAGAATAGCGCGAGTTTGCAAGTGCCCGGAGTTTTATGATTTCCCTGTGCTGCAAGATGGCATCGATGAGTTGTGCCATAAACGGCGGCATTTTTTTCCTTCGTGTCGGCGCCTGTGTGACACTGTAGTGACGCCGACATGAAGGAAGACCCTGTCGCTGACAGTCGGCAGACTGAACTTGATGTCGGGTGGGCCTACTGTGAATCAACCTTTACCATTCGGCATTCTCCAGGCGCGCTGCATGTGGCGGGGACGGTGGCCTAACATGCAAGCCGGATTTGGCGCTTCTGCTTTCACTTTAGTCCATCTAAGCATGACGTTCAAGGGCTACTTCGTAAGGATCTAAATTCTGAGCACGTATGCAAGCTAAAATACTTTGTTCCAGCTCGTTCAGGTTTTCGTGAGACGATATCGGAAATCAGAAGCTCACGCTTGGCTACAGCAACACGAACTGCGTATCGCGTGTAAGAACGTCGTTTGGTTTTCGCTGCGCTTGATCTCGTTTTGACTAGTCAAACATCAAAGCACTAGGACAGGAAACCGAAAAAAACACGTAGCTATTATCGCAGAAATGCTTTACCACTTTGGAAAACATGAATCGCAGGAACATCGACTTGATAAACAACATAATATTTTCTCACACCTACGGCCGACTTGTCGTCTGCCTCCCACTAGTGCCGGCCTAAAATCGCTATCGCGCTCACCTATCACAGTTTTGAGCATGCTTCCAATGAACGCCTTCATCCTCACTCCATATGGAGAAAGTTTGACAAAAAATGTTCCACGGCGTTTTCAGCGTTACTACTTCATCATTAGACGCTCTGGCCGGTAAGATTTCATTGCACTGAAATATGGGTACCATAAAAATTGGTTGGCATGGTTGTCAGTCTCCTTAATAAAATAATAAGGAGAGAAAGAAGTCCCACCGAGCGTCCGCTGCTTCTTCGGTGAGATGTTATTTTCTGTTTTAATCGAAGAATTAGTGCTGTGTTGAGATTTCGCTGTTGTCCAGTGAGAACAGACGTCCCTTAGGATACGCATGTGCTAAAGATCACGCAGAATATCGCGTGGTTTTGCTTCCCTCCGGAACGCATCTACACCTTCCAGGTCGGTAGGCAGCAAAGAACACCAGCACAAGCCATATGTCCGACAACGCGTTCCTAGGCACATGAGTGCCGTAGAATCGGTGCCGCACTCGGAAGTGCCACAACATGCGCCTAATGTCATCAAGCCGGCTACGCTAGTTTTCAACGCTGGACTACCTCCAAGCGCACCTTCAGTGAAAATGGCTGAGACAGGGGAAACTGAAGCCAAGGAACCACGCGTTGCTGACGGTAGGACATCTACCTATCAGCTAAGTGAAGATGGAGACATAGACTCCAATGAAATGCCGTTATCCCTGGTAATGCATAAAAAGAAGCGGCCTGACGGAATTCGAGTTGTTTTTCGATCCTCACAGGAAAGACGCAACTTCTGGCAAGTGAATCTAAAGCGTGCTACGTCGAAGTTGTTACCGTGGCAAAGGAAAAGGTACAGTCATTCTGAGTGAACAGAGATGAAAGTTTTTCTGTCAATGTTACTTCAGTCTCTCTGCAAGACATCTACTGTCGATGAGCAAAGTGGCTGGTTTGGTCGTCAAGTCATTCATTCCGGCATGTTATACCAAGGATGTTGGCAAGATACGCCATGTGCCGGTTGAGTATACGGAAGAACAATTGGTTGACTTCCTGTAGGATTTGGGCGTGACATGTGCCCGTCGTCACGCGCGCTACAATCGCCAAGAAGACGGAGCGGTAGAATCACGCGCCCTGTGAGAACCGTCATTCACCATTTCAGAGAAGACAAACCAATGCCGCAACGAGTGCATTGAGGTTTCACGAATCATGCCGTAGAAGAATACCATGGCCATCCTCTGAGATGCTACAACTGCCAGAGATTTGGGTATTTATCGAAGAACTGCCGCCGTCCACGTCACTGCAAGATATGCTCAGAAGACCACAACAATTCAGAGTGCAAGTCTGTGTGTCAGCCAAAGTGTGCCAACTGTGGAGGAAACCATACGGCTTCCTACTCTGGGTACCCTCAGAGCCGAGCTGCCTCAAAGTTACGCACACATGAGTTGAAATACGGAAGGCAGCCTCTTTGTAATGCGCCCCCACCAATCATTGATACTGTAAGATACGCGCCTTCAACTTCCAACAAAGAAAAATAGCAACTGGTAAACTTGAACTATTCTGCAGCTCTGACAGCGTTCTGGCAGCGAGCGACACGATCCACCTTAAGAGAATACTACTCATCTTGCCGAGGCATCGAGTGAAATTCGCCGACCTTCTCAGCAACGCTCTCGGCCATTGACACAGCGACCTCTTCTAACATCTGAGCGACTACCTCAGCATTCGCCTCCACCACACCAGCCATCCCAGCGACCATGTCAGTCAGCTGTTCAGCGACCGGCTTCGAGCACACGTGGAGTTTCAGCGTCGTTTGGTGATTACGCGTCTTTACCCGTGGAACAGATGATCCTGCCTATGCTATTCACAGCTGTACGTGCAATCCTCAGTACCATTCCACACGCAAACAACCTACCAGAGGTAAAAGCACCGCTTTCTATGGAATCGCTGGTGCTTCCACAACCACCAGCAGCGCCACGGCAGGCTTACAATGAATAATCGTTACAACAATGTTTTCATATTTCAGTGGAATGCTAATAGCCTTCGGAATAAGTCAGCTGATTTTCGCAAACTACTAGTTCAACCTAACTTTCCTGTTTTGTGTATACAGGAGGCAGGCATATGAGATGATTTTCGTCTTTCAAACTATGATATATATGAATCATCGCGCATTGCTGGAAGTAGCAGAGCGATCTTATGCGTGAGAAAAGACCTGACGTCTTATTTAATACAGTCGAGCGATTTAGATATACCGGAGTTCGTAGCATACAAGATATCTTTTAGAAATACAAACGCCACAGTGATCAGTCTTTATCTACAATGTTCTAGTAAAATATCAGTAGACAGTTTGCGGAATGTGTTTGGTATCACAAACTCACGTGTGCTGGTTTGTGACGACTTCAATGCACATAAAGTCTCTGGGGCAGTGAATATAATGATTCCCGCGGAAGCATTTATAGATAGAATCTGCCGCAGAGAAAAGTAATCTAATCGTGTTAAATGACACCTCTCCAACGTTCTAGCCGGGGTTTCGACACTCAAGCTGTATAGATGTTACGCTCTACTCACAATACCTTCTTGATGGCGTTGAATGGTCAACGGACATAGAAGCGCACGGTAGTGATCATTCTAAGATGGGTGTAAAACATCGTCTCATACGGAGTGAAGGGACCCGGTGCTACTCAAAATATACTAATTGGCAAAGTTTTCGTCCCTATTTAAGTAACTCTTTGGGCCAAAATCCGAAATTTCAAAGTTTTGCAAATATATTGTGTGGGTCTTACAATATCTGCACAAAGGAAGTCATTGTTCCAAATGAATACGCTGCCGTCGGCGGAAAATGAATGTGAACACGCGCAGAACGTGCTTACCGCCGGAGTGGAAAACTGGATGACTACAAGATGGTACAGAAAGTTCAGTCAACTTCGTGTAAACGCTTACAAAAATTAGGTACGAGAAGATGGCGAGAATACTGCGCGTTGTTGTCTCCGTTTACTCCAGTTCCCAGAATAGGGACAGTTGTCCTTTCTTTTAGTGGTCCAGTTACCCAGAGCCATCCCTTCCGAGCCTCTGCCGTAGCTCGAAGTACTCCGGAAACATCTGTTGCTGACGAATTCTGCCAACGTATATCGAGACCAAGAATACCGTTTACTTGCCTACAATTTACAAGTTCTACAACACTAGCAGAACAGAAGGTTCGTGCGTGCTTTATGTCACAACATCGTCAACTTGAGTGTGAGTCTAGTTTCAGTGAATTGAAATGTGCTCTTTTGTCATGTCGTACAGACAACCGCCTGCCCAGGTGGTGTTACGTATGTGAGGTTAAAGAAGCTAGGTCCAGCAGGAAGAATGAATTTTTTGGAGATATTTAATGATATCTGGATAAGAGAGACTCTTCCAGATTCATGGAAATTAGCTCGGGTAGTTCTAGTGCTGAAACCAGGAAAGACTTCCCTTTGCCTTGACTCCTACCGACCCGTTAGTCTCACAAGCTGTTTTTCCAATCTAATGGAGGAAATGATAGACAGTTGACTGCAATGTGGTCTGAACACACAAATGTGTTTTTATTTATTTATTTATTTATTTATTTATTTATTTATTTATTTAGTTATTTATTAATTTAGTACATACTGCAGACCACATTGTGGTCCTTGCAGGACGGGCAGACATTGAGTACAAGTCATATACAAGATACGTTCGTATACGTTCATAAAAATACAGACTATACAATGACACATTGCTCTCAGAAACACTTAGTGAAAAATGATCAAAACACAATGCGTAGACCAATTAATGTTGCAAACAGAACGATGTAGGAAAAAGAGGCAAGGGAATTGCACATCAAAGGCAAGGGAGTTTGAGAGCCGAGGATCTCCCCGCTCATTCAACAGGAAGAACACGTTCTATGCAGAAAAAAAGCACTATAAAAACCTACATAAAACACAGTCACATGTTGTAAGGGGCGGGCAGCGAATTCCATTCAGAAATAGTCCGGGGAAAGAAGGAGAACTTATAGCTGTCTGTCCTAGCATAGATAGGTGTCAGTGCATCCGGACTATGGTGTTGTGTATACCTAGTGGAGAGATGACTAACATATAGTGAAGGGTCCAGAGCCAATTTGTGATTAATTAGATTACGTAAAAAATCTAGCCTGTGTTTCTGTCTTCTTTGTTCATGCGAAGTAATATCGTTAGCCAACATCAACTCTGACGGGGAATCCGAACTTTTTAATTTAGAATAAATGAAACGAACAGATTTTTCCTGTATTCTCTCAAGTTTGTTAACATTGACTTTAGTATAGGGATCCCATGCAACGCAAGCATATTCATGTTTTGGCCCGATATAGGTTAGGTAAGTGACTCATTAGTGACCCAACTACATGACCGGTTTTCGACAAAATCGATGTACAATGGATGCAGTATTAGACAATGCCACATGCGTCGAACATGAACAAATTTGTGGAAATGTGACAGTAGTAGTATTCTTAGCCATTCAAAGAGCATTCCACATTGTAAGTCACATTCACGTTCTTGCTGGTATGTTAGAGCTCGGCCTACACGGTCGAACACTGCGATGGGTATCAAATTTCTTGAAATATAGAAAAATATTTATGGAAACAATCGAAGGAGAGAGTAATTATCACAGCATCACGCAGGGCGTACCGCTGCGCAGTGTTCTCAGTCCGTTTTTATTCAACTGTGTCATGGCAGCCTCGCCACAAAAACTCACGTCTGGCCTACAACATTCTCTGTACGCATATTGACATCTGCATATCGGCCTCTGTATGTCATACACGAGACATTAAAACAACGCGGTAAGACGGTCTTGATAGTATCGACACCTTTTTAAAAGAAAGCGGCATGAGTCTTTCATACAAAAAGACAGCCGTACTTCCTTCCACTGGACGACAGCTGAATAATGTCCAACGTACGCTTGATGGGCAAACTTTGATGTTTGTGAAAGGGCATGCATTTCTTGGAGTTATTCTTGACCGCCAGCTGACATGGGCATCACACATCCGCGAAATTGAAAAGCAGACCAATGCTGTAATAAACGTACGTCGGCGACTCGATGGCACAGCGTGGGGGATCAGTCTCCTGACTACTACAAGTTCATAACCCACTCATAAAAAAAATGCTTACTTGGCACCTTTTCTCCATGGTTTATCGCAAACTTCTGAGGAACCTCTTGGACGTTTTCTGGGAAGAGGGCTGCGAGCGTGTTTTGGGGTTCCGCAGGCTACTTCGAGTTCTTTAGTAATTGCTGAAGCTCGTCACCCGCCATTTCCAGTCCTACGAACGATTGAAACGTACCGACATATTTATCGCATCTTAAACCAACACGAGAGGCATCCATTAATCTTCGCGCTTACCGAAAGAAACAAAAGCAAAATTCACGATGCTGTTCGAGAACAGAAAGAATTATTACCAAGGTTTGAATTATGCAAAATGGATGTTAGTTACCCTCCCTGGATGTTAACATGTTCTAAAATAGAATTATCGGATCACGGGATTATACCTGAGAGAGACACGTTCATAGTAGCCGTACAACAACTGGCACTCTTCCAAATTTACTCATTATATCCCCAGTACTTCCACGTGTATACAGATGGTTCGTGTCAGAAAAATTTCTCAACTTCAGCATTCGTCATTCCACATTTAGCACTAGAAAAAACATTTGAATTATTCCGAGAGACATCTTCCACCGTGGCCGAACTGTTTGCAATCCTGTGTGCTTTGCGTTTCATAACATACGAAAAGCATTCGCAAGAATGGGTTATCTTTAGCGATTCGCAAGCCGCTCTCACATTACTACAGAGCAATAACAATTCTTTCTTGAGCACTGTGCTATTGTATGAGACGCTCAAAGAACTAATAAAAGCAAGCGCAATGAACCACGTAACTGCATTTCAGTGGATACCTGGGCACTGCATTGTTCCTGGTAATACTGCAGCGGACGCAGCTGCAAATCGGGCGCACAATAACGCAGAGACGACCAATCTTTTCCTATTGCGTAGTGAAGTCAGTCTGATCCTGAGACAGATTTCCTGTCGCCTCAGCAAAACTACCTGGTTTGATCAGCAAACTAAGAACTCAGAATTATACTTTATAGACCCATGTATAAAGTTATCAATGCTATATAATCTAATAGACAACAGAAAATTTGAAACCTTGGTCACCGCCTGCGTCTTGGTACTGCATTTACGAGACACTTCTTGTACAGGATAATACCTGTCTTTAGTCCGCAGTGTTCTTTTGGCCATCGAGACGAAGATGTGCATCATCTTCTAGAGTGCACGAAATACGATCCAGGAAAAAGGGTAGGGCAAGAAAATTTGTTGATAATAGACCGAATACCATTCAGCTTAAAAAAAGATGCTTGGCCCATGGCCAACTGTGGGCCTTCAGAAAAGAGCACTTCTTGCTTTGAAAAAGTTTTTAGAGGGCACCAACATTTTCGGAAAACATTAACTTTCAGGTGATCCTAACACGCTAAATGAGTAACATAAATGTTGTGCTAGAGTCAAGATTGATTTATGCGGTGATCGCAACTTTTATGCAATATGTATAATTCTGTTCTGTACTTGCAGTGTATTACATGAGTCGTGTGTTTTGGCTGTTCAAAATATCTGACTTTATATATGCGTACGTGTACTGAACTCATGCACAAACCTTTGCGATTCATTTACTGTTGGACTGTATATTTTTTTTATTCATCCGGTGTTCCACTGAGTGTCATATTTTGTGTCACTATTCTTCCTTTTTATGCAAATTTGTTTCCTTTCCCAAGTGACAAGGAGTAGCCGGTGCAATCATAAAGGCGCCAACTTCTCCTAAGATTCATTTCAATAAAAAAAAAAAGAGATGCGAGCCAGGAACGTACATATCGCAAAGCTCAAAAGAATGCTTTCCTTTACAGTCACATCGGTCTAAGTGGCTTAACTTCATTGGAGCCCTTCTATCGCCTGCATCTGCAAGGTTAGCCTGATTTCTTGCAAACTTGTCTTTTCAACATCCAAAAGGAACGCACCTTTCTCCACGGAGACGTGTAATGTTTTTGTGTCAGTCGTGTTTTGATATTGTGTAATGTTTTGATATGTGTAATGTTTTTGTGTCAGCCCCGATATTGTGGCTGCGAACCGTCACGAGGTGTCTCGGTTGTTCCTCCACACCAGAGCGGTATCGGCTGCGGGAATCACCAATATAGGATCGTTGTCCTGTTAGCGAAGCTCAAGATTACCCAGAAACCTCGTAGCTAGCACCATTGTTGTGGCTTTCCAACTGCACAAATGCTGCATTCCCCACTTCCTGTTTCTCGGTTCCTTCGTTGCTAGTTTCGTCGCCACTCGTCACCTGGGAGTTCGGATGTGATTTATATGCTTGAATGTTCGTTCTGTAAGAAACAATATATCGGTGAAACAGGACAATCAATGAACGTCAGATTAAACGGGCACCGAGCGGACACAGCTAGAAAGCTTCCCATAGCCGTCGGAGGGAGCAACTGTAGGGAGGACAGCGAAAGTCGCCTTGAAGAAGACAAGTCCACTTCTCGAAACGTTGGCTCCTGCATTCACCTTGTTCACGTTTTGCTCATCGTCTTGAATTTCCATTTCCTGCATTCCCCGTGTTTTCCTTGCTCATCATACTGTAACATAATGAAAGATTATAATGGTACTGATTCGTATTAGCATGTACTCTTTAGTCAGAGGTAAACCAAGTTGACTAAAGACATCAGTGATGAGCACAAATTATATATAAAGCTACTAATGAACTGTAAAAATAACTCATTGAATAGTTTTCCCTTACATCGTTGCATCTGCGTTACATGTGTGTATTTCTGTGTCCTTCCGTGCTGTGCTCGTGTTGCCATGAATTAAGAACTTGCCCACGCCCTCTTCAGCTTTTTTAAACAAGGGATTCAATTCAGTTGAATCTTATACTGCATTTAAAGTGACTGACGTTTTATTGGTTTAATCTAAAAATAATGGACTGCCAGGAGTGTGGCAAGCCTTAAACCGCAATATCTTTTATTGCACTTCAGCTGCCGGTGTCATAGACTGCCAGGGAATTTTTATGAAAACAGCCAGGGAAGACTTGGAAAAAGATCAGGCAATTTGAAAATGTCAACACAGATATGCTGTCTTGTTATTTGCTTGAGAATGTTTCTTGACAGTCTCTCTAGTAAACATATTTTTGAAACGTTTCACCCCACAAAAAAAATTAGGCTAACTGGTACGTTTTATCGAAAAAAAATGAAAGAAGCATACTGACATGTCGCTTCTTGCTGAATTTTTTGCGGTAACTAAAGTCCTGAACCTCGAAATCCTAGGGAACCTACTCATGTTTGAGAGCACTTTAAATAATTTCCTGTGATAGCAGTCACTCAAACTATACTTTTGGCTTTGTTTACCGGGAGGTGCATATCTGTCGTGCCATGACACAGAAAGTGCTCACGTGGTAATTCTAGAGCTCATGTGGTATACCTAACTTGCAATCTTGTCAGCATGCCGAAGAGGCCTCATTATCTATAACAAACTATGAATTGACCATATTAGTACAATCAATCCATCTGCCTTGTGTTGAAGTAATGGCCGATGATGCGTTCATTTAAGAGTATGAGAAAGACATTTAATTGTGTGTTAGGGAAAACAAATTACAATTTTTGCAATGATAATGTCGATACTCCAGTCGCTCTTCTGAGCATATCATTTCGCGCGGGCATATTTTGTTACCAGCCAATAAATGTACACATAGTCCAACTGGGTAACCTCATTTCAGCAATTGATATAGATATCATTCGGGACAAGCACAATAATGTGTCATATGTGAACTTGTTATGAAAGGAACATATTATTGCTGCGTGACTAGTATACCATGTCACTGCGCTCCCCACGCGCATCATAAAGCAGCACCTTCGAACAAACTCCCTCTGAGTTAGCCAGAACAAAATAAAAGAAATATAGAAAAAACATCGTGATCTTGCTGGTTCCTTTGCTAGTACACGTCGTATTTGGTGTTATTTGGAAACAAGCTGTGATAGCTGTTGCCTTGGCGTCAATAAAGTGAACAGATGGCTTTTTCTTTCCTTTTTTTATTGGCCACAATACCTATCTACACAAAAGCGAACTACATCAGGCGATAATTTCAAAGGTGTGTTTTGTTTAATCGCTGTGTTCATGTCTTTCTCGATTGAGCAGAAAGAAAACATGATCCTTGCCTTGGGAGCTGAAAATGACAGCAAGAGGAAGACCATATATATATATCAGTCATGGAAGTGTGGTGGTAGACGAGACGCCTCGACTATAATCAGAAATTATGAAAACCTGAGACAAACCGTCAGCTTCCAGAAACAGCGGCGAGGGACTCTATCTTTGAGTCCTAGCCTAGGCACGAGTGTCCTACCATTTATGGCCTCAAACCATCATGCAAGCGTGCGTAACGCGGCCGTCTAGGTACCGATTTCCAAGTTATCAGTTTGGGGGATTCTAAACGACGGCCTTCCACTCGTACCACCTGAGCCTGCACCAATGCTTGGAAGATAAGGACCTATAGAATCATCTTCATTTCTCGAATTGGAGAGAGAGTGCTAATTTATTTGAACGAAGGCAGAGAGGTCGGCCTGAGCTAAGGCGCTCTAGCCTGCTACTCTGCACAAGGGGTGGGGGAACGGGGACATAAAGGTGTGATGAGGGATGATGATGATATAGCAAGAGGGATGCGCAAAGGTGAAAGCAAGTTGGACACTCTGATGATAAACATTCACAAATGTCATCCATGAAGCCACTATTAGGTTTCGTATTAAGTCTTTAGTCACCAATTCAAGTAACTTAAAAATAAAGGCGCTGGGACGAAGATGGTGTGTGGGCCTCCCTTGCGTGAACAGCACAAGCGCCAAACAAAAGGTTTATATTATATAAAGAGCTGCGATAAGTGGCTCCAGGACGGCGAGCACTTGTAGGGCACTTTTAGCGGCCGGATCCTCCAGACCACCAAGAATCACGCGCATTCACTCTACCAGGTGCTTCAGCATTTTTTGTGCACTCTCCTTCTCCTTGTGTTCGTCTCCTTACTTGCCCGTAATGTCACCGCTTTTATTGGCCCTACAATTCTTGGCTTCATGGCGCAGAGGACCACTAGGGCCCGGTGGCATGGGCCTAGAGGGCAGAGGGCAGCAAAGGCCATTCCGTGTCTGTATCAGCCAGTGGATGTGAATGTTTGCGGCGTGTTCTCGTCGACCTTGAATTATCAGTAGACCCCGTTACCGTCATCGGTGCACGCACATGCAGAGGTGGTCGTGGTACGTGTACCACGGTAGGTAGTTCTCCTGAAATAGTTTTGTGATGCTTCCGTCTTGAGCGTTGATCCCTTTGGCGAACAGATTTAGCAGCCTCTTTACGTGAAGATTGGTCTCTTGCTATTTTTCGAAGAATACGAACCTCTTCTTTCATCTTCGGGCATTCCATCGAAGTCGCTTCATGAGAGCCAGTACAGTTGGGGCACTTAAGTGAGACCGCACAGTCGGTGGTATCATGCCCTCCGCCGCAACTCGAGCAGGTGGATTTTCTTGTACAAACAGCGCTCACGTGTCCTACCTTGTGACCTTTGCGGCACTGAATAGGCCTCAGAACGAATGGCCGTACTCGGTGTATCACGTAGCCCACTTTGACTGACGCTGGTAATGTTGAAGAAGCAAATATTAACTTGATACATTGGGAGTGCCCCAAGCGGTGAATCTCAAGAATGCGCACCGATGACCTCAAAAGACTCTTGAGGTCCACATGCTTGATTTCAAGTTCCACGTCGGATATCACTCCAGTTGTTGTCTCCTTCCCGTAAGTAATAAAGGAGCGGACGGGGATTGCGCTTAACTGTGGAATGGTCTTTAACTTCTCAAGTATTGCGGAATTTTTCACATCTATTGTCAGGATGTTTTTGCGAGCGTTGATCCTGATCTCGTTGATTTGCCCAGGGGCCACACTTTCAAAATATTTGGTTAGAAACTGCCTGCTGAGGGAGTTCATGCTGCGTGACGTCGAGAGCGGCACGTAAGAAACCATGAACGATTCCTGCTCACTCTGATTCGATGAAGTCGCCTCAGTCGACACACGGTGCATCTTCTTCATACGGCGGCCCATGACTACGGTGTACTCGCGGTGAGAGTCCATGGCTTCTGGCGATGAGCTCTCCCAGGAATTGAGCTGGTCCGAGCTTCCAAAGGCACGTCGTCCAAGAATGAGCGGTGAAGTAGACGACTGACCTTTTTCAGGTGGTCGTCGGAACATCTTGCTTATCCTTGATGAAATGACTCTCACGAAAATGAGAAGAATCTAAAAAAATGCATAACAGCGAGAGGCCTAGTGCACCAGTGAGCTCTGGGCACTTCTTTCTCTTCCCGGAGAGGTCTTTCTCGAATTGGATCCTCACAAAACCTCACCGGAATTTTTGAGCAACATCATGTGCACAGATGCAGTCATTTTTTGCAGCAACGGCCAGGTAAATTTGCTTAATGCACACTATAGTAGTGACTACAATCCACAGTGGGTAAAGCGCACTCGTCACCAGTACCAGTCGGTCCTCCAATGTGCGGTTCGGACTTTACGACGGTGCAATAATCGGTCCTATCTTCTTCGATCGCACATTGACTCGACAGCGTTACGTGGACGGAATCCTTGAAGGAGTGGTGGATAAGTTTGTCACCAAAGTCCCGCTGTCACGTCTTCGTCTTCCACTCCTTTGGTATCAGCAAGATGAGGCGCCAGCACATAGTAACAGCCGTGCACGAAACTGGCTGGATGCGACTTTTCATGCGCAATATATTGGAAGGCACGGGCCCGTAACTTGACCATCCAGGTTATCTGGCCTCTCTCCACACGATTTTTTTTTTTCAGTTTCTTTAGGCTTATGGGAAAGTCGTGTTTACATGATGGAGACGGATGTCAGATGAGCTCAAGGCAAGGATGACGGATGTCTGCCGTAGAATTCCAGCGTCTGTCACCAAGGAAGCCACAGAAGATGTGTAATGTGAACTTAGTAGTGCGTAGCTACAGAAGAAGACCTATTCGAACACGTCCTCTAGACAGCAGCTGGTGTTCAACGGCGCTTACGAATTCATAGATACTAAGGACACACTGATGGTTGTACATCCGTAAGCATTTCTATCCTTACCCAATGGAAAAACCGTCCCTCCGTCCGTCCCGTAAGACGATCGCTTTCAAGAGGGCACCCGTATCAGAGAGCGGATTCGCCGGCGTGCTGCCTCTTGCTTCAACACCAACGAGTTGAGTTTAGTTGAGTTGAGTGGTTGTAGGCTACTAGTAGGATTAGCCTTGCAGTTGCTGCCGGCAATTGCTCCACCGTAGCGACACTTAAAATAAATAAATCACATGAATCATACCCAGACCTCACAATTACAAATGGTCACTCCTAAGGTCACCATGTGGAGGCCAAATTCGTGTCCTGCAGGTAATGTAAAAGAAGGCGAGAAACCTGCTTCCTACACAACTGGTTCCCGCGCGGGAAAACAATGTCCTGAAGAGAACTGTGAGGAACTTCTGTCTTCCGGAGGGACCCAAATAACATATTCCTTTCCGCGTTATGCAGAGTACAGCACATTAGGTAATGTTCTATTTCACCGCACACACCACACGTTGAACATAATGGAGACAACGCCAGGCCAGTCTTATACATCCACGCAGGGGTACGAGCAGAGCCCGTGCGATAGCGGAGCAGTAAAGTGGCTTAGTTTCTTTTGCGGCGAGAACACAACGGAGCTCTGAGCACATGCCGCACTCCGCCGCTTTCGCAAATCGCGTCCAAGGTTAGGGCTCGCCGCCGCGCCAGAGCGGCGCTTCGGCCGCGTTATTAAAGGGCTTGTTATAATGTTACCAGTCGGCCTTGAGAGACGGATAGTAAGTGTGACGCAGAAATGAGAGGAAGAAATCTCAGCGAAGCCGCATATTTTGCTGTTAGTGCTACTTCCGTTAAGTTATCAAGGTGATGCGCTGTCTCTTCTGGTTCGCGACTGGCAAAGCAGTTGCCTTCAAACAGCTCTTTTGAGGGCACTGCTTTATGATGCCGGTGGGAGCGCAGTCCCATGGTGTTTTTCATACTTTGTGAGGTTTCTTTACCAGTCGGAAAAAAGTAGTACTCAATAATTACGCCGCGGAAAATACCGTACTTAGCTGACATTTAGGGGTGCCTACAAATGCCTTGTTGACACTTTGAGACGATTAGATAATTAATTACAATTACCTAATTAAATGTCAATAAGGAAAACATTACTGGCGGCTACTCCACTGCACTGGAAACAATATGCACTAGGTTTTCTTCGAGTAACACAATTGCTGTTTTTTTTTATATCTTGGTGCACGATAGTTAGGACACCCTGTATAATTTATTCAGTAATCCAAATGAGGAAGCCGCATTCACTCGAATTCAGAATCAACAGCAGTCATGCGAAGCAGCGCTTGCACTGGAATTCACACACAAAAAAAAAAAGAAAAAAGAAAAAGAAAAGAGGCTGCAGTTTTCACAGAAAGGCGCAGCAGTAATATTCAAAGCGAAATAAAAGACAATTACACGCAGGAAGATTACACCACCGCGAGACGCCTGACGGAACTCAGGCTGTACATTTCAACTGTCTCCTACTATGACGTCTTCTAAATACTCATATAAGACCGTCACTTCAGTGAACAATTCCCTGATTAGCGAGGCGGTCACGTCACACTTCGCGTCGTTCGAAACGTGCCGCACGAGACATTGTCCGCGCCAGCCAATATATCGCGAAATGAAAACACGTGTAGAGCTGCTCTCAAATTTCTCATTAGGGAGCATCGTAATCGTTGAATTTTTTGCTTCGGACTTATACTCAGTTACACTTTAAGTGTTAGAGCTCAACCAACTCAATTCCGATCGTGGCCTGTGTAGTAGCGATAATTTTCGATTGCGATCCAAATACCGAGCCTAGA
Organism: Dermacentor andersoni; assembly: GCF_023375885.2. Taxonomy (NCBI): domain Eukaryota; kingdom Metazoa; phylum Arthropoda; class Arachnida; order Ixodida; family Ixodidae; genus Dermacentor; species Dermacentor andersoni. The sequence goes on from NC_092814.1 coordinate 348,273,463, forward strand.
GGATGCTCGATCGCGATCGAAAGTGCCTATGTGAGAGGAGCATCACTGGCTGCAATTCAAGCATTTTATAAATGGCAGCTCTTGCTTCAAGCTTTCAAACCCTTCATAGGGGAGTAATAGCAGCTTTGTAATCCAATGAATACTCATTAATTATTGGCACTCTTGAACTATAATTGGGAAGTCCAAACGATCAGTTTAATATCAGGCTGTATCTATCACGTTATTTTAGTTCTTTCAAGCATCTGTCCATGTCTAGAATAGTGAATAAATACATCAGTGCATACAAATTTTTCTCGCCTGTTTCAGTTGTCTACGACTACATGGTCAAGGCAATCGACCGAGAAAGGAAGCCCGCACAGAAACCAAAAGCTTTACAAACGGTGCACAGAAACGGCCTCGAGGGGCACGGGCAGTCCTGATGCAACTGCGGCGCGAGCATTTCACACACCGACGTGTTCCGCTGCTTAATGTCTCCATTACATTTCTTGCATCTGCCCACAGCACAGGGATTTCCTCTCAAATTCCACATTGCGAAGAAGACGGTTCCTCGTCGCCCGACAAACGCACAGCGTTCTAGTACAGCGCTCACGAGACGCCGCTGGCTGCGCTTTCGTGACGAAGGAACGGCACTTTCGTTTTCGCGCCCAAGGCAACGGATATTTCCTATCGCGCGGCGAGCCAGTGGCGCCACCCAGTTTCAGTTGCACAAACCGGCTGGCATCGACGTCGTCTAACGTGCCTTCTCGCTCTCCCCTTCATCTTTGTGTGCGCTTTTTAGAATGATTTCTGCCGTTCGCACGCTCTTTCTGTGAGCGCTAAATTTCAAAATTTAAGCATTTTTATCTGTTGAAATAACAGACGCCTGTCCGTTAAGCCACTGTAATAGGTCGATAACCTCTATTGCGTTTGCTAGAAACATACTTGAAGAAACAGCGATTAGACTGCACATAACACTTGCTCTTCAGCGGAGAATGTTTTATAAGTAGACTACTGCGGCCTTCCTATTGTAGTGCACTTCTCGAAACTGTCGCCGCCTTCGTCGGTCATGCAATTCAGGGCTGCGTCTTCTCCACGGCCCTCCGGGAACATAGTCATCAAACTAAATGTGTATTAGGAGAGAGCTTGATACAGAACGTTGGAAATTATTCATAATTGGATGTGGTGTCTTAGAGTAACATAGTAAACAGAAAGAGTGGGCACTCCTATAGGCGCCTGCGGCAGACTTTGGCCCTCAGCACACCTATCGGAATCGGCGAGGTGGAGCAGCCTCAAAGATGGTCACGCACGTCGCCGAATCTCGGAGGCACTAAGTTCAGTTTTTCTTTTTCTTATTTGTGACCCCTAACGTTGCTTAAATCGAGTGATTTCATGCAGGCGCTTGTGCCGCTGTTTATATGATGTGACAACGAGCGCGCAAAGGTGTTAGTTTCATTTAAATTCATATTTGCTGTTTCAATCTGTAACTTCGCGCAAGAATCATGCCAATTGTTGAGGATGTCGAACTTTATCGCTTATGATGTTGTACGTCGAGTAAATCACGCGTGGAGGTGTATCGTAAATAAATGTGCGATGTTGTTTAAATATAAATCAACTTGCTGCACAGCCAAGAACACGAAAATAGCAGACAATTTATTGCAGCAAGATTGTAAGAGGCAAATACATGAAAACACCCGCCGTTGTTGCTCAGTGGCTATGGTGTTGGGCTGCTGAGCACGAGATGGCGGGATCGAATCCCGGCCACGGCGGCCGCATTTCGATGGAGACGAAATGCGAAAACACCCGTGTGCTTAGATTTAGGTGCACGTTAAAGAACCCCACGGAGTCAAAATTTCCGGAGTCCTCCACTACGGCGTGCCTCATAATCAGAAAGTGGTTTTGGCACGTAAAACCCCATAATTAAAAAAAACAAATACATGAAAACGGGAAGAAATAGCGAAATGCAAGTAATACGGGTGTCACACGGTGCACTTTTAAACGTGATCAAGCCAAATCCGATTTGAATTTCTCGGTCGAGACTGGTTCTTTTGCACAAGCTGCGCGATGGAGCCAAAAACAGTCGAGAATTTAGATCCGCATCTGACTTGATCGCGATCGAAAGTGGTCGTGTGACATAATGGAAAACAGTCGGAAATTAATGGCGTGACGGCAATAACTTTGCACAAGCAAAACACATAAAGCAGTGTTGCAAATATCCAGATAATGAAAAAAACTGCACATACACGCAAGCAATTAATTTGCCCAAAATCGGATTGTTTTAGAAGGAAAAAAATATGACGTTTTTTCTTGTACTGCGAAGGAGGGTGAAATACGCTAGCAAAATTATGCGAATGGCTGCGTGCCGAAATAAAGTGGCTGCAAAAATAATTGAGCACGCAGCAACATCCTCATCTCAACTGTGTAAGCTAGTGTGTTCGTAATTAAACAGCTGCATTTAAGCACTTTGTGTAGGGGTCTTCAGCTGCTGTCTTCGAAGCCTTGCAATCGTCTTCTAATATTGGAATTTTGCCCTTTAGTATGCATGATGACCTTTGGCTGTACAGTGTAATTTGAGGAAATGGTGGAGATTCCTGCAATACGTAGAATGACAGGCAGAAGGTAAGCAATACTGGAGGCGTCAAAGCTATTGAATGTAGACGCTACTTTCCCTCGTATAAGCAATAGTGGAGCCTGCAAAACTTTATGATGGAGATGCTGTGTTCCTTTATATAATGCGTATTTTTTTGGTTAAGGAAGCACTGTTATAAACGCTCAGAAACAAGGAACTTTCTACGGTAACGACTCCATACAGAATTAAAACATGAAAACACGTATCTTCAGTCCAATGCTTCTAGAACAGCTAAAAACGCTCGAGCGCACATAGCCTGCTATATAAGTTGAGAAAGAGCGCATTATTGCCATACTGCAAGTATTGCACGTGTACCGCTTTAGAAATAGCTACATTCCTTTCGCAAAAGTAGAGCAGCATACTTTTTCAGCAGCCGCTGCGCGTAACACGAAGCTCTCTGCCCCGAACTGCATGCGTTCACACGCCGCATTTCTTAACGAACCATTTTATTTTCTAACGTCTTCATTGTATCTAACGTGCCTCGCAGCTCAGACGCTGCCGCGTCGCTGTTATCGCTAGCATCACGGCTCATTGCTGCGCACAAAAAGGAATGCGAAGTGAAAGTCAGCGTAGCAAATGGGCAGCAGCTGTTCATGGCTGCAAGGCTGCCGTCACTCGTTCATGCGGCTAACAGTGACACAACGAAATGCGCAGAGAATAGGTCGTTAACAACATGCAAAAGAACTTGCTGTGGCCTTACCATGAAACGGCGACGAAGCAGACGCTGGCAGAAGAACCCAACAACGATACTCAGGGGCGCTATTCTGGACATTCCGCCATTTTCTTCGATGCATGACGTAGCGCGACGCAAACAAAATGGCGCTGGTGGCCCCGTTTCGCTTACGTAACGTGACGCCAACTTGACGTTTCGCCTAAGAAATTGAAATGAAGGCACTGAATATAGCGTTATCGGTAAAGCAAAACAGTTTTCCTCCGCAGTAAAAATAAAGCAGCTATCTCAAAGCGTATGATTATTCCGTCGAAAACGCTTCTCACTTCCGTCGTCTGCTGCGTACAAGCCATCGTCTGCTTGAATAGCTAGGATGCGTGTCCCCGAAAAATGGAATGAGTCATCGCATGTTGGCGCCAACGCGCTTGTTTTCTTGCTTGAGACAACATACGCGACCTACCAGGGGTGATGCGCGCACGTTCTAGGCCACGTTATCGCTATCCCGTGAAACGCAAGTGACTCAGCCCGACTCGGCTGGCTGAGAAACGGCCGATATCACCGATAGCGTTGCGCGCGCCAGAGATATCCACTAGAGCGACGCAAGCACCGGCGCTGCCATCTCTTGTTCATTTCGCTGGTTACTCGCACCGAGGGAGGAAACTTCAAGGCGCCGCCTTGCGTACATTTCTTTTTATAAATTAGAAAGAGGCCGTTGTCATAACTTTTGATTGTGCGAAAAGGCATTAATCTTGATTACAACACAAATGCAGCAGTGAAAAGTGGACAACATTGCCGAAAGTTTGCTATGTTCAACCTATATTATTTCGTATAATTGCGTTCTCTTAAAAAATGATGGCCCCAAACACAAATGCCAACACCACCCGAGAGCGATGCAAATACTATGAGCACGCATTATGAACAAAAGATTTTCGTTGTGCCAAACGACGGGGAAAATGTGGCGATACGCATTTCTCTCGGCTGCCATTGCATATGGCTGCTCATTAGCATAATTCGCGCGGCTCGTCGAAGCAAAAATTATGGCGGGAAATCTCAGCAATGGCGGCCCAGCGCAACGTCACGCATCGTCAAAATGACGTTTACGAAACAGCCCTTCCTGTGACGCTCCTCACGAGATATTCCTTCAGCCAATCAGCAAGCTGGCATGGCGCATATCTTGGATCGCCACCACATATTCGCGCAATTGCAGATGCACTGCACGCTACCGCTCACATTGTTTTTGAAGCGCTAACATCGCAATATAGCTGCCAAGGACCGAAAAAATGTATTAGTCCATAAAATTTGCAGCTCAACGTCACGTTTCATCATCGTGATGAAAACGCAAAATTGCATTTTGCAATACTTCTGCTTCCCGGCACAAATTTCAAAACACGTGACCTCTCGACAGCCAATCAGAGAGTAAACATGGCGGATAATGGCGGCCGTGCAGCCGCCATGCGTGTCCAGAATAGCGCCCCAGGTACATTTTACAGAAAGAGCCAGGCGGCGCGGCCTGACTAGGCTTCGGACGTGTTGTGTTGTGCCCAGCGGTCGTACCGACTGTCAAGACGCTAGCCGCAGCCACCGCCACAGCCGCATTTTTCTTGATGTGCTTTGCCACCTCGCGGAATTGGCGAAGCTCCATATAGTTCGGCCGCGAAAGGGCTCGAGTGTCCACTCTTGTCGTTTACTATGTTACTCAATGATGCGGTTACCAAAGTACATCTACTAAAAGGGTGGAAAGTCCACAAAGTACTAGTTGCTTAAAAGTGAGATATGGATTGAAAGTAGTAGCCATTGGCTGCTTTTGAGCAGACGCTCTTTCGGTGCTAGCGCCAATTACGCTTCAGTTACGGCCCTAGCATGAGAGCGATACTTTGGCAAAATGGCGGCGGGCACGATTGTTTACGTTGTCATGGCAACATTAACAGCAGGCTCGTCCTCACCCTAGCGCTCGTAGTTTTTTCTTTGTTTTTATTATGACGACCAGCTCCGCTCACAGAGTTGCGATATTGATTCTAGAGGACAAGCTAGCCCTAGGGCCCATGCATTAAAAACGGGAACCGCAAGAGCGCCGCTCTGTTGCTAGTGCTGAGGTTGCCAGCTCCAAAGACGCTTGCTAGACTTGACGACACTAGCCAGTTTTAATCTAGCAACCGTAGCAGCGTAGCCGCATGGCATCTCGCTTGTAGTGATGCGAAGTGGTGTACGTGCGGCCGTGTGTGAGGGCTTTACAAGTTCGTTCTTTATTCTATGGCTTTATTCTATGGTGTAGGTGTGGTCGATGTTGACGTAGATGTTGGCCGTGCAGGGGTCAGTTATGCAACCGAAGGATGATCCTGTTAAAGTTTCCGGCAGTATGCGGTTTTCAGCGGTTACGCACTGTTTGCTGTTGCAAGTGTCACTCAACGAGGTTATGAGTGAAGAGCTTGAAGATGTGGTCGGCAGATTCCTCGTTGGCGTACCGTATTTTTCCTCGCATGGGCGGGGTATATTGCAGAGGCCGCGGGGCGCTTTTTTCGTTGCGGGGTGCTTTTCTCGGCGCGACGACAGATTTTTTTAATACAAGTACTGATCCAGCAGGAGGGCACATGTAACCAAACAAGCGGGTCTCAGGAGAGCACCTGTGATTATAATAAAGCAGGTGGCGCAGGATCTCTAGGGTACCCAAGGGGCAGTGGGGGGATCAAAACTCGAATCGAGGCGGTCCACAGGTTGCGGCCGCTGAGGCAGGTGTGTGCCAGGGAGTGTTCTTACGGACAGCTCCCCTGCCACGCGCAGCGGTGCCTTGCAAGTTCGAGATACTTTAAAGGCACCTACGCCCATGGTTTTTCTTTTGCCTCAGTGCAGTGAGCACGATTAACCAGAATAATATGGACGGCATCCGGTGCAGTCGCGAATGCGAATCGTGGCATATGTAGCTCGCGTCGCCAGGCGTGTGTACTAATATCAGAGTTACTTTCCAACCATATTTTTCTCTCTGTATACCGCTGCCGCTGCTGCCAAATTGCGTGCTGTTTACACAATGCTGACCAATGCTGAGTTGGCAAAAGAAATGGACGCTTTACGGGCTGAGGCTGCTGTGATGCGTGACAGCCTGAACATGTTTAATGAACTTTTCGAGACGGTTAAGAAGCAGAATATCGATCTTGCTGTTGAAAACAGGGCTCTGAAAGATGCAAATGTCGACTTGGCACGCAGGGTTTCTGAACTGGAACAGTACTCCCGACTAAATAACGTAGAAATAAAAGGCGTCCCTGTAACCAAAGGTGAAAACTGTCTTGCGGTTGTTCAGTCTATGGGTGATGCTATAGGATGCAAAATCGCTCCTGAGGATGTCGATACTGCACATCGTGTACCAGTTAAAAAAGAAACAAATATTATTGCACGCTTTTGCTCCCGAGAAAAAAAAGAACTGAGTTCGTGAAAAAGGCACGCAAGGCTCGCTTGACCACTGTGAACCTTGGGTTTCCACAAAAGGATCAGAAGCCCTTATACGTAAATGAACATCTTACGCAAGAAAGAAAACGGCTGTTTGCACAAGCTGAAAAAAAGCAAGAGGCTGGAAACACCTCTGGACAGACCACTGCGTAATCAAGGCGCGAAAGACAGATGACAGCCATGTGTAGCGGATCTCTAGTGCGGGTGATCTTACTGTTTTCACCTAGCTTACTAGTGTTTGCGGCTGCATATCTTAAACCTGCGCAAGAATGTTTTCTTGTAAGGATCTTAAAAAGCATTTCAGTGATGAAACTCCAAAGTTATCGCTAATACATTTCAATATTCGTAGTCTACGAAAAAACTATGACAGCCTCATAGCATTTCTTTCCATAATTAATCACAACTTCTCTTTTATCTGTCTATCTGAGACATGGTTGTCACTGGACGATAAAAATTTATATGCGGTACCAGAGTACAATGCAGAGTACTGCTATCGTGCTACGCCACGTGGCGGCGGATCTGCCATATTTATTAAATCATCATTGCCATACAAACGCCGCAATGATCTTGCCTTTTCTAATTTGATCTGCGAATCTATATGGTTAGAATTTGATCAGAGCGTTTTTTCAATTGATGGCCGGAACACAGTGTTAGCGTGCATGTATCGTTCACCATCATCGTCATACAGTGAGTTTTGTCTGCAGTTTGAAAAGTTGTTGCACACTGTTGCGAACGAAAACAAAAATGTCATTGTCTGCAGAAACAACAACATAAACATTATCGACCCTAATAGTCCATCATGTTCTGATTATCTTGCGTGTTTTCTTAGCTATGGCGTTGCTTCTCTAATTACTTCTCCAACTAGATGTGACATGACAGGATCTAATACGTTAATTCATCACATATTAACCAACTTTACAACAGATCATACGGCAGGAGTCATCGAGCACAGCATAACAGACCACTACCCTGTATTTTTGACTTTAGGTAGAGAAAATTCTAAAGCGACTGAAAAGAAAGAGAAGGTACATTTTGACTCTCAAAAATGTATCTCTATGATACAGTCAAATGACTGGACCGCAGTACTCTGTGAATCTTCCGCGGAAGAGGCTTATCAGTTGTTCTTGGCTGAAGTTACTCGCTGCATTCATGAATGCACTACTACATCTATCACAACTCGTTTCTTCAGTTCCCCTCGAAAACCTTGGGTCACGAAAGCGCTACTTCTATATATATTGAAGAAAAATCGGCTCCACAAAAGGGTAATTTGTGAACCATTTAACTGTGAACTTAAATCTTGTTTCAAAAAATATTCTAACACGCTTGCAGCAGCACTTAAATGTGCTAAACGAGATTACTTTCAGACCAAGATTTTGAATAATGGCAATAATACGAGGCGCAACTGGCAGGTTATTAACGAATTCTTCAATAATAAATGCCGTGAGCATTTAACAAAAATAAAAACTGAGACATATACATACTGCCACCCAGCTGATATCGCGAATGCCTTCAGCGAGTATTTTAGCAGTACTCGCGATTCTCAAACAGATCCCCCATTACCGACATTGCCTCGTCATCTTCATTCTTTCTACTTGCGACCTACGAATGCAAAGGAAGTTCTTCATGTTATATCTTCGCTTAGGTTTACTGGACCTGGCCTAGACTCTGTTCACCCATCACGTATCAAGCTAGTTTCTAATTAACTGTCTCCTATCATAGCCGATATAGTTAACGAAATGTTTAAAGCAGGCATATTTCCCAGTTCTCTGAAAGTTGGTAACGCCTGTTTACAAAAAAGGCAGTCGTGAACTTCTGAATAAATACAGGCCTATTTGTATTCTTTCATTTTTCAGTAAGATCATTGAACGACTAGTTCATACACGTTTATCATCCTACCTAGCAAAATTTAATCTACTATCACCTAAACAGTATGGCTTTCGGCAGGGTTGCTGAACTGAGCTTGCGCTTCTAACCTTCGCCGATAAAGTCAAGAAGGCAATCGACCAAGGCTTGCTGGTTGGAAGTGTATTTATAGATTTAACAAAAGCCTTTGACACCATTATTCACAAAATTCTAATACATAAACTTGAATCTTACGGCATAACTGGCCCAGCACTTCAGCTTATTTCTAGCTACCCAACTAATCGCACTCAAGTTGTTCACATTGACGGCAAACTCTCATCTGCTAAGAACATATATCGAGGCGTTCCTCAGGGCTCGATCCTTGGCCCGCTGCTGTTTCTGCTATTTATCAACGACCTGCCTAATGTTCTAACCACTACGGACTGTATATTATATGCAGACGACACGACTATTTTTACTTGTGCTAACAATGTCGACGAGCTACAGAAAAATGTTAACGTTGATCTGCATAACATAACTTCCTGGTGTCAAAAGAACATGTTGTGCATCAATCCGCTAAACACGGTGTTTATGGTTTTTCATTCCTTCCCGACACTAATTTCGAACTCTATATGGGTGCGTCTTGAAAAGAACTTAATACCAATATCTGTTAGCACTAAGTTTCTTGGCGTAGTTTTAGACAGGCATCTGAAATTCAATCTTCATGCGCAGCCACTTGTCCGTAAGATGTCGTTTGGAATACGCGCCATCATCAAAACCCGCTCGTATTTTCAGCCACACATTATCCATTCCCTTTATCATGCACACATTCACTGCCATTTATCTTACTGCATATCAACCTGGGGAAACACATACCTCGCTCACCTCAGCCAACTTCAACGCATGCAGAATCAAGCGATTCGCCTCATGACTTTCAGCCATTTCCTATCGAATGCAACGCCACTTTATTGCAGTTTAAACATTCATCCTCTTCATCAGCTCTTTCAGTTAAAGTTAACAATCGTGATCTATAAGTTATTTCGTAATATTGCACACATAGATGGCTTTGTTGTTGAAACTTTTGTAAATACTAACACTACTAGGTACTCTGAACTCGATAATCGTCTTTTGCCTAAAGGGCGCACAAACTATGGTAAGTTCACTACCACATTTGCGGGAATAAAACTATGGAATTCTATTGCACATACCATTAAATCATCCTACACAGAGCATATATTCAAGAATCAGGTTAAGAAATACTTCATGCAGCAACTCTCTTCATCCTAACCACTGACTTTTGTGATTGTAATCATAATTGACTTAGCTATTATACTACATGTTATATTGCTCATATTTTTATTGTATTGTACATTTGCATTGCTTGTTCACTACAGAAGTGTTCTTCGCAATTTTTTGTCTTACTAAACAGTTTTGAATTCTTTTTTCACGCTGTTTCTTATTTAGTCTGTAATGCCACCGTAACCAATGCTTGATCTGTATCGTCTTTTTTTAAATTATTTTTTCATGTATGGGAGTCCCCCTGACAGTTTGTAACTTTGGGACTCCTTGTGTAGTGCTCATTTTGCATAAAATTCTTGTAAATGTGACATCGTTGATGAATAAACTTGAACTTTAACTTTAACTTGTATGAACTTTATGCATAATACGCTTTTTTACGGTACCATAATGGAATGGGTCTAGAGGACGGTGTAGGTACGTGCTTTCGTACCGCGCTAATCCTATACCCCCTAAAAACACAGACACACATACCCCTTTTATTTTCTTTATGTATACATACAATTCCTTCCTATGACGGACTGACCAGTTCAAGTTGTCAATAACTTTCATAGGAATTACTGTAATAAACACAATTCCACGATGGAATTGTTTACTTTTATTTTTTATTCTAACACTGAGAACTACACAGAACCACATTTTGTATATTTGAAAGAAGTATAACCCTTTTGCACATCTGGATATCACAAGGTAAACCCAGTGTTCGATACACAGACAAAGCAGCTGCTACAACATGAACTGCAGCATTAAGGACCAGACAACACATACGTAATTAAAGGTCAAAAATATAGAGGGAAGCTCCAAAGTCGCTCCGTAGCACTGCAACATATGACATATATTGTATGTGTACACTGAATGATCAAAAAATCAATGCATCAATGTCGCATTTGCGTTCAAGTTTATTATCAAGTTCAAGTTAACTGAAGTTTATTATGAGCATATCTACAACACGAATCTGCTCACACACCTGCAGTCAAGGTGGCTGTTCGAGGTGTGCTGGCTGTCTCAGCGTAAGAAAAAGAAAGAAATTGGGTATATGTCAACACTAGTGCCACTGCTTCTTGCCTCTGACCTGCACGTGCCTCCGCAGCATCTTTGGTGGTGGAGTCTCCACAGGTGAGCTGGCATGGCGAGGCGTAGGAGTCATCTTAGAAAAAGTACCGTTTGCATGGAGAAGTGGCTGTTTACATTGTGTGTCGCTTTCCTTCAAGTGCTTCCTTGGCGACTAGGGTGACACACCTGTTCGAGGTGTGGTGGCTGCTTAAATGTAAGAAAAAAAAGAAATTGGAAGAATCTCAATACCAGAGCTATTGCTTCTTGCCTCTTACCTCCATTTACCTACACGCGGTCTTGGCTTTTGGAGTCTGCACGAGGGAGCTGTTGTGGCTAGGCGTAGGCATTGTCTAAGCAAAAAGAAAAGGCCATTCAAAGGGGGAATTATGGAAATAACTGCAGTCCTTATGTCTGCTTCATGCACTGTTCTTGCCTAAAAGTTTTCAAAGATAGGTGTCCAGAATGGGGGCACGAGCACTTTGACTGATTTTGCTTTTTACCTCCAAGTGTGCTGTGAGATCCTCAGTATGACTGCGTGCAGCATGGTAACACTTGCTGGAGGAATTTTAAGCGTTAGCCAAAAATATAAAGAAGCATCCTTGTCTGCATGAATGCTTTCAATTTCTAAATGCAATGCTAACTATCGCTATTGGTGCAAGGCCCCACACATCTATGCAGCAAGTGCCATAGCTCGAAATTCAATTTTTCATTTAGTGTTTCACAAGGTGTCTGATATGTCCTCATTAGATGTGATCCGTATCTTTTTATTTATCCCAGTGTGGAGAGAGCTTCATTATTTTTTATTGTTGCATGACTTGTTTTTGGTTTGTTTCTAAATTTATCAAGGAGCAGTCTCATGATGCTAAAGTGACTCATGTAATACAGTCATGAACTTTTGTTTGGAGAAAGATAATGCATTTCCTGACCCATTGTTTGCCATCCCATTACTTGCATAATTTTGCAGAGTATTCCACTTAGATTGGCTCGCTTGACCTCCACTAAAGAGTTGCATTTTGACACACCACTCTTTCCTTAAAAAAATCATTCGACACTTCTCATAATGCCTGTACCTTGGGCTTCTGATACTATGCATTCATAATTTTTCCTTGTTGTTTCCAACTAGAAATGTCTTCTATAATTTATAGCTTAAATCTTACCTTTGGAACACACAGAAGGGCTTGCCATTGCATCTGCATAACAAGGAAACATGTGTCATTGAACATTTGCAAAATCCAACCGAAGAATAATGACTGCAGCTTGCAGTGTGATTTGACTGAATGAGCCACAAAAATAATTCACCTCACTTGGTAAATTAAAGCACATATTAGTATGATGTACAACATATGTTACACTAATGGGGGGAGGGATCTCTTGCTTATGCAGCAAGATAATCGGTGCGGGAAAAGGTTATTTTTGCAAACCCCTTGAAGACACTGGTTTAAAGAGCTGGAGCTTTTCACATGATCTAATTATTTTACCTGAGAGTATACTCAACAAATGTTTGTGTCCCAGCTGCTCAGTCGTATATGTGATAATGTCAGTATTGCATATGGGCGTGTTGTCTAGAATAACTGAATTTTGAAAATGCTCGTAGGGCTCTGATGTGCATATCTGCAGTTGAGGAATACAGGTAGAAGACTCAGCATGAAGTGCAAGTGAACGGTCCCACAGGCCCGGAGTCAATCAAGCAAATAGATTCACTGCATACATTTGCGACCAGAAAAGATATGTCACATAATATGGCATGGAAGGAAGTGTTGAAAATATTGCACAGTTAGTACAACGTTTACGCTATCAAGATGTAGGCTCATGCATTTGATTTCGTCCGTATTAGGCACTCAGCTGTTGATTGCTTCCTGGCACGGAAATACTCGGCACAACATCACGCTTCAATTACTCTCTGCTGTGGCCTTTGTAGATGCACGATTGTTCAAATTGCAATAATTAAACAGATTCTATGACATGTAGATTCGCCAGTACAATTCCGGTTGCGCTGATCCGCCTGTCCAGCGATTCCCTATGACTGAACGGAAACCCGTAAATAAAAACACCGCTCCGCTTGTTCACTGTCTTCTTTCTTTATTCCCTTGCAGACAGAGTGATAGGTAAAAAAAGAACGCTCTAGTGTGACGCTTCTCAAACATTTGTAATGCATCACGAGAGGAGTCTAGTCGAGTGGTGTTCTGAATAAGAAGATGCATTCGCTTACTTAGATGTGAAGGTAAATTTTGAAGACGAAAGTGTAGAAGTACTTCTGATATGCGCACTGAGAGCTTCTGATATACTCACTGAGATATTGCACAAAACTGAACGACGTGAATGGCATAGCCATGACAACTAAAGAAAGGGAAAGTTCACTGGTAGTGGCAAAAACAATGACACACAAAATACCTAAAAATAGAATAAAATGATTAGATAGTTTGATTGTCAGCCATACCAAAAAGGAACAAGAGCTTACTTTTAAACCTGTACAAAAGTATATGATATGCGTGACATGTGCATTACTTTTGCACAAAATGAAAGACATGGCACAACAAAAATAACAGTGTACTAAAACTGAAATAAAGATTATCAAATTATTGTGCAATTGGCCACAACTGGAGTAACAGTGGCAAGAGAGAACAGAATGTAGTGGGCTTTTGTAGCAGCGCATAGAAAATATTCGCAGAAAGGCCTATTCCTCAAAGACCATGTAAACTAAGCCAACATCACGACTTTTCTTTCACCCGGAACGCAATGCTTAGCAGTAAAATTACGTCACTTAAGGTACTAAGTCGTACCTATTGGGCACTCTTTTGTGTAATAAACACAAACTGCAAAAATCTGCATTTATGACGCTTGCAATGCTCATGCTTTGCAGAAGAAAAGAAAGCGTGTCATGCCTACTCATGAAGGTTGTTCGCGCGGTTTTCCAATCGGCGATTACTGAGATAAAACAGAACACGCACAGTAATTTTTAAGCTGTTAGTACGTTTGTGGAATGTGACATGCAGAACAACCACTGAGGGCGGAATCGAAAGCTGGGAAGTTACTGCAGTTGCAGAATGAGACTCGGCAGAGAAAAACACTAGTCATAGACCAGGTGACAACGAGGAGGAACATCTGTCAGCTTTGTCTTCCGGTAAAGGGGAAGTGTAGAAGAATCATGGCGCAACAACATCCGGACACTCATGGAGCACACACTTGGACAGGGCCAAGGCTTGTTTTTGAGGTATTAGTGCACCACTGCACGATGCACGAGCGGTGCGAGTGCATCGTGCAGTGCGGTGTGAGGATTTAGGAGCACGTTAAGGAACCCCGGGTGGCCCAAATTTCCGTAGTCCCCCACTCGGGCGTGTCTCATAATCAGATGGTGACTTTACACGTAAAATCCCATAATTATTGTTGAATATATTTTGACAAACGCTGAAATTTATCACCACACTCGCTGACACAATCGCGATATAGTAATCCACCCATGCCTCTTCACGAAGTTGTGCTCAGTAGCTATTATAGTTCTCCCAGGACAGCGGCTTAAATACGGCAACGTTTATAAAACACACGTATAGTACCCCAGAGGTTGTCAATTCGTATTTTGCGGCAAAAGCGTAATTGCGCCACGCACTCTAATGTCCACCTACACATCACCTGTCCCTTATTTACGTAGTTACCTGAGGACAGTTGAATTCTATATCATAGGTGATTTCAAAATATTTCACGTATTCAACCTGGGGAATGGGTTCTTTCTGAACAACAGCTCGGGCTTAATGGGGCATTGCAGATCGAGGAAAATAAGCGCACAGGAATACACACACGAACAACCGAGAACATATAGCGCCAGTCCTGTGTCTTTCTCGGCTGTTAGTGTGTCTTCCTGTGCGCTTATTTTTCGTCGATCTTAATGAGTTCTTGTTTATAAGATATAGAAACAAGGTAGAAAGGAAAAGTCGTATTCTGTCTCGAGCAGGAACGTACGTAATAGTGATAATAATGATGGTAACGACGATGAAGATCCCAATTTATGGAGCGTACTCGCTAAGGGAATAAGTCAGAAATTGGGCGGCAGCATGTGGTTAAACATGAATTAGTTGAAATATTATTCTATGAACACACAAAAAAAAAAGCAAACCATACGAAACACCAGGGAAGCGAGTATAGTACATAAGTGAGCAGTCAGACTAACTAAAACAAGTTTATTAAGTACGTGTTTATAAAAAAGAGAATAAAAACAAATAATAAAGAGATTTCGAAATGAATTTGAATAAAATGAATTATGAAAAGAGTAGTGTGAAGCTAAATATACTAGCACGGTAATCGTTTTGTTTCTTTAAAAAAAATCAAACACGGAACCCCAAAGATACCCGCGGTCACTACGGCATATTGCCGAGGCCTGATATCATCGTATTAATGGAATGTTTATTCCTACTCCAATGTGGGAATGCCGACCTTCGAGCACCTTCTTTCTCTGGTTTCAATATTTTGACCGGATAAAAAGAAAAAGGAGGTGTATCGATTGAAATTTATTCCAGGTGTGACCTCAAGGAATACGTGTGTCGTTTTTCTCTGTATTTGGTCTAACCGTTGATCTTCTAGAATTTGAACAGCTGATAGTCGTGATACGACGCATTTTAAGGCAGCATAGGGCAGCATACGTGATGCCATCAGGTCCTGGTGACGAACTCCTGCCGGTTGCCAACGCAGCATCGAGCTCTTCGATTGAAAATAGCACATTCATTTCTGGTACAAATGCCTCAGGGATGTCATTCAGTGCTGCGTCAGTAATGATGGCCACGGACCCAGCAACCCGTGCGCAGAACTCTTCAGCAACTTGAAGTTCCGAGCGGAGTTTGTAGAGGGCCAGAGCAGCAAAAGGCTTCCTTTGATGCGGAGATGAGCGAAGACCCCTAACCGTTCTCCATATGTGTGCGAGCTATTTTCGGAGCTCAAGCGACTGACAGAAAGTTTTTCATCGCTTGTCTTCTAATTTATCCATACGACGCTGGAGTTTATTTTGTATGCGTCATGAAGCCCTCAGATCGAAGACGGACTTCGTGTGCCGATACCTCCTCTCTGCCTGTCGGCGTGCCGCACGCAGCCTCTCCAGTTCCATGTCCAAGTCTGTTCGTCTTGATGACCATGTAAGTGAGCATATGGATGTTTTCAATGCCTCTGCGATTGCATCTTCGATAGCGTGTGAAAGGCCCTCCCGACATGCGTCATCCATATCTTTCTTAAACCTTGACCAGTCAACTGTACTCAAGACAGTAGACAAGCCTTGCACAACTCCTATAATCTCATTGTATGTATAAATAGGATGAATTCCTTCAATGGTCAAGCATCCATGTAACAGATCGGCGCCGAGTTGTACAAGTCGCTGTTTCGAGCAATAAAATGCTGTTGGAAGTTAACCCTGTGTCTTGTGTATTTTTTCTTCATTTCAACGTACGTTTTCGCTATGCAACCTCTTCGGTATTACCTGACGGGTGGGATGTAACGCATATTAGCAAGCTTGTGGAATGCCGTATAGAGTTGTTTACAAAGTTCATTTCATCTTCGGTCGCTTTTGGAAATCTAACAAACGAAGATGTCAATCTAACACAAACTGTTACATAGTTACGACACACGTGGCGTGTTTTACTGTATACGACAGCACGCCGTTCGAAGGTTGGAGCATGAATCTTTATTGCTTCCGTCTCGGAGCGTTTCTATACGAAACAGAGAGGGGAAAAGGGGTAAGGGAGAACATGGAAAAGATATCAAACGATAAACGCACGTTCCGTCAGCGCTTGCAAGGCAGTCTGATTGCGGCTGACGTCACATTACATCTCTTCTTCCTTAATACTGAAATCGCTGTACCCTGTTTTCTTTGACGTGTAGAGCGCCGCAAGGCTTGGGGTGATCTGACGGGTTCAGCGTTGCTCCCTGCGAGTTCCGGCTGAACTTCATGCTAAGGTTCTGTTATGCCCCCTTGTTCACCTGGCGTTCTCGGCGACAGTGGGTAGTCGCTAGGAGTACCTTTTCTTGATTCTAGATTTACCGCTTCTTGGTCTATACCAAGCGGTTGCGTCGTATCTTCCCGGTTCCGCACCTAGTCAACATGTCGTCTTACTGATCCGGCCGGTGTTCGAATACTCACCATCCGAGAGCCTGTTGTAGACTGTACAATTCCTGGAGTCCATTTCTCACCCGTTGCGAAGTTGCGGGCGTACGCGGTAGCTTCAGGCAATGGCCACTCGTCTGCTTCGTTGGCTGGCCCTACGTGTACAGGAGGGAAACATGTATCTAAACGGGATCGAATTTTATACCCGAAGAGCAGCTCTGACGGCGATTTTCCAGAGCGGTTAGGTGTCCTTCTGTAATTGAAAAGTAGCCTGTTTATCTTATCTTCCAACCGCTCCTCACCAATCTTCTTGAGCCCGTCCTTAATTGTCCTGACAGCCCTTTCACCTAGACAGTTCGATTGAGGGTGATATACAGCTGTGATATACAACAGGGTGATATACAGATACGTTTTGTTCCTCTTCACAAAAGTAGCGAACTCGTCAGCGGTAAACTGCGTTCTATTATCGGATACGATGGTTCGTGGCACGCCATATCTGCAGAAGATACCGCGCAGGCAGTTGATTGTGCATGAAGCGTGTGCTTGTCGGAGTGGCACAGCTTCAATCCACTTACTGTATGCGTACATGACCACGAGTAACATGTTCCTTGCAATAGCACCCGCAAAATCGATATGCACCCTTGCCCATTTTTCAACAGTAGCGGGCCAGCATTTTGGCGTTGCTGTAGCTGGCATGGGCAGGTTTTGAACACAACTCTGACATGATGCTGTCCCTGCCTCTATCTCGCGATCTAACCCTGGTCACCGGAATGACGATCTAGCAACCGCCTTCATAGCGGACGATCCTTGGTGCGTCTCTCAAATTAAGCGTGCTTAATTTGAGAGACGGCATGCGAAATCAGGCATGCGAAAATGTCATCAATAGCTGGCAACGGGTACTGCTCCAGTTCACAGGTGGGATTCAACGTAACCCTAAAATCAACGCAGATACTAATCGCGCCGTTTTTCTTCATTACAGGCACAATGGGAGTAGCCCACTCGGCGTGCGTTACAGGTGACAGTACTCCAAGCGTTACGAGCCTATCAATCTCTTGCGAAACATTGTCGCCTAAAGAAAATGGAAGGGAACGGGCCTTACAAAATTTCGGCATGGCGCCTTCCTTGGGCTTCAGATGGACAGGGTGTCCGTCAATTAGACCTAGCTCGGAGCTGAAGACGTCTTTGAACTCTGACAGAACGGCATGCACGGCGGGGGTACGGCTGCTTCCTGGACCACAGCTTTGTTGCACTGATACGTTCAACACCGAGGATCCTGCGTCAATGAACTTGGAAATCAACTCTCGTCCGCAGAGGCTCGGACCTGAACAGTTCAGGACCATCAAGGAACTCTTGACCTCCTTGTCGTTGTAGGACACTGACATACTCAGTTTCCCTAATACTGGAGAGAGAGAGAGAGAGAGAGAGAGCGTAAACTTTACTTTAAAATAAGTAAGATTTGAGTCCGGCGTCTTTTTAGTGGGTCTGGGCACCCGCCGCTTAACTTAACAAACATGTCGGGCAGTGCCAACCAGTGCGGTCTTCCAGTGCGCTGGAAGACCGCACTGCTCAGCTCGAACCTGACAGCACAACTCTGGCCCGTCCAGCAAGCCGAGGAAGCCGCTTCGAGACAAGGTCTCGGAACCGCGTCCCTAATACTGGAAGTTCTCCAAGATAACAGGACAGCTTAATGCATGCTGGTTCTAATTGCGGCCAATGTTTATAGTTTTTCTCAAAAATCTCTTTGGACACAACACAGACTGGTGAGCCGGTGTCCACAATCATAGGTACGTCAATGCCACACCATGTGAAAGTACGAAGAATAGGTGGTGGTAGCCGACCTTTGGAGGGTGCGGTTAGTGTCCAAATGTGCGCATCGTCTCCATTTTCCTCAGCGACATCCGATGTTACTTCAAACGCTTCTCCTTGCCTGCATTGTGAACGTGCTTTTTGGCGTCCTTTCCGCACGTCGCTTTGGCACATCTTCGCCAGATGGCCGTATCCACCACAGGGGTAACACCTCGCTTTCGCCCAGCCATAGGCGTTTCTGTTGTGTTTCTTACTTCCGCAACGCCCACATACTGACACCGGTTCATCAGCTTGTCGTGCATTGACCTTGAGCACGGGTTCAATGTCAGAAGACATCTTCTTTGTATCTTTTTCCGCTGCTTCTGCTGATATGGCAATTGCTTCAGCCTCCCTCAACGTCAAATCTGTTTTCGCTAATAGCTGCTTCTGAACAGCGCTTGACCTCACTCCACAGACGATCCTGTCGCGAAGCACCCGGTCTAGCATGCCACCGAAATTACAGCCATCCGAAATTCTGCGAACTTCAACGATGAACTGTTGAATGGGCTCTCCTTCCAACTGGCAGCAATTGAAGAACAGGTAGCTCTCCGTTATTTCATGACGCTTGGGGTCGAAGTAGTCATCCAAAACTTTGACTGCTTCCTCGTACGTCAGCGAGTTTGGCTTCCTCGGTGCAACCTGTCCTGAGAGCAGTTGCACGGTGCGCGCACTCGATACTGCTACCAGCAACGCCCTCTTCTTTCCCCAGTCGCTGACGCCAGTTGCCTCAAAATAAGCTTCTGCCATCGTGATGTAGGCCTTCCAGTTGTCCGACTGGTCATCGTATTCCGGTAGTTGATGATGAGCCATCGTCGGTATTTCCGCGGCCGCTGTTTCCTGCCTAACTGCCTGGCTTAATTCATTTTTCACCTCGAGGGTTCTGTCTGGCCTCGTCGCCACTGTTATATAGTTACGACAAACGTGGCGTGTCTTAATGTATACTACAGCACGCTGTTCGAAGGTTGGAACATAAATCTTTCTTGCTTCCGTCTCGGAGCGTATATATACGAAACAGAGAGGGGGAAAGGGAGAACAAGGGAGAGATATCAAAGGATAACCGCACGTGCCGTCAGCGCTTGCAAGGCAGTCTGATTGCGGCTGACGTCACTTTACAACACAAATGGTCGTTGCCAACTGGAGAATGCCTAACTTTTAATGCACTGCGAAAATTTGGTGGACCCTTAAGCTTCACCTTTAAGAGCGGAACAAGATAGTGTTCAAAGATCGTTGACTGCTTCTCATGCTTCCCGGCAACCGCAGCTTAAGTAACCGTAATGTTTACCAAGAAACGCTGGCGGCGAATGCTTTGCATGAGGGCGAACGAGCCAGTTTCTACTAGAAAGGAGGCTTCTTGCGTGGGGTGCAGATGCGCGGATGCGAGCGCCATCTGGATGGTGCTGTTGCAAGGAAGCGAGCACAGCACGCCGCTCTACGAATGGTAGAAACGCTGAAAAAGGCGTTTATGTTTGAGCTCCCGGGTCACAGATTAATATTTTCTGGGATATTAATATTACAATCCGAAGCTATCATGTCTGTAGGTTGTGTTTACGTCGTACATTAGGATTTTTTGAACGCATCTTACTTTGAGGAATTCAATTAGCTCAGTAACGCCTCAGCGCCACACAGAAGGCCAACGTGGTTGTGGTTCAGAGTTTCTCGCTAAACGACATCCGATGCAAGACGCCAACATCGGTGTTTAGGTGACAAATGGCTGCATGTGACTGCACCCAGGGACAAAAGTGCTTGTCAAGTTGATTCTTATTATTCGTAATATAGTAACTGTTATGTTTCGAACATGAATACTCCCGTTTCAACATAAGCCGGCTATTTGGTACTGGCATTATCTTCATGTAAGTAAAGAAACTAACTGTCCTCTCGTGAGCCTTTTCTTAAATATTCTTTTTTTTAGCCGTAAGACACAGATGAAGATGCAACATCGCGTGGTACGTTGCATGTCACGTTGATTTTTATCTCAACTCGCGATAAGCGAAATTCACTTGACTATTGCTTTTCGTCGCCTCGGACGACGCAACTGTCTATACAAATCGATGGGCGTTTTCACAAATGTCAATGCTGAAACCACTTCCATGCAGCTCGATATTTTCAAGTCGTGACATTGACTGTGAAGATCAAGGTCGAGCCAAAACTGAGAGTGATGAATCTAACTCTTTATTAGAGGAACTTGTGCCCATAAAAAAAGGCGACCCTCAAAAGACAACATTTGCGTGACCACAGTCGCGGATCGTCGAAACCTGATTCACGTACGGATGGAGTCCGTCGGCAAAGTATACCTGGTGTTTCTACAGAGACTCGAAGTCATATCTAAAAATCGCCGTTTAGAAGTGATGGCAAGGTTTCTTCGTAGACATGGTGTCAGTGGTGGCACCCACGGGGCGAAAATTAGTATGTAAAATATGAAAAATTAGTCAGTAATGAAAAAAAAAACATTTTTAACTTATAAACTGTTTGTTTCAGCGGGCTCATCGCAATTCCGGAATTGAAGATCTCTCCGTAGAAGTCATATCAACTTTTAGATACGGGCAATGCCATTAGCCGCGGAACTGTGGCACGACGAATATCGCCTATCAAGCGCGCGAAACCGAAGCTGGGAAGCTGCAGCGAGTGCAAAAGCCGCGTCCCTCGAGGCGACGTTCACTGTATGTCACCCAGCAGTGGGCAGCCAGTGCTCTGCGGTAACCAGGAGCAGCAGCTCGCAGGACGATACTTCTGCCTCCCCCCCCCCCCCCCCCAAAAAAAAAGAACAGCTTAAGGGCCTTAATGGAGAAACGAAGAGCATAGATATTTTTTAAGCCATGCCCGGAATAAATTTTAATTTGTGTGCCACTAATTTGAGCATTCTGAGCGTCTGTCCTGTGCACTCTTTTTTATCCCGTCCGTATTTCTGCTCAGCGAGACTACACTGATTTTGCATCCTGCCGACGGTATTTCAATAAGAGAAAGAAATTGCTCGAAGCTCGATATTGCCAGATTGGAGTAAAAATAAACATTGCCTTAATACTACGATATAGAGACTCGACAATATGCTCTAGTCACCGGATAGCCTTGCGGTGCCGTATCTGATTTTATTTTTCAAAACAGCAAAAGAATTGCCGTGTTAATATTTGTAGCTTCACTCTACTTGTATGTTCATGATTCATTTCACTGATATTGATTTCGGAAATTCTTTATTATTACGTTTTTATTGTCTTCTCGTTTATTAAATAATTAATAATGTTGCTTCAGGTAGTCTCACTGCTGACGTTTCTGTTCTGAGAAAATTATTTTGATAAGTTCACCCGAAGACATCTCTCGTCGCCCAGTTCTTGGCATATTCCCCGAGAAGTAGGCTTCATAAATGCGTATTCTCCATCGTCGTTAACATCACCATTGTTATCACTCTTACGCTCGCTCCTGCACGAGACAAAGAAGGCGATGTCTCCTTTCTGCCCTGCTCGTTCTTCGACGACGGCATATTCCTGGACGCTCTCGGCTCCGCAGACGACAGTCCCTGCAAAAGCCAGCCATCGTCGTCGGCCCCTGGCTCCGCTGCAGCAGAGCACCGCCATAGCGTGCCTCCGAAGCATCGAGGGCCTGTTGGTACAAGCTGCGCACCACCAGCAGAAGCAGTGATGGCGGTTCCGGATGCGGCCTCGGATCATGGCGTGGCGGGTACATCGTTGAGCAACCAGGTTCAACACTACTACTAGCTGCAGTTGCGAGCTAGTAATGCCACGAAAACCGTACAGAGGCATCCATAAGACGACGGCGTCGTGCTTCCCGCAGCGTCAGACAGCTTGAGCTTTTTTTTTCTTATTCTGTTATTGCTGCTGCTCTTGGTCACCATCATCATCATCATCATCCATTAGTTCTTATTGCTCTTTTTCGCCGCTCTTCCAAGGCGCCTGCTTGAATTTATCTGTCGTAATCTGTACTAGTTGCCGCTGACGCTCAGCATATTTGCTACGCTTGCGAAACACGATAGACATGCGGTTTTGCGCGGCATCATTGGAATGGATGTGTATTGCAGTTTTGATCCCTCTAGGAATGACAATGAGACGCATCAAGTGGCTTGCTTTAAGTTACATTCTGTAACCCTTCCTTTGAAAACCTGGTTGGAAAAAAGGGGCTTTTTCGTGCCGCGGTCCACGAACTGCCGTTTGTGTTGGCATGTTGAAACGATTGATCACTGTTTTGTAGATTGCAGGGATACCGTGTTGTTGTGGAACATTCTACAAATAACAATTATATAAAGATTTAGATATTACAGCGTACCCAATTCGTTTCTTACCTTTTAAAGATCCCTGTCATCCACCATAAGACATGTACATGCTACTTGGCATAGATAGCATTTTGCGCAGTCGAATGTTCGACAGGCACTCTGAACCACCTCGAAACATTTAGTCGCTTTGTCGGGAATCTGTTGCTTACGTGCGTAGTCTGTGCGCGCACGAGTATAACCGGAGTTTTTGCAAGTACCCAGAGTTTTACGATCTTCATGTGATACAAGATGCCACTGACGGGTTGTGCCGTAAATAGGTGCGTTTTTTACCTTCGTGTCGGCGCCTCTGTCACATTGTACCGACGCCAAGCTCTCCGCCGACTGTCAGCAGATTGTCGGCGTCGATACAGTGTGACAGAGGCGCCGACACGAAGGAAAAACGCTGTCGCTGACATTCGTGTGAGTCAACCTTTACCAATCGGCATTCTCTAGGCGCGCTGCTTGTGGCGGGGACGGTGGCCTTTCGTGCAAGTCGGATTCGTCGCTTCCGCTGTCGCTTTAGTCCATGTAAGCATGACGTTCGGGTGCTACTTCGTAAGGATATAAATTCTCAGCACGTATGCAAGCTAAAATACTTTGTTCCAGCTTGCTCACTTCATCGTGAGACGACATCGGAAATCAGAAGCGCACGCTGGGCTACAGCAACACGAACTGCTTATCACGTGTGAAAGTGCCGTTTCGTTTTCGATGCGCTTGATTTAGTTTTGACTAGTCTAATGCCAAAGCAATAGGACAGGAAACCGCCAAAAACACGTAGCTATTATCGCAGAAATGCTTTAACACTTTGGAAAACATGAATCGCAGGAACATCGACTTCACAAACAAAATAATATTTTCCCACACCTACGGCCGCGCTTGCCGTCTTCCTCCCACTAGTGCCTATAATCGCTATCGCGCTCACCTATCACAGTTTTCAGCATGCTTCCAGTGAATGACTTCATCCTCACTCCGGATCGAAAAATTCTGACAAGAAATGTTCCACGGCGTTTCCCGCGTTACTACTTTATGGTTAGACGCTCTGGCCGGTAAGCTACCATTGCACTAAAAAAAGTGGTTACCTTAAAATTTGTTGTCCGTCCCTTTAATGAGATGCGAGAGAGGAACTTACATATCACAAAGTTCCAAAGAATATTTTCCTTTACAGTCACGTCGGTCTAAGTGGCTTAACTTCATTGTAGCCCTTCTATCGCGTACATCTGCAAGGTTAAGCTGATTTGTTGCAAACTTGTCTTTGCAACATCGAAAAGGAACGCACCTTCCTCCACGGGAACGTGTCATCTTTTTGTGCCAGTCATGTTTGGGCAGCGTTTATGATTTCCGAAGCCCCGTTCAGGTGCCTTCTATGCGTCACGATGTGTCTCGGTGTTTCCTGCACACCATAGTGGTACCGGCTGCGGGTATCATCGATATACAATCGTTGTCCTGTTAGCGAAGTTCAAGATTACCCAGAAACCTCGTCGCTAGCATCATTGTTGTGGCTTTGCGACTACACAGATGCTGCATTCTCCGCTTCCTTTTTGCCGGTTCCTTCCTTGCTAGTTTCGTCGCCACTCGTTACCTGAGCCGTGGTCTCTGGAACCTGTCATAGCCTCAGCAGCAGAATCCCTCAAAATGAATCTTGAAAAGCACATCCGAGCTATGTTAAAATAAGTAGGAACAGTGCTTGGGAATGTTTCGCACTTCTGCAGTGAAAAGTTACTGTGAACCTCAAATGTTATGCAAGCTATTGACAAACGAACGCTTTATTAAATTGTTTTTCTTATCATCAGCTGTTTTTCTTATTATTTGTTATCCGTGCACAATTTCCCGCGAAATCTGCAACAGTCATTTATGCGGGATGGACAATGTCCTTTTTAGAAGCTGAGTTCAGAAGTACCCTACATGGCCTTCCATTCTCTCCTATCCCTTACAAAAATGAGTTTAGACTGTCTATAGAAAGTCTATAGACTTCTTGTAGACGACTTTGCCTTTCTAGAGATTTGGTTTTATTGCTGAGACAAAATCTACAGTTTGTTGAGAAAAGGTGATAATGTTTGTATTTCTTTTGGTCTATATACTCGGATTCTATAGTCGGTCTATAGAAAAAAGTCGATAACATGTTTGTTTCTTTTTGTCAGCTTCTCCTCTACACTCTAAAGCAAAATTACACCCTTTTGGTTGTGTCTTGCCACACAACAATAAACGTCATCTGTCTTGTCCACATTTCCTTCCTTTAACGCTGCGAGCGCGGTACTTCCCAGTAACGAACGGCATGCGCGTTGTGAGCATGACATAGCATTCCCGACAGGAAAGTAGCGGGCGCGGCGTTTTCAAGAAAGGAAACGAAAGCAAGGCAGATGACGATTATCGTTGTGTGGCAGATATATACCCCAAAGGATGTACCTTTGTCTGATAGTGTACAGCCTACCTGTAGACGAAAGTCGACACAATCTCTATTTAGGATAGGAATAACTTTAATAAAGTGCCGGCAAACGACGCTTTAACGAGTCGTGACGCTGGCCAAGCGTCGACCCGGGGTTATACCCTACTCTGCACTAGCCCAGTTGGGCCCGTTTGTAGTGGGTCATGAGGCTTGTGCTTTTCGAGCGCACCCCGGGCCTGCTGGACGGCCCATAGTTGTGAGTCCTTGTCTGCTGACTGCAGTGCACTTTGAAGTTCTGGCGGGTAAGTCCTGGAGGTAGCTGCCGTCGGGAACCTGGCACATTCCCACATGATGTGCCATTGGTCCGCCGGACCCGCTGCACAAACACCGCACAGCCCACTCGGATAGAGCTCTGGGTGAAGCACGTGCAGCATTGCGGGGGCGAGGAGTGACGCGGTCTGTATTTGTCTTAGGATTACGCCCTCCTCCCGACTGAGTGCCGGGTGGGGAGGCGGCATTGTCCGTCGAGCTAAGCGGTAACACTTGGTTACTTCGGCATAACTAGTCAATCTGTCCTTGGTTTCGAGCCACCACACGGAACGGTCACTCTCGGGGGCGCGGAAGGTAAGCGCTCGCGCCGCCGAATGGGCCGTCTCGTTGTGGTTCGGTGAGGATGCACACTCGCCGGCGTGCGCCGGGAACCACTTGATACGGACGGTGCTGCCGCGGTCTTGAAGTTGGAGCTTGCCGATGATAGCGGCCGCCGGCGCGCATATTCGCCCCTTGGCAAAGTAGCGCACGGCATTCCTCGAGTCGCTGAGCACGGTGCGACACTCGGCCTCGGTGATCGCCAGAGCGATGGCAACCTCCTCGGCGTCTGTGGCGTTCGTGCACGGCACGCTCGCTGCCGTTGTCTTGGTGCCGGTAGCCGCCGCAACGACCTCTGCCGCGAAGCCTTCCCGCTTGTATTCCGCGGCGTCCACGTACCGGGCGTGCGGGTCTTGAGCGTGTTGCTCGGTGAGGGCCTTGGCCCGCGCCTGCCGCCGTTCTTGGTTGTATTCTGGGTGCATGTTCTTCGGGATTGGGTCCACGTAAATGTGGGCCCGCGCCTCATCTGTGATATCGCACGGTTGCCGGCTGGGAGCTTGGGGGTTGTAACCCAAGGACGTCAGTATACAGCGGCCCGTCTTGGTGGTAGAGAGGCGCTCGAATTGCGCGGTGAGCTGTGCCTCGGCTATTTCTTCTAGGGTGTTATGGACGCCGAGCTGCAAGAGCCGAGCCGTACTCGTGGTCTCCATTAAACCCAGCGCTGTCTTGTAAGCCCGTCTGATCAGCGTGTTGATCTTGGTCCTGTCAGTGACGTGCCAGTTAAGGTAGGGCGCAACGTAGGCGATGTGACTGATCACGAACGACTGGACAAGGCGCACGAGACTGTCTTCACGCATGCCCGCCCGTCGTGTAGAGACTCGATGTATGAGCCGGATGGCGTCCATTGCCTTGGTGGTCAGCTTGTTGATGGTGTCGTCGTTGCGGCCGCTCTTGTTGAGCAGCAGGCCCAGGACCCTGATCGTGGGAACTTCGGGGATGCGTTGCCCCGATGCAGTCACAATTTTGATGTGATCACACGCCCGAAGAGGAGCGCGCTTCCGTCCCGGTCGTAGCGGTGTGACGACGAACAGCTCGGATTTGGCGGGCGAGCACATTAGGCCTGTGCCATCAAGGTGCTTGCTGCTCGATGGCGGTAACCGCCGCTTGCAGCTGTTGCTCGATGCTGGCGTCGGTGCCGCCGGCCGCCCACAGGGTAATGTCGTCGGCGTAGATCGTATGCCGGACGCCGGTCCCCGTTACTGCCCTCGCTACCCCGATCATGACGAGGTTAAAGAGCAACGGCGATATGACCGAACCCTGTGGAGTACCCGTACTGCCGAGCTTGTGTTCGGGGAGCTTGAGGTCTCCGGCGTGCAGTTCTACCGTGCGGTTGGTCAAGAAGTCTTGAATATAATTGTAGCTCGTTACCCCCATGTTGAGTCTTGATACTTGTCCTAATATGGCTGAGTGTTTGACTTTGTCGAATGCACTTTGTAAATCGAGACCCAGAATTACTTTGCTGTCGTGTGTCTTGTTGTCGACGATTTCTTGTTTGAGTTGTAACATGGCATCTTGTGTGCTGAGTCTGCGCCGGAAGCCGATCATCGTGTCAGGGTAGAGGCCTTCCTTCTCTAGGTATTCCTGCCACCGGTTGGCGACCACGTGCTCCAGCACCTTGCCCACGCAGGACGTCAGCGAGATGGGACGCAGGTTGCCGATGTCCAGTGGTTTGCCCGGTTTCGGAATCAGGATCGTTCTTGCCGTTTTCCACTGTCGGGGGAGCTTGCCCGAATGCCAGCATTCATTGAAGTAATCGGTTAGGGCCCCTATCGAAGCGTCGTCCAGGTTGCGTAGCATCTTGTTTGTAACGAGATCTGGGCCGGCTGCTGAGCGGGTGTTGAGCTCGTGCAGCGCTACCCGTACCTCTGATATGGTAATGTCTCGGTCGAGCCACGCGTTGGGCAGCCCCCCGTACGGCGGGTGGGTTTCCGTTGGCGTGTCTGGCAGATACTTGGCTTCCAGGCTCCTGATAACAGTGTCTTGTCCTTGTTGTTGCGTGATGGTGTGCATGAGGCGGGCCAGGCGGTCGCGCTGGTTTGACTTGGTCTTTGTTTCGTCTAGGAGGTGCCGAAATAGATTCCATGTACAACTGCGATGCAATTCCCTGTCAGCTCGGTTGCAGATCTCGTTCCACTGTTGACGGCACAGGAGCCTGCAATGTTGTTCAATGGCCCTATTTAAGTCAGCCACCTTCTTCCTCAATTTGCGATTCAGCCGGTGCTGCTTCCAACGCGCCTGTATCGAACGTTTGGCCTCTAACACGTGGGCCAGGCGGCTGTCCATGATGAAGACGTCCTCGTTTGTTTCTATGGTCTTTGTGGCTGAGCGCACTGCATCGCGGAGTTCCGCCGTCCAGGTTTCGATCTCTGTGATGTCTTCTGCTGTGGTGAGGCGCCCCTTACGGAATTCGTCCCAGTCCGTCCACTTATGTATAATGGTATTTCTCCGTGATTGGTTGGGTATCGTAATTTCGAGGATGTAGTGGTCACTGCCCAGGTCGACGCCCGTGTTGTGCCATGTTACTTTACCCGTGTGGTCATTTTTTATGAACGTAAGGTCTGGTGTGGTGTCTCGTGCTACGGAGTTGCCGATGCGGGTAGGATGCGCGGGGTCCGTGATTAGGACACATTTGTGGTCCAGGGTATCCTGTAATAAGTCCCGTCCCTTGGCCGTGTCCTTCACATAACCCCACGCTCGATGGGCGGCGTTGAAGTCCCCTCCGATCAGCAACGTGTTGTCTCTGGCTTAGCTGCTGGCTGTGTGTAGTAGGGTCTTGAATTTCTGTGTTTGGTGCTTGGGGTTACTGTAGATGTTGGCGATGAACAGGCTGCCTTTCCGTTGTTTGCTTGAGATGATTTCGGTGAAGGCGTATTCCACCCTGCTGCGGCCGTGTTTCAGTTGGTGCTCTATAAACGTGAGCCCTTTGCGGACGAACGTGCAGACGCCCCGTCCCTCCGCCTGGCCAACGTGAGCGCGATACCCAGGGAGGGTGGGGGTCACCGTCGCCGTTTCTTGCAGCAGGATAATGTCTTTGTCTTTGTCTATAGATTGTCTATAGAAGAAAGTCGATAAGATGCTTGTTTCTTTTTGTCTACTTCCGCTCTATAGACTATGTATAGACAAAAGTCAATATCGTCTCTATTTATAATTGTTCATTCTTCGTTTAAAGACTGTCTATATACGGGAGTCAACTAGGTGTTGATACTTTTTGTCGACTGCGCGTTTATAGATTGCCTATACAAGAAAGTCGATAACCATTTCGTTTCTTTTTGTGTACTTTCGCGGTATAGATTACCTTTAGACAAAAGCCGATACAGTCTCTATATATTCTTGCTGATTATTCGTCTATAGACGAGAGTCGATAAGGTGTTGATTATATTTTTCGACGCTCAGTTTATAGATTGTCTATGGACAAAAGTTGATACGCTGTTTCTTCTTGTCTGTTTCCGATCTGTATAGACTACCTAAACACAAAAGTCGATACACTTTCTGTTTATTGTTATTCATTCTTGGTCTATAGAATGTCTATAGACGAGAGTCAATAAGGTGTTGATTTTTTTTGTCTACTGCCAGTTTATAGATTATCTATAGACAAAAGTTAATAAGGTTTCTATTTTTTCGTCTACTCCCCTTCTTTAGTCGGTCTATAGTAAAACGTCGATATAATTCTTGTTTCCTTTTGTCTACATCTGCTTTATAGACTACCTGTAGACAACATTCGATATAGACTCCGTTTATCCCTGTTGATTCTTTGTCTATAAACTGTCCATAGACGAGAGTCAATAAGGTGTACATTTCTTTTTGTCTATTCCGAGTCTAAAATTCTTCACACATACGCGCATGCACACACACACACACACACACACACACACACACATATAAACGAGAAGAAAAGGGTTTAACCGAGGGGCCCGATTTTTATTAGTCATATCATAAGAAGCCAACAAACACTGACACCAACGACAACATAGGGGAAATTACTTGTGCTTAATAAATGAAATGAAGAAACGATAAATCAATGGAAATCAAAGTGGGTGAAAAAACAACTTGCCGCAGGTGGGAACCGAACCCACAACCTTCGCATTTCGCGTGCGATGCTCTACCAATTGAGCTACCACGGCTTCGTTTCCCCACCAACTTTCTTGGGTATTTATGTGTCCTAGTAGAACCCTGGGAGTGTTAGCCAGCGCCACCACTCACAGACCTTTGCGGCAGACGTGGAACGTCCTTTTTGCCGCAGGCGTCACGAGCACGTGATCTTTTTATGTCATAGAAATATATATTTTGGGTTATACATATATATATATATATATTATATACTTTAACATAAGCTCGTCCACCAGCCGAACCGTCAGAATGTATCGTGCAAAAGACAATGATTATTGTTCATTTTCTCTGAAATTGTAACTCCGGGGCCAGCGACATTATATTATTATTATTATTTGTTTTGAAAACATATGTACATTTAACACGAAAGGGAAAGCGAGGAGCAGGCATGCAACTGCCACGGGAAGGGGCACAACGCCTGCCTACTCTTCAGAAGGGAGGTGACAGCAATTGGGACACAGGCTGTCCCAATTAACTATCATGCACCAAGATTTTAAAAGAGGCAAACGCCATGTGGCTTGTCAGAACAAAGGTAATGTTGCTTTCCGTCGCCTGTAGATACTAAGAGTATTTTTCGCATTCAGTCTAATTAGATAATTAGTTTTATTTATTTATTCAGCTTCTCGATATTATTGTTAGATGAAAAGTGTCAATAAGAACATTGTAGAACAGTATCAGAAACTCCCGATACAGCTTTCCGTTGCTCAATAGGTGTTACATAAAAGTGTTTTTCCGAGCGTGAAAGGAACACGTGAATACACGCACAATTGCCGCGCGACTGGCCGCTCTAGGCACATTGCGTGTATTCGCAATGTGCGAGAGGTTTCAGGATAGTTTTTCGCAGATTTCTTTTTTCGGGGGGTCTCGTATATGAACAGTTTAGCAGCAGGAGCTGCTTGCTGGTAATTAACGTTATCAACACACCCCATTCATGAGCATTCTACTGAAAGTGTGGCAAACAATGTATTCATCTCAGAGTATTAGAAAAAAGACATTGCAGGCTGTTGTTCTAAGCGGAAATAAATTTCGATTCTTAACGTGATTGTTCAAAGCTGCAGTCACTATTCGGGGCAAGTTTGTTCGGCACGGGCACATTGCATTAACACTAGAAAAAATGCGCACAGTCCAGCCAGGTATGTTTGAGTGAGCAATTATTATTATCCGAATCATTTAGGATTCTCGCACTTGTTTCTTGTTTTGATAAGTACACTGTGTGTGACATGAACCTGTGTTGAAACGAAACGTACCGTTTGTGACACCTGCGGCTATTACGGTTGTCTAACTGCTAGTCATACTGTAGCATAATGAAACATTAGAATGGTACTGATTCGTATTGGCATCTAGTGTTTAGCCAGAAGTAAACCATGTTAACTAGAGACATAAGGGATGTGAGCAAATTATATGCAAAGCTACTAATGAACCGTAAAAATAATACTCACTGAATATTTTTTCCTCACATTGTTGCATCTGCTTTATGTCTGTGTCTGTCTGTCTCCTTGGCTTCCGTGCTATGCTCGTGTTGCCATGAATTATGCTCGTGTTGCCACAAACTTGCCCAAGCCCTTGTCAGCTTTATTAAACAAGGGATTCAATTCAATTGAATCAAATAGTGAACGTCAAGTGACGGACGTGTTATTCATTTTATCAAAAAATTATGGACTGGCAGTAACTTGGCAAGCCTTAAACCGCAATATTTTTTTGCACTGAAGCGGCGGGTGCCATAGACTGCCAGGGAATTTTCATAAATAGTGCGAGGGAAGACTTGGAACACGATCAGGGAATTTGAAAATGTGAACATAGGTATGCTCTTTTGTTATATGCAATGCAAGGTTTCTGGAGAATCTCTTTTTAAAAATATTTTTGAAACCTTTCACCTCACCAAAAATTCAGCCTAACAGATACGATTTATTAAAAAAAAATGAATGTGAAGCTACTGACATGGCACTTCTTACTCAGTTTTTTTTGCGTTAACTAAAAGTCCTGAATCTCGAAACCCTAGGAAAGCTACTCATGTTTGAGTGCACTTTAACTAATTTACATTGATAGCATTCATTCGAACTATAGTTTCGGTTTTGTTTCCCAGGAGGTGCAATCTGTCGTGTCATGACACAGAAAGTGCTAACGTGGTATTTCTGGTGCTCATGTGGTATACCTAACTTGCAATGGTGTGAGCATGCCGAAGAGACCTCATTACCTATAACAAATTGAGAAGTGACCATATCAATACAATCAATCCATCTGCCTTCTGTTGAAGCTATGGCCAATGATGGTTTCATTTAGGTATATGAGAAAGACATTTAAATGTGTATGAGGGAAAATAAATTACAATGTTTGGAAAGATACTGCCAATACGCCAATCACTCTTTTGAGCATATCATTCTCCGCGGGCATATTTTATTACCAGCCAAAAAATGTACAGATAGTCCAACTTGTTAACCTCATTTCAGCAATTGATATAGAGATCATTTGGGATAAGCACAATAATATGTCATGTATGAACTTTTCATAAAAGGAACATACTGTTGCTGCAGCACCAGTATGTCGCGGCTGTTTGTATGTTGTGATTGTTTAATTGTTCATCATGCCATAAAATGAAACATTACATGAAAGTGCTAATTTGTATTGACAATTAAGCAGCCATTAGTCATAGTTAAACCGCATTGACTTAAGTGGTTTGAGCAAATATATTAAGCTTTTTATTGAACATACAAAGCATACACAATTGTTATTTTTGCCTCGCATTGATGCAGCTACTTATTTGCAGCATACACTTGCTGCACCTTTGGAACATATCACACGAAGGTCAAGGCCGGCCTGGCTACCTTGCTTGCCAAGGGAAAGTAGTCTGTAAATCTGTAGTCAATTTCGCTCATAGCGTCAGCGCGGCATTTTAATAAAATTATTATATCGCGCAATAAAAAGAGTTAATTCAATATCCCTGCACTAGCTTTCTTTTTTGCACTGCATGATTCAGCACTAGTGAAATTACTTCAATGTTATTTCTGTTTATGCAACATACGAGTATGAGAGTGCAGCTGGTTAACGAGCATTATTAATCTACTGATATTAACTCATTAGTGCAGATGAGAAGCAACAGGCACACATGAATAATATACATTCAAAATTTTTTTACCGCCATATGTAAACAAAAATTTAAACTAACATGTATATTGCAGACAGCTAGCAGATTTCATCTAAATGGATGCATTGCATGTAACTGTAATATTTCTTAAATATGCTTGGGCACAAATGCTCATGCAGCCTTACGTAAAGATTGACGGCTACATACATTAATACATTAGAGATTTTTGGACTGCTTGCATCTACATGCCTGATGTTCCTTAAGTACGTTCCCATATGCATAGTGGATGCAATAAGTTTTCTGTAGACATTTCCAATAGGCTGCTTATGAACAACCCCCAGCAGTGAGTATTTACACATAAACAGAATAAAATGGCCTGCCGAAACATAGTTGGAAAAATGTGGTCTATATAGCTAGTATATATGGTGTTCCAGCTATTTTACCCAAGCTGTGATCAATGAAAATAAAATATTAAAAAAAAACACAGTGCCAGATGTACTATCAAAGAAACACCACAGGTCACACTTGTGACAGCTGAGCCCCATAGGCCTTAAAACCGCATCTTATTGCACCTTCTTTTTTAAACGTTATTCTTCGTTGAACAACATCGCTAAATTTATGTTAGCTGGGACACCCTGTTTCGACAGTAGTCGAGAAAAATTGTAAGGCTAAAGTCTACAGGGTGTTTCAGCTAACTTTGTCCAAGTATTAAAAAAAAAAAAAACATAGGCGCTACACGTGTTGAATTGGCGCAGTATTATTCCAATCCATATGGAGCCCTTCCTGATTTTTTTCCCAATCCGCCAAGCTGGGCAATTAACAAAGATCGATTAATTAACGCTGTAAGTAACTCAGCAACTATGTTTATGAACAAGCGCTACAACATTTGTATTGACCAATACAAATGTTGTACCGCTCGTTCAGAAACATCGGAATATTTCAACTATGCTAAGGTAACTGTTCCGTTTATTTTTTTCCAGCCTTTCTTTAAAGTGCGCGAAATTAAAGAAAATACCACGTCACTGCTGGCTAAGATGCCACGCTTTTAGTGCCCTCAAATATAAGTTTAACGAATTAGCAAAGGCTGCATGCTCCACGCAACGAGATCAATTGAACAGGCTGTCGGTGACTGCGATAGACGTTCAGTGACAAGAGAGCCGCACCGTTTTAAGAAACAATTCAACGCAAAAGCGTCCGCCACGTGCGAATGCGATATTGGACCCGAAGCAGCATTTGACGCAGCGCAGGCATTCTTTTCTTTTCGGACCAATGAATAAACCCGATGGAGGAGGCGAGGCTGACAGTGTGATGAAGGACGGAGATGGAAACCATGCTGACTGGGGTCGCATATCGCATTCGCACGTGGTGGCCGCATTTTCGTTGAAGAATTCTTTCCTAAAACGGCACACATCTTTTGTCCCTTGACCTCCGTCGCAGTCACCGATCGCTTGTTCAAGTGATCTCTGTGCGCGTAGCAACCTTTGATAATACGTTGAACTTGCATTTGAGGGCAGTAAAAGCGCGGTACGTTAGCCAGCGGTCCCGTGGTCTTTTCTGAAATTTCGCGTACTTTGAAGAAATGCTGGAAAAAATTAAACGAGGCAGTTATCTTAGCATAGATGAAATATTGCGATGCTTCTGCACAAGCGCTACAACTTCGGCATGGAAGATTTTTCGCTAGAGTTACTATTAAAAAACGAGCTCTTTAGAAAAAAAAAAAGGCATGGCATATGCTCATGCGGGGACATATTCAGCACCATCGGAGGCGGAGTTCGGCGGAACGGTGCGACATCATGCCGGGGTGGGGGTGGGGGGGTGAGAACGATTCGATGATTGGGATTGGCCACGATACAGCCATCACATTCCTTAGCCTAGTAGTCTAGGGAAGACGACGCTATTAAAAGCGAAGACCTTTCGTGCAATGAGAGGGGCTGACGTGTCCTCATGTGAACTCGGACGCCAAACATGCTCCTGCAAGGAGTGCGCTTCCGCATCTGAAGCCAGTGTAAATAATGGAAAATGAACCCTTTTTCCTTCATTCCTACTACCGGACGTTACTCGTCGATGGGCTTGGTGGATTCCTGCCCAAACGCCACCTCGAGCCGCAACACTGTAAGTTACACACCGGGAGCGGTTCGTCGTTCAGTTTTATACGAAGGAACCCAGTGCCGTCTAAATGATGTTTTTCTGTTGGTACACCCGCGTCTGTGAGAAATGTATTTTATGACCGAACAAGAAGTACATTCTGTCTTCGATGACCGATGTGGCAGAAACGAGTGTTATGACAGCATGCAAACAGACTGCCTTTGCAAGCAAAACATGCAACTTCTTTTACTAAAGTGCGGCTCGTGTAATTCTTGATTTTGACACTGTCTGGTTTTGATTTGTACAGCCCTGATCTAAACCTTCAGACGTTACAACGCTTTCGCGTGACAGCACTTGCTTTTCAAACGGCTAGATGGGATGGCGAAGAACACGCCCCGCCACTCAGTTCGATAGTTCTCGGGCGAGAGCACGTGCAAGGTACCTAGCCAGCGCCATGCACGGTATCGAAAGAAAGTGTTTTAATATACTAGACGACGCCTGCACTTGTCACAGTGACCACCGAAACAGATGGTGCTAGCAGACGACAGCGGGTCGGCACACTTTCATCTGTGCTCTACCCGCCGTGGTTGCTTGGTGGCTTTGCTGTTGCGCTGTTAAGCGCGGGGTCGCGGGATCGAATCGGGGCCACGGTGGCCGCATTTCGAAGGGGGCGCAATGCAAACACCCCTGTACTTAGATTTAGGTGCACGTTAAAGATTCTCAGTTAGTCAAAATTAATCCGGAGTCCCCCACTACGGCGTGTCTCATAATCAGATCATGGTTTTGGCACGTAAAAATCCGGTAATTTCATATCACGGCTTCTTCCGAGAATGATCATGCCCTCAAGCTGCGGCACAGAGCCACATGAGCCACAGTGGGACGGCAAATGTGAACCAGCGTCATTCTTAATTGAGTGCACCATGTTCCTTTGCGCTAACGTTAACACATCGGTCGGTTTATGACGATGTATGCTTGCCACAGCTCAGACAAATTTCATATGCCACCACTAAAGCGCAGTGCAGATAGGGCCTAGCAGACTTCTTCGCGTATGCCAACTGCACATTCTTTCCCGAAACACTGACACAAAGCCTCGACAATTCGTTTGGTGCTGAAAACACCACAGGCACATGGTGCGTGGTCGCCATGACAGTGTAATCTAAGAGGTTTTGTGGGACATACTGGGCACACTAGATGTGGAAGATCGAGTAGCTAATCTTTTAAAAGATATCTGTAAAAATGACAAGGTGCGTATAAAATGCGGGAGGGTGGGAGTATCTGCAGCCTATAGAAATACATCGGGGGCTTAGGTAAAGGTGCGCTCTGTCACCATTATTGTTCATGTTGTATCTACAAGGTTTAGAGACTAAATTAGAGAGGAGCGGACTTGGCTTCAACGTTTCTTTTTTTAAGCAAGGAACATGGATTGAACAGTCATTACCAGGACTGATGTACGCGAATGATATAGTACTAATGGCTAATAACAAGGAATAGTTGCAGGAATTTATAGACATCTGGGGTAAAGAAGGAGACAGATTAGGTGTGAAGTTAGTACCGAAAAATCGGCAATCATGATTTTTAATAATGGAAATGAGCATAGGATACAAGAGGTTACGCTGGAGGTAGTGAATAGGTGCAAATATCTTGGCGTGTGGTAAAACAATGGCGCTAAGTACCTAACTGAGCATGAAAAAGATGTCACAACTAAATGTAGCAGGAATGCAGCTGTGATGAAAAATGGGGCACTGTAGAATTAGAACAGGTGCGAAGGGGTGAGAGGGATTTGGAATGGGGTGACGGTTCCTAGTCTGACTCGTCAATGCGGTCCTGCGCATGAAATCAGAGGTCCGAACAAGGATGTAAATCAAGTAGCACGTGGGTTAGGTAGGCTTGCTTTGGGAACACAAGGAAATACACAAAATCACGGGGTACAGGGTGACATGGGAGACATCTTTCGAAGGCAGGGAAGCTAGTAGCAAGACAGAATTTGAGGAGCGATTGAGAGAAATGGGGGAAGGCAGTGCGCGAGGAATGTTTTCAGTTAATTGTACATGCGGAATGTTGACACAAAATTGAAGAAGTGAGCCTGAAAATTGTCAAGCTAATATTTGGACAGGAGTGAGCGGGACGGGTGCAAACCAGGAATCATTGGTTGAGAGAAAGCTCGAAGAAACGGACAGGGGTCTGTGGAAAATAGGAGGCAGACGAAAGCAACACTGGGAACATACAGTAATTTCAAGCAGGAAATTGCCAAAAACACATCTACAATAATTTTAGGGAAGGCTCTTTTTTGTTTGAAGGCAGGATGGGACTACAGCGGACTGCACGTACTGAGTCAAGCACCAAGGTTATGCTGTGGGTGTTGAGAATAGGAGGAGGAAACGGCTGAACATCTGGTATACGTTCCTGTAAAGGGGTGATTTTTTCAAAGCAGTGGTGTTTACAGAAAGCGGAGGCAAAATAAATTTTAAGCGGGTACAAATAACCAAACGGAGGTTATCTGATTGGCGGATAAACTCAAGGCAAGAGTGAAATTCCACCCTCCACAAAGTACAATATATATATATATTACTAGTCACGACTAGGTGGCGTCATCCGCCGCCCGATTTAAAGGGTTAAGCCTTATCCATCTATCCATGGAGTGAACGTAGAATCGAGTCATTGGTGAATTGTTAATCGGGGTTGAAACATTGGACAACATCTAACAATGAAACCAGGCCCATTCCAGACGCAATACCTGCAGAATAAACCTACTATCTATCACGTACTTGCATGACTTGAGCAAGGCGGAGTGAAGGCACAGCATATCAATAGCCCTTTTTACTGCTTTCGAGTGCGCCGAACCAAATGGGAGCAAATCCTTACGAGCACGGGGACAGTACATCTAGCGCACGTGTCGATCGTGCATTGTCAGACTAAGTAAAAAAGACTGCAACTTAACGTTGTCTGGCAGCTGATAAATAAATGTAAACCTTTGCCATGTTGCCTAAAAGGGGTTAAAATGTAATCACGTCATCAGAGGAAGTCGCAAGGTCAAAGCTATTTAAAAGCATAAGAAAATCGTCAACCTACCTAAAAAGCTTAAGACCCGTCGTGCTCAGCACGAGGTCGCGGGATCAAATCCCAGCCACGCGGCCGCGTTTAGATGAGGTAGAAATGCAAAAACGAACGTGCATTGAGCGCACGTTACAGAACCCAGGTGGTCAAAATTATTCCGGAGGCGGCGTGCCTCTAATCAGATCGTGGCTTTTGCGGGCATCACCTAAGAATATTGCTCCCGCTAACTACCTTATATAGAACGTGATCAATAGAAGACACAAAAAAGAAACGTTGCGCGACACTGGAGTGACACATGAATCGATGCACATCCATTTTCCCTGGACAAAGAGCTCGTCATTAAAAATAACAAAGGTACTGTCAACACGAAACTCAAGCTATCACAAGAAGCTGTGCACGCCACAAGAACTAATAAAAGCAGTGAAACCCTTGTTTTCGATTCAATTTTTAACACTCGACAAAAGATTCTTGTGAGCCGCAGAATAAAATAAATCCGCAACATATATAGAAAAGGCGTAGCCAATGAAGCAGCCGCATTTCAAGAGGTCGGTGACTTCAAACTAATTTTTCGTGGCAATCGGATCATCATACGCTAGCATATTTAGGTATATATATAAATTGTGGGGTTTTACGTGCCAAAACCACTTTCTGATTATGAGGCACGCCGTAGTGGAGGACTCCGGTAATTTCGACCACCTGCGGTTCTTTAACGTGCACCTAAATCTAAGTACACGGGTGTTTTCGCATTTCGCCCCCATCGAAATGCGGCCGCCGTGGCCGGGATTCCATCCCGCGACCTCGTGCTCAGCAGCCCAACACCATAGCCACTGAGCAACCACGGCGGGTATATTTAGGTGAGCAAGTAAAAAAAATGGTTAACCTGTTGTTGCCTCGTACCATTCTCGGTTACAAATGACGGTCTTTCTGTCCGTTTCTTCTTTCCTTTCCTAACCTTTTACGCCACAAACATCGACAAATGTTTTCCCGACACCGCGCGAGGCCCACGTACACACTCTAGGCCCACGGTACTGCAGCGTCGGCCACAACATGGCGCACGCCGGAGCAGACGATGTGGTTGTCGCCATCCTGAACAGAGTGGTGAGGAGAGCATTTCGGTAGAGTGTACTCTAATTTTGGCTGCAGGAGCCCATCTGACACGTGATCGGAAGAAAGAAGGAGAAACAGAGAAAGCTGCGCTCGACAACGACAAGCACAGTGGCGGTTGTTTCTGCTACGCATGAAACAAAGTACGTCAAGATTAAAACAGATGCGCTGACGCAGTTTGCTGCACGGATCGACGCAGCAGCACTTGTACCACCGTAAGCGCATCAGCTGTGGCAATATCGCATTCAAGGATTTATCAACCGCACGACCACAAGCTAGTGCACAGCACCGTTACGTTATCACGTACAGCAGATCGTTTATTTCCCGGCGCAGGGGTGTGGTTTGAAACAGTTCATGCTGTTTGCGAGTGCGCATCCGGGCATGGAAACCACGAGCAAGCACACTGTGTTCGGCTTCAACTATGGTCTCGACTGGCGTCCTACCTCGTTCGTAGACGCTCTCTCTTCGGACTACGTGTGCAGCGTTTGCGGGCTGGTGCCCCGGTTGTCGGCCGCTCTGCCCTGCGGCCACGTGCTTTGTCTGCAGTGCTACAACCACAACGGGAGCAGACTGAACTGCTGTCCGCTGGATAAGAAAATCGTCGATGAGAAAGGTGTGGTGTTCTCGAGCCTCAGCAGAGAAAGTATTCTCAGTCGCAAAGTGCGCTGCTGGAATGCAGAGAACGGTTGCGTCGCCGAGGACGCAGCTTCCACCATGCTGGAGCACTTTTTCAGCCTCTGCCAATTCCACGCCGTCAGCTGCCGCACTTGCGGCATCCGAGTATTGCGACGGGACGTCGTCAACCACGTTGCGAACCGCTGTCCAGGCCCGTCGTCTCGACAACCACCGGACGAACATCCTTTCCTTAGCGTCGTCGAGGTCGAGGAAGTGCTGAAGCAGATATCAAGTGAAGCCGCGACTGCAACAGCGCGGCAGCAGTCGCTTGAAGAGCCGCCCATGTGCGAAAAAGAAATTGTGATGACGGAGCTGTCTTTGGCTGTTGCCGATATAGTGCGAGTC
This sequence comes from Dermacentor andersoni, assembly GCF_023375885.2. Taxonomy (NCBI): domain Eukaryota; kingdom Metazoa; phylum Arthropoda; class Arachnida; order Ixodida; family Ixodidae; genus Dermacentor; species Dermacentor andersoni. Next base: position 348,314,032 of record NC_092814.1, read on the forward strand.
GAGCGATACGAGAGCGCCCTTCGCACTTACGGGACTTTTGTGTCGTCGCGTGAACTCCTAAACACCGCCACTGCGAACGAACCGGCTGTTAGCGCGAGACTGGAGCCTAGCACGACCAGGGGCGATGTGACAGAGAAGGCGAGAGCGACTTCTTTAGAAGATCTCGTGCAGTCCTGCTCTACTTCTTCTTCGCCCTTGGAGAGCACCAAAGGGGAACGTCGATGTACGTCGATGAACGTTGTCGGAACGTCGATGAACAACGGGGTCAAAGAGGCACTTGCTGAGCCGCAGGCGGTGCCACGAAAGCGTCTCGACGGGCGTCCGGAACCGTTCTCGCGTAGGCTAGTTCGTGCTGACGATCGAGAATGCTGTGAATGTATTATAGAAAACTGGACGCACTTCAGCACCGGCCAAGCCCCACCCGATATCCGACAAGGTCGATGTGACTGCGGCACGCGCTTGCTCTCCTACGGATACATGCTTGTTCCAGAGCTCATCGCCACATCAACCGCGAGAGACATATCCTTTACCGTATACGCGTTCAAAGGACTTGACGGTGCTACATCTGATAGACCCTCGGATGGGACGTTTAGGATTCGCCTAATTCATCCCACCGATTCTACCAGGGAATTGATACGATCTAAAGAAATGTCTTGGTATACACCCCCATTCCCGGAGCGTGTTAGGGGCCAAAAAGTGCACTGTTTGGGCTACATTCCATCATTTATTAGTGTTGCATGCGTGGAAGAAGGCGGCTTTGTTGCGAACGATGAACTCCGTATGCGTTTTAGGTTGACACCTTGGTAGCTGGCTTGTGCCGTTGGAGTGGTGGCAAATAATCATTGACCCAACATCACTATTACTTCTGTTGTTCAGCGCTTTTACTGTTTGTGTGTTCTATGTGCGTTATTTTAGTCATATTTTTATGTTAGTATTTCTACGGAACTGATAAAATGTAGACAACAGGGATGAAAATCTGGTAATGTGCCAGCTTTGTAGGATCTCTGCTCCTTGTGTAGATGAGAGTACATGCTCTATGATTTAGTTTTTATTGTTTTAACTGGGGTAGGGATTGCAGCATTGTTCAGGGCAGAATCCTGCTGTACGCATCGTAATGCTGGTTGCTTATACTGCAGCAGTCACCGGAAAATAAATTGACGGCTGTAAGTGTAGTCGACTACTAACTATATCTTTTATTTAGTCGACAATAGCCGCCGGTGTATATTGATTTATTATGGAGCTGTGGAAGCTAAATGACAGCATTACAAAGTTGATATGCGCATATGGTAGGTTATGTATCTCTGCATTCCAACCACACAATAAAGGAAAATGCAGAAAAATGTGAAGGATGTCACCAAAATGCCTTCAATCTCTCTTTTGTTTAAGAGTATCTTTTCTCCGTTCCTTTTCACAAAACCTGCATTGCGTTTTGTTTCCCACTATGAAATCTGTTCTCACAGAGGAAACTTGAAACCGTCGTCTGCGGTTTTACCAACAGATGTAAACTGCTTCTACTTAGAGAATGTGTAAGATTTTGAACAGAGCAAATGTTTGTATTTTCGTTTACCAGTGTGTTTGTAATACCGCACGTCAGCTTTCAAGCGCAATTTCAAAGCTATTTCTTCTGTATAATCTCGGCGTGCCTCCACTGTTCTGGCTACACTGTGATATGAGCTGTGGTTTGGTGCTCGAATAAACAGTTTTTTTCATACCACGACGCTAAGCATACAATTTCCACTTGAATGCGAGAACAGACATAGGATGCTCGCAAATTTTTATTGCGAATAGCGTTCTTGCCATTGTGAGATCGGTTTTCCTTCCGGCTATCCAGCTTTCCCGCCAAAAAATACGTGGCATAAATCTCGGTCATAGTTAACTTTTAACATGTGGGCCGATACCGAAGGTAGCTCAGTCTAAAAATGAGCACCGTTCGCATGCGCAACCACGTGTGCGCGGACTTCATGGTGGCGCCTGCAGAACGCGAAGCGTGTCCGCAGGAACCCTGCTGCTGAAAAGGCCATTTGCCCCATAACTTTCTCATCCAGTAATCCGATTTGAACAAAATCCGTGTTTCCTATGTGTCATGGGATGTTATTGTATGCAGGAGTTATGGGGAATACGTTTTTTTTTTTGAGTATATGTGAAACGCGGGTGAAGAGTTCGCCTGCACGTGGACGCCTCATCCGTGACGCGCACCTGGATACTCATCGTAGATGCATTCTGCCAGAATTCTTACATCCCATGCATTGCTCATTTAACACTTTGTACGGCGTTCTAAATAACAGTGTCAGTGACGCGATTACTGTTGCCAATGCTCCCACAGGTTCGGCCAACATTCTAACTCGGTAGACATTTCAAAGCTGCGCATGTATTTTATTGCGCTCTGCTTTAAAGGCATGCAATACGGAGTCCTGAATAAACGACTAGATGTACTGAGTAAAAGGGGTACTGACACACGTTTTCCAAGTTGTGGAAACTCGAGCACCCGGTTCTCGTACCCACGCGGATAGCATTAAGCAGTTGTGAAAGTTGGGAAACACGCATAAAATATTTTTGTTAGGTACTAGAGTTGTCTTAAAATGCCCGACCTGGCATCAACGACTTTTTCGGGACGCCATGACACAGCCAAATTTGCTGACGCTGTGCAGCGAGAAGTCGCAGTTTCGGCGGAAAGGCGAAGCGTTTATAGCAATAGCGATATTAGGCAACTGCACAAGTAAGCTTCGTAGAATTCTTTATTAAGACGAAAGCCTTAGGCGTCTGTGTTGCCGGTGCCTTTGGCGAAACTGTGTCGTGACGGACAATGGCCGAGCCGCAAAGGGTAAAAAAAATTACAACCATGACAAGCTCTGAAACTAAAAGCAAAGTGCTTTCGCTGCCATTCCATCTTCAAGAGTGGTATGGCAGTAAATTGCCTTTTAATCGAACCTTTTATTGGCTCCTCAAAAGCTCACCCACTCTTTCTTTTCTTGCGGGGGAGGCACGCTGTTGTAACATCAATACTATAACTGCCAGCAGGACCAGGTCTGCGCTGCGCACTGGTTGCCTTAAACAAATGTCATTTCTGTCCAAACCGGCCAGCTTTTTTTTCCAACGCCAGGCGTGTAACCTTAGTGCACGACTAATTCAAGTAGTGGCAGCTTGCTGAAGTAAAGCAATACAAGTGTCGTTAATTCATGGAGCATTGCGTACACGAAAGAATTTCCAGGGCTAAGTGGAAATTAAAAAAAAAATGCTTCCTTTACTCTACAAATGGATTTCTGTTCACATGCAAGGTTCTTTAGTCTATAATCTGTGTATGTTGCTGCGCCATGCAAAACGCGGGTATATATATACAGTGGTGCTCCCGCCCTGTCGCAATGTCAAGGTCCTAACGGTAAGTCCCTGTGCCGTACCATTGGCTTCAGGATGAGTACATTGCCTTCTCTTATCGTGCACTCCCGCAATATTCAGCACATATCGAGGGAAGACGGAACGCTCGCAAAACCACGGCGAGTGCGAACGCGCGCTCACTCTGGTTTCGCGTTCATCAGTCAGTCATAGGTGCAGTTGCACCCGCCGTGATAGTGCAATGGCTTTGCGCTTTAAGCCTGAGGGCGCGGCACCAAAGGGCGCGGCACCAAATCCCGGCCGCGGCAGCCACATTTCGGTGGGTGCGAAATGCAAAAAAACGCCCCTGTACCGTGCATTGTGCGCACGTTAAAGGACCCCGGGGAGTGAACATTAATTAATCCAGAGCCTCCCACTACTGCGCCACTCGTAATCGTGGTTTTGGTACGTAGGACCCCAGAATAGGTGGAATTGCCAGCCGAGTCATGAGTCGTTGAGAGTCTGAGTCGAAGCGCCGTATATCACATAAAAAAAAAAAAAAAATGCAACGCGTAAAGCTTGCGGCAGCCCGCGTCTGGTCCTCTTAAAAACGAACCTATCTTTTTTTTTTTTTTTTTGTAACCGTACCCTTTCAGGATGTCCGCTCCTGCTTGGATGAAAGTGCCTCCGACTCACTTAGAATTTTTTCTAGGTAGGGCAGAAAAATTAGCTGCACAGTTTGCATTCTTGCAAAACAATTGGAAGACCAGCTTGGCAGTGCCGCCTTCTACTGCTGCAACAGTTCATATACCGCTATTGTTGTCATAGCGTAGAGCAAATCTCTGAGAGTAGAATGTAGCCTCAACTGAAAGGCCGCTGTGACAGCCAGAGAACGCAGGGACTGCAGATTAGATCTTGTGATAACATTTGCAAGTCGTAAGTTACGAGAAGGCACTCTTTATTGGCTATATCCGTTACGAAACTCTGCTCCCAATATGACGCTGCTACCCACTGCGCTCAAACAGGACGCTCAGTATCCGTGAAAATAATGGGTGCCATAAACAAAAGGACATTCGCCGTTCTATTTTTGCGCTGTAGTGTTTCAATTATCATAAATAGCTCAATGATTCACGGGTGCGGTCCTTCTCAGCGTATCTCTTCTTTGTACTGAATGCTCTCATTCCCTGCAATCATTGCAGGCTTCGAGCTCTGAATAGTGCGAGAAGCTTGTTCTGCAATGGGCTTCATTAGAATTTCGCTTAAGGTACGCAATGGTGCTGGAACGCTTGCAATCCTACTGCGCCGAGTGTAACCTACCAAAAAGGATAATCGTCTACATTGCTGGAGTGAGCGAGGGCACAGTTTAGCACTGTGCGACAGCGGGAAGAACAGCCTGCCTGCGATCAGAATAGCCTGCGATCAGAACAGCCTGCCGCCTCTTCAAACCAGACGACACGTACCAACCTGCAGTGACGTTCATGGCCGTCCAGAAGCGGCACCACACCCGTTTTGTGCCGGTCAAATGCAACAAAGGCGCGGGTCGCGCAGACATCTCTCCCGGCGCGACCGTGGACTCGGTGGTGACTCACCCGGTGGACTTGAACTTTTTCCTCTGCAGCCCCGCCGTGGCGCGGGGAACGAGCAGAGCCTCCCACTACTATGTCGTCAACGACGACGACGACGCCGATTCTAGGTCGAATGAGTTGCTGCAGCTCACCTACAACCTGTGGCACCTGGACGCGCACTGCACCTGCAGTGTGAACATTCCGGCACCACTCTACTATGCGCACTTGGCTGCCCTCTCGCGCAAAGGAGCACATCGCAGGATCCTTTGTTTTTTCGAGTATGCGCTCAATCAACCCTGGCGCGATGCCGACCGAGGAGTACAAAAACGCAGTGACAGTGCATCCACACATCGCGAACTCCATATGTACTTCTTGTGACCACCTCGTTAATAAGGATTCTTAGAAAATATCCATTCTCGACGCAGTGTTAGCCGCCGCACGAAGGATGCAACTGTACGAATTTTTGGCCAATACTTAACGGATAATACTAGGCATAACGTTAAGAGACAGAAAGAGAGCGGTTTGGATCAGAGAGCAAACGGGTATAGCCGATATTGTAATTGACAGTGTGAGAGTGAAAAATGGAGCTGGGCAGGTGATGCACTGCGTAGGTTAGATAACCGGCGGACCATTAGGGTTACAGAATGGGTGCCAAGAGAAGGGAAGCGCAGTCGAGGACGGCAGAGGACTAGGTGAGGCGATGAAATTAGGAAATTCGCGGGCGCTACTCGGAATCGATTGGCGCAGGACAGGCCGTCTTGCAGTGGACATACAATAGGCTGATGATGATGATGCAGCAACTTTACTGCGAACCCTTACACTTACTATTTAGCGCTTCTGGTTTTCATTTCCCTCTCAATTCTTTTCGGTAAATACATTTTTACAGATGAACTCTCACCGGTCTTTTTAGAGCGCAGCTCTTAATAGCGGGTTATAGCTCAATGGATTTACGGGCAAGCGGGCGAGCGGAGACGGCTGCGGCGCGCCACACGAATGGAAGTTTAGTTCAGCGATCCCTCACTCGGTCGAGCGGATGTCTCCGCTCTAAAGCTCCTTTTACTCCGCTCGGCTGATTGAGGGATCGCTGAGCTAAAACTTTTTCGTGCGGCGCTCCGCTGCCGTCTCCGCGCGCCCGCTGGCCCGCAAACCCGCTGAGCTATAACTCCCTAATAGCTGCGCTCTAAAACAACGTTCACATCGTTCCGCTTTGGTATCTTTTTTTTTTTTTTTTTTAGGAAAGCGCACGAGGAGAGTATGGTGAAATAGTGAGGAGGAAAGCGTAGTGCCGCGCACAAGACGGGCTCTGCGGCAACGACCGCTATGGGATGGCGCCAGAGTAGCGCGTCGTCGTCTGTCTACCGATGGCCTACGGCGAGAGCGTCGACTGACACCATACGGTCGGATACAACTTTAGAAAAAGGGGGCGTTTACTCCTCCGAGGCGGGTGCACATGTATATTCACCAATGGGCGCGCACTCTGGACCGACGTCATGCGCCGGACGGCCGGTGACCCCGCCGTCGGAGAAAATGGCCGCCCAAGTCGCGTCAGCTGTGCGCGTCAACGCCTCGTCACAGTGAATTCCCAAACTGTTTGTGATTGTCTATCATGCCGGAAATATTACTTCGAGCTTACGATGCGGCATTTGTGACTCGTGCGTTTATTCCAAGCCGTGATCCGGCGAAGAAACATTGCAGCAAGCATAGCTGACGCTGCACTACGCTTTGCCTGAAAACAGCATCCCACGGCGACCGCTGCAAACACAGATCCTGCCTGTTTGTTCGCTCCCGCGTGAAGTTACGACGAGAAAAGTTTGCCATAGTCTGGGGCCTACTGTCAGCGACGGGTGTGTTCGTCTACTGTGTCGCTGCGTTTCTCGTCGGACGGGTTGAAGTGATGGAGCAAAACCATTCTCTGGAGAAATGATAAAAGCGTGCGCGCGTGAAACCAGCCTACGAGCGTCTCAACAGAAAATATTTGCAAAAGAAGCCTCCAACGCAAAGATCTGTCGCCGTCAACTTAGCGTGAACGATCGTTTTCAGCACTGAGATGGCCGAACGTCTAACGGCGGTGCTCGTGCGTCTAACGGCGGTGCTCGTGCGTTGTGTGGCACCGTCGATTGATTGCTTTCCACCAGTGCACACCGCGCGCGCAAGCTGTAGAATGCGTGCTGTGGCACAGTCACGCATAAGTTGTGTTGCCAGCGCTCGATATGGTTTCCCACAACATAGCTTCGCGCTGCTTTTCGATTCTTGTGATATGTTGCAATTAAAAATTTCCAAGACATTGTTAAGAGAACGGTTAAAAAAAACAAAAAAAAAAAACATACGAGAAGGTAGACACAGCTGCTTGTGAACCCGCTCCTATAATACCTCTACCCAGCTCTGTTTGTAAATGTGTGTATGTGTTCTTGCGTTTGTCAATTTTTTTTTATTTCCCACATTTCTTTATATTTGAGTTTTTCTTAGTTTTCGCGTTTGTGTGCCTGATTCCATGCATGTTTGCGCATACTCTTATTTCTGTCCTTTTATTTTATATTAGCATTTGTTTTTGCTAGTTTTCTTTCAGCAAAGTCTTTACACATTTTCATTAACGAATCTCATTGAAAGCACTAACTCCTGTACACTGCAGGGCTGGCCTCTTCCATCTCATTAAAACCTTTCTCAATGGTCTACCTTGTCTTATCAATCTGCCTACTCGCTGTGTTTTCTGTCCTTGCTTCTTGTGTTGTTGCTTCAGTGTGATTAACCAACTTGCTCAAAACAAATTTTGATCGCCTATGAAAACAGAAAGGTTTAGAGATACATTTTCTTAAAAGCGTCATGTGGGTTGCACAGCAACTTTGCCTCTTACCTCTGTTCATGTTTATGCATCAGTACATGTGGCAGCTCGCCAGAAGTGCACATGAAAGGCTGCATATTGCAAAGCAGCATCTTTCTATGCAGTTGCATTTTTCATGCATTCAGTCTTAATAAACAGACGGTTTCGCTGCCCATCACATATGATGGCAAAAGTTTTCAACACGAATAACATTGTGCAGTGGGGAGTCATTTCCTGTCTGACGCTTTCATCGTTGCAAAGACATTTTTCAGTGAATTGAGCCCAGCGAAGCAGTGCGCTGAGAGCTTTTGCAACTTTCACCATTTATTACTTCACAAATGTCATTGTCTGAACCTGGCTGTCCGTCACTATGCCGATGGCTTGTGAATTAAATAATTACCTCAATAAAACACATTCAACTTCACTCAGCATTTTTTACTACAGACAATGCTAGCAGAGCTATTCAGGGTGAATAATTGTGCTTACATTGGTGTTACTTGCCCGGTCAGATAAACAAATACAATGGCTGTGGCATGACTGTGATTTGATGTGCAGACTGCGAACAGTGCCTTTCAAGCGTGCCCTCGACTACTGCTATTAATAGTTACCCTAATGAGTATTTTGGGCCTAACTAAGCTAATGATGATTGATAATTGTTCTTATTCGCAAAACTTGCCTGGGCCAGGTAACCAAAGTAAGCAATGCCACCACATGACTGTGTTTTTCATGCAAGCTGCCAACAGTGGCTGTCATTTTCGCGTTGATTGCTGCTGTTTCACCAACAGTGGCGGCAGCTTGACTGCGCTTTGACGTGCAGACTGCTAATGGTGCCTTTCAAGCATGCCCTCGACTACTGCTATTAATAGCTACCCAAATTAGATTTCTGGGCCTAACTAAGCTAATGATGTTGGATAATTGTTCTTATTCGCAAAACTTGCCTGGGCCAGGTAACCAAAATGAATTGCGACCACATGAATGTGCTTTTGCATGCAAACTGCTAAAAGTGGCAGTCAATTTCACATTGACTACTGCTGCTTCACCTACAATGGCTACGACATGGCTGCGCTTTGAAGTGCAGATACTAAAGGTGCTTTGCAAGCGTGCCCCGATGACTGTTATTTCATCACAGGGCCCGTCATGCTCATAGCTGGCTGCCCAATAGAGTATTTTGGGTCTTCTGACATTGGCATTATTCATCTCAACGGGCTGGAAAAACCATTAGGGGCAGAACAACTGCACGCAAAGCACAATATGCTTTGGCGTGCAGGCTGCTAAGAGTGGCTGTCACTTTCACGTTAACTACTGCTTTTTCGTGTGAAGGTGGACAGTGGCTGCCCGAATGAGCATTTTGCAAGTTATTCAGAGTTAATAACTGTATTTGCATTCAGATTTTCCAGCATTTCAGCTCGTTTCCATGCCAAATCTTATATTGAGTATGATCTGTGCAGGACGATGCTTTTTCAGAATTGGGCTTCGATTAAAAGAAATATGTCACCAAATGAACTGCTTATTTATTTGAGAGATCACGGGAGAATGCTTGGCTGCTGCGAACCCACCGGTAAAATTTTGGTAGCCCTAATAAGGGCTGTTCTTTTGTTAATAAGAAGCTGTTATGCTTCATCGAGTGGCTCAATGCCGGACAGCTCGCAGTCGGAGTCGCTTTCTTCACTGTCATCTTCGCCCACTTGGATGATGATGGGTTGGATACGGTCACTTCCAGACGTATCAAGCCTGAACTTTACCTCCAGGTCCATCACGTGGTGAATGTTCTTCTTCCAGTCTTCTGCCGTCACGTGCTTGATTTTTTCTCTCAAAACGTCTTCGACTGTGGACAGCTTGAAGTCTCCGTTGTCCACAGCGATGCCATTTTTCACCTTTGCCCACACGAGCTCGATAGGATTAAATTCGCAGTGGGACGGTGGTAGCCTGAGTACAATGCATCCAGCCCTTTCCGCTGCATTGTCTACAATGTAGCTCAGAAAGCGTGGCCAACTCAAGCAGCTGCTTTCTAATTATCCTTTCGCTGTAGGTGATGGTTTTGCTTTTGAGCCACTCCTGTATGTTTTCCTTCTTCCAAGCTGCAATCGGCAATTTCTCTTCTCTCCGGGAATGGTAAGGTGCATTGTCCAAAACAATGACGCTACCAGCAGGCAACTTCTGCAGAACGTCATTAAACCATACCTCGAAGCGATTGCCATCCATTTCATTGTGGTAGTTGCCTGTTTTTTGGCCACGGAACCTATCTAAGCAGCCGTCGATGAAGCCATCCTCGCTGCCGATGTGCGTCACAATCAGGCGCTGGCCTTTTCCAGAAAGTTGTTTCAGACCCGTCGAAAGGCCATTTGCTCGAGCGTACAGGTGTCCGCGCTTCTGCACCACGATGTCTGTCCACATGATCGACCCTGTGTCTTCCGCCGTCACCCATGTCTCGTATAGGAAAAAGATCTTTCGGCCTTCTGCCTGTAGCGCTCCACGTCAAGAAGGTAGCGATTCCACCATTCAGCGATGTCATCCCGGTCGATAAGCAGCGAATTGTGGCTCCTCTTCTCATGCTTGAATCAGATCTCGACAAGCAGGCGACGCACAGTTCACCGCTTCAGTGATGGGAGATCCATTTTTGCGTGTGCCGAGGTAATATGTGTGGCCGGCAGGAGGTCTGGACCCCACTTCACGCAGAGTCAGAGACGAGGAGAGCTTTCTCGGCGAAGAATTCTTTATACAATGTTTACATGTTGTGGTCGTTATTAGGAGAGAGACCAACAGAGCAGCTGGAAGCTGCTTAAATAACGCCCCTCAGTCCCCAAATTCCCCAGACAGACCCTAAGGGCGAAACAAGGTCGAGAGAGAGGGTCCGGGCTGCCTCCGTGGTCCTAACGCCGCTCTCGGTGGCCGGTGCTTCCTCGAACCGCGCTGCGGCGTCGGGCCGATCTGGCGGTCGGTCAGAATGGTGCGCCGGGGAAGTTTTATAGCCCGCATAGGACAAAGGGAACCAACTGCAAGGCACGGGGTCGAAACACAGCCCTCCTTTGGAAACCGTCCCAAACACAAGGGGAGTCGTTCGTGGTACGGGCGCCGCCGGACAAAGGAAGGGGGGAGTTGCATTGCTGCCGGCATGGGGAGGGGCCGAATAGCACTCCGTGATCCGGTGGCCGCTTCAGTCGTGGACGCCGCGCAGCTGCGAGGAAACCCGAGCCGTGCACGTAGTCGTGTGCCCGAAGCAGGCACCATGCGGGGATGAATGCTGCCTGTACGGTAGACACACCATAGCACTGGCCTTCCGTCAGGCAAATCCCAGGGCACAAACATAACACCATATACGCTTCGAGAACTCGTTAGTGATCTTCACGACCGTCGGTATCTCGCTGCGGCGAAAGAAATCGTGCACACGACCTCGGCGCGCACAACGTGTAATACTTCGTGCTGCGTCTTCTTTTCTCCGCATTTCGTGGGCGCTTTCGCGACGGCGTCGACAGTTTGCCATCCGAAATATGCGAAGCTTTGACCTCCCTCCTCACCTTGAACACTGTGCTTTCGCTGACACCGAGCTTGAGTTTGTAATCGTTATGATAAATGCATTGTTTTATATAAGTACTTGTTCAATATCAACTGATTCATTTCAAGCTCGGAACAGGAGTAGTATATTTGCCGTGTACATGTAAAGAAGCGCAAAAGACATGCAGAGCCCCTTTCTACTTTCGTCATTTGCAATGAAGCTAAAGAGCAGACGACGGGCAGCGTTGTGGAAGGCACGGGGTTATTTTTCTGTCGCGATCCGGCATGTGCTGTAGCACATGAGAGCTCTACTAAACCAGTCATAAAAATACAACAGTCTTTATTTATACCGAGAATTACCCGTTTCAGAAGCACGATTATTTGAGAGGGATTATTTTAGTCGCGGAGGCAATCGGACGTCGCGCTTCGGTCATCTGGGCGGGGCCTCGGCGGGCCTCCCCTTTTTTCTAAAGTTGTATCCGACTATAGATGAAAAGAAAGCGCTGTACGAGCAGAGGTCTTTTTTGCGGCGTTTGCTGTGGATTGCGCCCATGCGTCACCCACGCGCTGCCTCTCGCATTCTCCCGATTAGCCAGGCAGTCCCGCCTGTCTTCACTCTGTTTGCAATGTGCCGCACGATGGGGCTCTTGCGTTGCCCAGGGGGCGCTGCGAAAAAGGTGCTAAAAAGCGCCTTCTGTCCTGAATTGGGTAGCATCAAGCTCGGTCGTCTGCTTCGGAAAGCACGTTTACAATATGGACCCGCCACTTTCGGTTTTGTTCTACCACGCCTTGCAGCGAATATCGGGCGCCGAAGATTTTTTCAGGGGTGGCACGCTGCGTAAAGGCAATAAATTCTGCAACGCTGAATACGTGTACGCCGTTCAAGAAATAAGCGGCGAAGTTTTAGCGCGGTGTCAATCGCAAGTGAAGCAAGTCGCGTACGAAGTTGAACTTCAGGTAAGGTTTGCACGCTGCTAGATTCAGGCGCACAAAGGCGAGGAAATGCTTGCTATAAATGAATTCACAGCAGAGATAAGCAGACATCATGTGTACGGAACTGCTCGAGCGCACGACGGTACGCGCCGCGACGGCAGTGGTCTTTCAGCATGCCGCGATGTACGAACTGCTCGAGCGCACGATCGTACGCGCCGCGACGGCAGCGGTCTTTCGACATGTCGCGAAACGGCGGGCCTCCTTCAATCTTTCTTGACTGCATGCCGCTAGACAAGTGGTTATGCCTGCCCTGTAGTAGCGGCCATCTGTCCCTTTAGGAACTGATAAATAACTGATGCAATGCATATGAGCTCGCAGTAACGTACGTGCGAATCGCGCTGCAGCGCGAGCTCGTGCGCTGCTCGCTTGATGTAGCTTTTAATAACAGCGCTCGAACAACGATGCGCTGCAATCAATACTACCTTGCTGCGCTGCCTCAATGTACTGGCTTGAGGTGAAGGATGAGCACATTTAACTCTCTAACCTGTGCTGCTCGTAGTGGGGTAGTGAATTGTCACCGAATCAGCCCGACCATTTGTGGTAATTTTCACACACCTGGTCAGTTCACCACTTCGCACCAGTCGAATTGTTAATTGTCGCTGTAGCCGGGTCTCGAATCGTGGATCACCAGCCATGACTGCTGCTATGTTGGTCTGCCGTCGGGACTGTAGGTGCAAAAGACCGAATTTTAGAACTCAGATAATCAAGCAAGCTTCAAGACAGGCGAAGCAGTCAGCATGGCGCGAAGTTTCTCTTACGCAGAGCGACTAACTGCAGCTATCCAGCGCGCCTCACGACGCTCCGCTTGGTGAGGCCTTGAACGAAAACGGTAGAATCTGATGTGATTTAGGCCTTGTTCGTGGCAGCCCACGACGCAGAAGTAACGACGGTGACGCTTTCTTGAGGCTGAGCTAGGTCTCTCCGGATCGGCTTCGCCGATTCCTTCTGCTTCCAGCATTACGTCTCACGGAGAGTCCGTTTTCATTAAACTATAGGCTGCAGCTAGCTCGCAGCGTGGTCTGTGAGAAGTGACGAGCCTTTTCGCACTCGCAACAGGGCAGAAAAAGAAGTGCGAATCGATGCAAAACTCGGACTAGAAACGTGCTTCGCCACAGCCAGGGCTCAATACTACCCAAGCTGGCACTACCCAGATAACGTTTCGGGCGCCGCCTCCAGGCGCCGCTACTACACCTCAAACTCCAGCGCAAAACGCCCATGGGGCTCTTGCATTGCCCAGGGGGCGCTGCGAAAAAGGTGCTAAAAAGCGCTCTCTGTGCTAAAATGGGTCGTACCAAGCTCGGTCGTCTGCTTCGGAAAGCACGTTTACAATATGGACCCGCCACTTTCGGTTGTGTTGTTTCATGGCCTGCAGCGAATATCGGGCGCCGAAGATTTTTTTCAGGGGTGGCACGCTGCGTAAAGGCAAGAAATTATGCAGTGCCGAATACGTGTACGCCGTTCAAGAATTAGGCGGCGAAGTTTTAGCACCGTGTCAAACGCAAGTGAAGCGAGTCGAGTACGAAGTGGAACTTCAGGCAAGGTTTGCACGCTAGCTGCTAGATTCAGGCGCACAAACGCGAGGAAATGCTTGCTATAAATGAATCCACAGCAGCGATAAGCAGGCATCATGTGTACGGAACTGCTCGAGCACACGACGGTACGCGCCGCGATGTACGAACTGCTCGAGCGCACGATCGTACGCGCCGCGACAGCAGCGGTCTTTCGACATGCCGCGAAACGGCGGGCCTCCTGCGATCTTTGTTGACTGCATGCCGCTAAACAAGTAGTTATGCCTGCGTTGTAGTAGCGGCCATCTGTCCCTTTTAGTAACTGGTAATAACTGATGCAATGCATATGAGCTCGCACGCACGTGCGAATCGCGCTGCAGCGCGAGCTTGTGCGCTGCTCGCTTGATGTAGCTTTTAATGACAGCGCTCGAACATCGATGTGCTGCAATCAATACTGCCTTGCTGCGCTGCCTCAACGTGCTGGCTTGAGATCAAGGATGAGCGCATTTAACTCTCTTAACCTGTGCTGCTCGTAGTGGAGTAGTGAATTGTCATCGAATGAGCCCGACCATTTGTGCTAATTTGCACACACCTGGTCACTTCACCACTTCGCATCGGTCGAATTGTTAATTGTCGCTGTGGCCTGGTCTCGAATCGTGAATTACCAGCCATGCCTGCTGCTATGTCGGTCTGCTGTCGGGACTGTAGGTGCAAAAACCGAACTTTAGAATGCAGATAATCAAGCAAGCTTCAGGACAGTCGAAGCAGTCAGCATGGCGCGAAGTTTCGATTACTCAGCGCGACGAACTGCAGCTATGCAGCGCGCCCGACGCTCCATTTCGTGAGGCCTTGAAGGAAAACGGCAGAATCTGATGTTGAGATTCAGGCCTTCTTGTTCGTGGCAGCCCACGACGCAGAAGTAATGACGGTAACGCCTTTTCGAGGCTGGGCTAGGTCTCTCCGGATCGGCGTCACCGATTCCTTCTGCTCCCAGCATTACGTCCCACGGCACACGGAGAGTCCGTTTTCGTTAAACTATAGGCTGCGGCGAGCTCGAAGTGTGGTCGGCGTGGTCTGTAAGAAGTGACGAGCCTTTTCGCACTCGCAACAGGGCAGAAAAAAGTGCGAATCGACGCAGAACTCGGCCTAGAAACGTGCTTCGCCACAGCCAGGGTTCAATACGACCCAAGCTGGTACGACCCAGATGTCGTTTCCCGCGCCGCCACCAGGCGCCGCTACTATACCTCAAACTCCAGCGCAAGACGCCCATACAGATTATCCAAGGTATATGTACACATGGTAGCGAAGGTACCATAGCAGCCCATAAGTCCTGCAATGGCACGACACGGCCATTTGAGGGATCGCCAGCCGTTTGTGCGCACGCGCAAGTAAGAGCGGACGTGAGAGAGAAAATCTGGGGGCTTTTGCTCCTTGCATATATGACTCTGCCTAGGCACTACGGAGTAGGTTTCTTAGCACGTTTTTGCGTTTGTCCCCTAGACATGCCGGCATTGCGGAGTGCGGTCGAGTTTGTTTACGCTCGCACAGGCGCGATAAAATAGGTGAAGCAGCGGGCATTGATGCCCGATTTGGCACCGCTGTTGACTGCCCGCGCGGTGAGGCAGTGGGCACGAACGCCCCATTTGGTGATCGCTGCGTCTGAAGGGGCAAGGTTCCGACTGGTGCTGTATAAATTGCGGGTCGCTTTTTTCGTCGCGAGGATAGACTTGATTTCTTGCAAACACTGCTCCAGGAGGACACATGTAACCGGCAAACGGAGGCATCAGTAGGGCACCTGAAGTTAGAGTAAAGCAGGCGGCGCAGGATCTCTGGGGCACCCAAGGGGTAGCGTGGGTATCAAAGCTGCAAGCCCGTGGGTTAGGGCCGCGGAGGCCGAAGCGTGCCAGGGTGTGCTCGCACAAAAAAAAAAAAAACTGCCCGCGATATCGGACAGCCCATCTTATGCACCCCTGGCACGCGCAGGCCTCGGTGAGCCCCAACCCACGCATCAGTTCGGGTTCTAGCTTTGGTGTACTGGAGGCGCCGCCAATGAAGCGAAATAATGACACGTTGTTACAATTAGCAAAAAAAAAACAAAAAAAAAACACGATTGAATAAATGTATAGTTATGTGCAGCCGCCAACTTGTGACGCTAAGTTCAGCATTACCGCGCCCCGCAACTTCTTACAATATATGCGGTCCGGGCTTTGCTACGCTCGCTCCTAGTTGCGCCCATAGAAACATCTGTGGTAGCAACATACGCTACTGTGTGCACTGTTTTTTTATGCTGCTGTACTTTGTTAGTTTGTCTTCAGCTATTGCGAATTTCAGTGCTTAACCGATGTTGCATTTACTGATGTATTCTTTTGGTATTGCTGAATATTTTCCATTGTTACCCCTGTATTCTAACCTCCCTACGATAATGCCGTACATGCGATGTAGGTATACCGAATAAATAAATAAATAAATAAATAAATAAATAAATAAATAAATAAATAAATCTTTAATGTTATTTACGAGGTACATCGAGGTACAAGTAAGGCGCGAGAAAGCTATGATCCGCCAAGACTGACTTATCACGAGCGCCGCAGGTGCGAGACAGTCTTTCTGACACAGCGGTCGCCAAATCGGGCGTGAATGACCGCTACTTCAACTATTTTACCGCGCCAGCAGCCTGCGTCCGAGCGTAAACAAACTCGACCCCACTGCGCAATGCCGACACGCCTAGGGACACACGCCTACAATTCGCGCTAAGAAACCTCCTCGGTAGCGCCTAGGCAGAGTCATATATTCAAGGAGCAAAAACCCCCAGATTTTCTCTCTCGCGCCCGCTCTTACTCGCGCCTGCGCACAAACGGCTAGCGGTCGCTCAAATGAACGACTCGTCTGCAAACGAGGCTTGCGGAGGCATGGCAGCGCCATCTACATTTCGCGGGGCCAACTACTCGGTGGAAAAAAAATCATGTTTACCCTGTGAGACTTCTTGCGCCAAGTGAGCTATTGCGCCAGCCAACATCACATCGCACACACAAGGCACACAACAGTACAAATGATGTGAGAACATTCGCCATAACATCGCATGGCAATGCAAACTGCATATACCCATCTGTATATATAGACCTCATTCTATAACGGCACGCATCACACTGGCGAGCCTCGAGCTTTCAATGAATTCATAGAAATGGATTCGTACACCTTGTTTTTGAACCAAGTACCATATGCATGTGTCAGTAATACCAACACACATCTGTTATTCTGGTGTTAAGATAAATTCAACATTACATTGAAATAATTACCAAAAGCCGCACTTTAATCTTGACTAACACAGCACGCAGCAGTTCTTCTTTAATACTGAATAGATACAAAAACTTAATTGTTAGAGAAAAGGCCGTTACAAAATAAAGTTACTGGTCAAATCTTATAGATTATACCATATATATTGCCATTACATTTTATGGCTAAGCATATAAGAGAGTTTTGATGACATTACAGTGCTAAATACGTCAGCATAGCTCAGCACGCATCGCCACGAACAAACTCAAGCAGGCCTACAAAGTTAAGTGCTCATAATTATTCGTGGATGGATGAAAGAGCCTGTGACGTCACATTTTAAAAATTTTTTGTTACATTGTACTTTTTCAAATGTTTCCATCGGCGACGTATTGGACGCATCATTTTCATCAACTAGCGTTTCGCCCGGCGGGATATAGTCACGCTTCAATCGCACGGCCGTAATTGATGTCGCTGCTCATTGGTTTGGAACCGCATTTCAGCCGTGCCTTCGCGACCATGTGAATTGACCTTGGATTATCCACACCAGCCAATATATCGCGAAATGAAAACGCATATAGGGAGTATTGTAATAGTCGGTGATCTTTTTCCCTGTCTGGCCTTTCGTCTTCAACAGCTTGTTTACCTTTTGATTTCGAAGACTTGCGCATTTTTCCGCAGGTCTGAGCAATCAAATGCGCAGTGTCCTCTTCCTTTGCTGTTGTTCTGTGTTTCTTGAGCGCTGCACAAATCTCAAGGTGTTTATTAATTACACTGATTTACTCAAAAACGCGGACCTTATTTGCGCAATGAATCAAAATAAATACTAACAGTTAAAAAAATTTTACAAATTCAGTTTTGACTAATAAATTCAGGGCTCATATTGCAATTTACGAATTGAGTGTGCTCTCGAGGCACACCCATCTTGGAATTAATTTTGAAGCTATAGCACCAGTTTTGAGTTGAGCTGGCGTCAAACTTACGGTAAACTTGTAGTCTGCTTTCATTTACATTTTGAACAATACGAACCTTTATGCATTCAAGTGAAAAATAAAGGGGACAGGAACACATGCATTTCGTCACACATTTTGTAACTCATTTCCCGTAACTTGTCTTTATCAGTATTATTTCTAATTCAATGCGATTTGCAAGTTCATTGCCTACAATTCATAAATTGCAATATATGCTGCAAGACAGCAGCAGAAGTGCTTCACACCTGCCGCGATAGTTTAGTGGCCCTGCCGTTGCGCTGCAGAGCTCGCAGTCGTGAGTGCGATCCAGGCTGCAGCGGTCACCGTATCGGTGCGGGCGAAATGCAAGATTGGCGGCGGCGGCGCTAGATGGCACCGCCGCCGCAAGGCCTGCACATGGCCTCTGCAATGCATGGAACGCTGGTGCGTGCAAATGCGGAGACATGCGCAATGTGGCAACCGGGCTGCTGCTTCTTTCTGGAGACATTGCAAATCTAGTGGCACTGCCAAGAGGAGGGAGGAGGAGCAGATTTTAATGAAGAGAAGGGAGGAGAGGTCGGCCTGTAGAGCGTGTCTCTAGCCTGCTACTCCTCACTGGGGAATGGGGAAGTGGGAAATACAAGGAAAGGTAGGTGGCGAGTGATTATGTTATGGTACAATGAGCTACTATATGCACGTATCAGATGCGGATGCGCACTGTAGACGCAATACACGCAAGAGCAATCTTGTCCACATAAAAAGTAATCTTGTCACAAAAAGCTATTGCGCAAACACATTTCGCACTGACTGGACGTCTCACAGGTTCTCGAGGCGATCGTCCAAACCAGTCTCACTTAGAAAGTTCAAAAGTGATTTTTTGGCACGTTGGGCACAGTCAACACTCCTCCACGCGCCCAAAAGCTTTTCTTCCGAAAAGGGGCGGGAGTCCAAGCATTCAGCAGTAGACTTGTGTGCTCTGCGTTCGGCCGCATATTGAGGGCACATGCAAAGTACGTGAGCTATAGTCTCGGGAGTGTGACAGATGCTACAGTCAGGGTCCCGGGCTGGCCCAATCTTGTGAAGGTATCGGTGGGTGTATGCCACACCCAGCCGTAATCGATGAATGAGTGTTTCCTGGCCTCTCTGCAACCGAAGTAGAAGCCGGAATGGTAAACCAGCGTCAAGTCTATGGAGGCGCTCTTGCCCATGTTCGGGGTTGTCCCAATGTCGCGCCAGAGGAGTTTTGATGGAGTTATGGATCAAGGCGTTAATGTCATACAGGGAAAATGAATTTTTATAATTTTTCCGTCAGTGTGCGCCTTTTTTGCTTCCGCGTCAGCCTGTGCATTTCCAGCTATTCCACAATGGCTAGGAATCCACTGCAGCACAATGGTACGCCCGGATTGAGAAGCCTCAGCAAGCAGATACATGATATCATAAACCATATCATATGCGGTTCCATCATTCATATAATTGCTGATGAGTTGTAGTGCTGGTTTTGAGTCACAGAACACTGTCCAGTTCTCGAGGCTTTGTTGCAGTATGCAGCGAATTGCTTCTGGAACTCCCGTCGACTCAGCTGCTGTAGCTGTGCGATCCCCATTCCAGGTACCGTGTAAGCCGCCGCGGAAGAGGTCTGTGTCACAGAACCATCTGTAAAAACATGTTCGGAATATCCATACATATAAGCAATGTATGATAACGTGAAATGCTTGAGCCCAGCAAGCGGCATTTTAGACTTCTTCGTTATTCCAAGAATTGAGTCTCTCAGCATTGGGTTTGCCATCATCCAGAGTGGAACTTCGGGTATGTTATACGGTTTGAAGTCCGACAGCAATAAGTCTTGCTGCGACAACACGGCTTCCGAATAGGCGGCGACAGGCCGTATGCTTGTAACGTTCGTGAGTGGATGATTCCTGTATCTGGTCAGTACCCTTAGATGCACTCGCAATGGGTCATGTTGCAGATAAACTCGAGCTGGGCACGCACGAGCCTCTGCAATAGTGCCCCAAGTAGACGCACATCATGGTAGTCCTAGGCAAATTCTCAATGCGCATGCCTGAGCACTTTCAAGTGTGCGTACAGCAGTTGTACTAACCCGAGAAAGTACAGGCGCACTGTAGCGGAGGTAGCCAACAAAAAGTGCCTGGTAGAGCTGCAGAAGAGATTTGGATGGCCCCATGATTTTCCAGACATATGTCGAATGATCTGAGTAAAGCTGTCCAGCTTTTTTTTTTTAATGCAGAGATGTTCTTCGACCAAGGTAAGTCACGGTCGATGATAACTCCGAGAAACTTGGAGTGGGTTACCGAAGGTATAATCTACCCATCAATCATAACGGGGTAGCAGGCTATTGACTTCCGTGTAAATGCAATGGTTACACTTTTTGTCGGTGAGAGCTGCAGTGCGTGACTGTTAAGTTATGTGGACGTTATTGACACCGCGCGGTGCAGCTTCGTTTGCACTTGCAAGCGCGTTAAACTCGTGGTCCATATACACATGTCATCTGCGTCCACAGAGACCGAGACCGTGCCTGCGTGATCTTTGACCAGTCCAAAGAGATAGATATTAAGTAAGGTTGGGCTCAATACACCTCCTTGAGGCACTCCAGGATTGACGGGGCGGTTCTTTGTTTCACCGTCTGGAGTTGTCGTGAACATCGTTCTCGTTTGAAGATAGCTGGCTATCCACTGATGAATACGTCCACCGATGCCACATTCTTCTAGGGCATTTAAATTGCATCATGTAGAATGTCGTCAAAAGCACCCTTGATGTCAAGAAAGACAGCAGCCATTAATCGACGGCGACGTTTGTGATGTTCAACAGTTGTTACTAGGTCAATGACGCTATCGATTGACGACCTACCCTTTCGGAAACCTGTCATTGAGTCTGGATATATGTTGCGCTTCTCTAAAAACCACTCCAGGCGCGTCAAAACCATGAGTTTCATGGTTTTACCTATGCAACTGGCAAGCGCCACAGGTCTGTAGGAAAGCATAGCATGGGGTGTCTTGCCTGGTTTCAATAATGCAAGATTTTGCTTGTCTTCCAGTGTGCAAGCACAGTTCCCGAGGACCAAGAGAGATTGTATAAAGCCACAAGCTCTGCAGTCGCCCGAGGGCCTAGATGGCGCAAGGTAGAATAGGTAATGCCATCAGGCCCAGGCGCACTTGAGTGTCTTGAAGAGGAAATCGCTGCACGTAGCTCTTGCAGCGTGAATCGGAGGTCGAGACCATCGTCCATTGTTGGAGGAGGACAGCTGAGCGCTGAAGCTACCGATGTTGTAGATCCGGAGAGGTGCATGCAGAAATTTTCCGGGAATTCCTTCTCACTGTGCGTCTGGATGATAGCCAAAGCTCGGAAGGGACGTAGTTGTTGTGGAGAAGATGGCAGTGCTCGTACAACATGCCATAATGTGGACAACGATTTTCTTGGGTCCAGGCTGGTGCAAAAGTACCTCCAACGTTGTCTGTCGAGCTTGTCTAAGTATCTTTGCATTTTCTTTTGCACACGGCGTGACGTCTTTAAGTCTGACATCAATTTAGTTCGCCTGTATTTCCTCTCGGCACGACGTCGGATTGCCCGCAGCTCTTCGTATATAACGCCAATGGATGTTCTTGAATTTGACGAATTTGATGTTTGGATGATACGTGTTGTTGCGTGCAATGCTGCTGTAATGCGCTCTTCAATCTCTTTTAGTGATATTATGCAGTTGCAGTATTCTTCCAGCTTGTTCTTAAAAGTATCCCAGTCAGTGCGTCGCGTATGAGAACTTGGGAGTCTAGTAAATCATCTCTGTTGTACATAAGTAGATAGGTGATTACTGCCATACGTTTCAGCATCTGTGCACCAGGCAGCAGAAGACGAAAGGCCTTGTGACATAGCTAAATCGAGACAGCTGCTGTACGTTGTGCCACGAAAAAATGTTGGTGAGCCGCCGTTCAGGATGTCAAGATCATTGCTGCTTGTGAAGTTAAGAAGTTGCCTTCCTCGAATACTTGAGCTTACTACCACAAAGATGGTGGTGCGCGTTGAAGTAACCTACAATAATGTGAAGTCCTTGGCAGGAGTCAAGAACAAGTTTCAGGTGTCTAGAGTCAAATCTTCCCCTGGGAGAAATATAGCCACCGATGATTGAGATTATCCGGCGCTTTAGCTTCAGTGTTGTAGAGACGTACTCGTTGCTGTTATGCACCGGAACTTGGCTTAGCGAATACGTGAGGTCACATCGCACACATAGTAAAACTTTGTTAGGATTTCCCCTTGTCTCAGACGCGAACTGTTCGCATCCAGAGAGTCTAAATTGTGATGTCATATTCGGCACGCATTACGATAACTGGAAATCGATGCTTGTGCACTCCGTTTAAAATCTCCCAAGCGACCCCGTAGACCTCGTGCATTTCACTAAAATATTACGGAACCGCTTATCCTTTCCTGTAGTGACAACTTTGAAGTTGATGACGCCATGGCGTTTGCTAGCTTTGATACAGCAGCAAGCACTGGTTCTAACGCGTCGAGAATTTGCACCGCAGCCTTGGCAACGGGCGTCTTTACTCCTATGAGCAGCATTCGCAAGGAACGAATCAACTGTGCAAGCATTGCCTTGATTTGCCCATCCGACGTAGAAGGTTCATGTTCACGCTGGCGTTCCGGCTGCACTTCTGTACTCCGATATGGCAGGGAAAGCCATATAGTAGTGTCCCTGGTGTTCAGAAGAGTAGACGTGGTTAAAGGTGGCTCTGGAATTTGAGGAATAGCAGGAGTGCACGACGACTTTTCAGGGAGTACAGATTATCCTGATGTCGATGCTGATCTCCTTCTGCGATTACGTGAGCGCCTCTCGCGGCGATGTACCTTGGTATCCGCTTCTCTGTGTGTAGATCGATCTCGTACCATTTTCCTTAGCACGGACATTTCAGTCTTTAATTTTGGACAGTCCTTCGACGTTGCCTCTTGCGGCCCATCGCAGTTAGGGCACTTCAAGTCAGAGCCAGCACATGTCAACTCATCGCGATCACCACCACAGCTGGGATATGTCATCTTGTTCACGCACACAGCACTTACATGGCCGATTTTCTGGCATTTGCGGCACTGCAAGGGCCTAGGGATGTATGGACGGATAGGATGTCTCACATAACCCACTTTTACATGTGTTGGTAAGGTCTCTCCCTCAAAAATGAGCTTTATGCACATCGACCGTCCAAAACGGTGTATGTCTGTGATATGTACAGTTGAGGAGATTAGCGTTGGTAGATCGCCATATCAATATCTGTATCCACATCGTAGATAACACCGGCGGTGGTGCTGCCTCCATGTACGATGAATGAGCGGACAAGAACGACAGAAAGCTGAGCTAGTTAGATTGACTATGCAAAAATTATTGAGTTAGCTAGATTAATTATGCAAAAATTAATTATGCGTTCGTGTTGTCCACTTCTCTTTTGTCCTGTCTGCACGCCTCACCTTTTTTGATAATGAGCAGACAAATATATTTCCTAGCCTTACAGCTTTCAAAGTGTCGAGGATGGTTCGTGTAGTCGCATCTACAGTAAGTATGTTTCTTCTGGGATTAATTCGGACCTCTCTCATTTGCCCTGCAGCCAGCCTTTCGATATAGGCAGTGAGAGTTTGCCTATTGAGGGAATTGAGGTGCCCTGTAGCAGCGACGGGGATGTAGGCGATTGCGTACGCTTGCTGTGAGGGCGGCTTATTGTAGTTAAGGACTTGTAGAAGGACTTGTAGGACTTGATGTCCTACGAACTTTCTTCTTCAACCGACGATTTGTGGCCTCGGTATATCCGCCGTCAGAACCCATGTCGTCGACGTCTGAGCAGCTAGATGACCTGGGCAGAGTCGCGTTAAGGTGGTCGGGCGCAGCAGACGGACTTGCAGCTAGGAGGCCAGCCCCCAACCTTGGTGGCAGAGGGGGCGGAACGTCCGTCATTGCTTTTGATATCCTACCCGCCACGGGGGCGTCGGTACGCACAAATTTAATTGAAGAACCAGAGCGAAGCAGGACTAGCACCTGATCAAGAACTCGTCTTCTTCGTCTTCCCGTTGCCAAGAAGTCGACACATAGCGTCCGAGACGACAAGAGTGCCACGCCGGTCCCTGAGAACGCTCAGAATTGTTCCCTCGCTTGTCACACACTAAGTGGCATACAGTGAGCAAGTAGAAACAGATAATACACGCAGGCACAAAAAAAAAATCACACTGGTCGTACGAGTTACAGAAGGATTTTAAAAATTAGTAAAACATATTTTGTTCCTTGCAGTGTTTCTTACAAACGGGAAGCCAAGCCAGTTTCTTGTAGAAACAGTAAGCGGGTGCGATGAGCCTGGTTGCATCGAGCACAGCCACTCGGTTACAGGCAATGATCAAGGGTCGTACATACACTTGCAAGGTAGGTGGGAAAGCGGTTAGATACAAACATATATAGATGGTCCTCGGAAGCGCCCTAAGAATGCTAACGCATTATAACGCTCGTATACATATATTTAGGCGTATTTAAGAACCCCTCGTGATCAAAATTAATGTAGAGTCTCCCACTATGGCGTACATTGTATTCATATTGTGGCCTTGACACGTAATGCCCCCAATTTATTTGCATTAAATGTTTTCCACACTTTAGAAAGCATAGTCCTAGTGATGGCGAATATTTATTTGACTTGGAACCATTGCTTATGCATGGCTTTGCAGAATCGTCCGTGCATTAAGCAGCTGGTGGCAAATATAGATATGTCAATGATGTAATGCCATGCATCCAGAACTTGGTGCAAGCATAATAAACAAGTTGAAACAAAAAGGCAGTTTTTGTTAATTTTTTATAATTTATTTGGCGTTCCCGTATATTGTAGAGCAACGCGGCTCCGACGTGTGCTGCGGTGCAAAGGGAACACTTGGTTTGGTTTATGGATAAGAAATGAATCTTTTCCTGATGTCACTGTTGTGGCTAGGCAACGTTCATCTGCAGAGATCTTTTAATTTCTCGTGCACTATTTTTCAATGATTGAGAAAATGAATGTGACCACAAGCAAGCAAGAAAATATAGTATGAAACACTTCTTTTACGCAAGCAAGAAAAAACTAATCAACTTAGGTTTATTCCCTGCATACTCTTTTCGGTACTGAAACATCTTTATTTTGACCCAGCTGTGCTGAATCGTAATTATCACCCAAATGAGCCTGTCAACGATAATGGCCAATCTGGGCAGCCAAAAAATTTGTGTACAGCAATTTGTGTTCTCTCTCGGGAACAAGAAGCCCACCGAATCCTCGAAATGTGTGCACTTTTGATACCCTGGATTTTTGAGACTTTCCTCTTAAAACAACGCTGAGTTTTTTTTTTCAGGAAGATGTGTCGCAGCAGATGTTGACACTAATGGCGCTCACTTGGAACTTTTTTCGAACACACATTTGTAAGTATTCGTTAGGCTCAAAACTGCTGCGCCAGACTCGTGGTTAGTGTACAATGCGACAAGTGCAGCATCATGCTGCAATGTGCTTCAATCATTGGCGGAGCATTTGTTTCGCTAAACTCGGTGATCTTCTCTCACGCTGACCTCGCAGACGGCGCGCTCGGTTGTGTACGCTGGGCATGTTTGAGAGCCTCTTCTTTTTTGCCGTGGCGTGTAGCCGCACAAGCCATGTTCAGGTGCAATTTATACAATGATGGAAAAGATGTTGCGAGAATTGGCAGTGAATGAGTGAATCCGTCCGGGCGTCCCATGTCCGTGGTTAAAACGGGTAGGCGCCTGTCGTGACATAGAGGAAGAACCGTGTGGTGAACAACACCGTGCTGTTGGCCTCGTCTCTTGAAACGGCATGTAGGGTGACGCGATAGCTCGTCCGAGGCTGCAGGTCGCGAGTGGCGACCACCAGGCCAACTCCGTTGTCGGCGGCGTTCACGTCGAACGGCTGCGCTTCACCGCTGAGAGACGAGAAGGCCGTGTGGTGGAGCGCGGCCCCGTCGTGGTCCCTGGCCACCAGTCGCACAACCGGGGTGCCAGAGAGGACGTCGCTTGGCAATGCCACCGACGCATACGTCACCACGTCACTGCTGCAGTCCTCGCGGTGAGAACAGCGCAGCCTGCAGGAGCTGCGTGATAGGCAACGCAGACGAGTGAGTCATTGGAAATGGCAGCTCTTCAGGAAGGAAAGGACGTGCAGCTAGCCAACTCTGTTAATATCCTGTTTGTCACGAGATTGACCAGCAAGTACCAGACATATGTGCATTGATGTATACTCCGAAAATTCAGCATGTCCTAAGAATACACGGATAAGTTATGGAGGTTATGTCATCAAGCAGAAGAGATCGAAAAGCTGGTTGAATTGTAGGGTGCCTCGATGCCAAACAGGTTTATAGGGTGGCGACACGGTCTTCGCCGGCGCCATATTGGTTCTCACCTTCGCCGCGTCGCCTTGGAGCGTGTACGGAAGCCCTCGTGATTTTGTCAAAATAATCCACATTTGCGCAGTAAGAATGGGTTATAAATCGGGATTTCATAAAAGCAAGTGTTTCGTTTCGTAATATATTTGCAAGAAACTGTTAAACACAAGATTAGGCATTTTAGAGGAAGGTTTATTCACGAGCTTCAATCTAGATACATGCGAACGGAAAATCGTTTTTCTCGGCAACCACTGCACCAATTTGTTAAGGTGCTTTTTTCATGCTCTACCGACCGTATGAAGTACAAATGGACGCGCACGAAGATATACACGCACAAGTACGTACACAAACACACACACACACACGTCCAACACGCACCCACACACGCAGAGACACGCCGACACGCGTGTATGCACACAAATATGCACACACACACATGCATGCACATGGAAACAGGCACACACTTCCCCAAACAAGCATACACAGACGCAAACACATGTACACATGCAAACGAAGACACACAAAGGCACACGTTGGTGCTCCCACAAACACCTAAGTGTACACACATAGATACACACAAACATGCATGCATATAAGAAAAGGTGCACGCACACACACAAGCAAGCATACTTAGACACACAAACAAGTGATTACGCACATGGACGCACAAACACGCTGAGCTTAAACACAATTAGGCAAACACAAACACAACCACGCACAGACACAAAGAAGGCACATGCACGTGCACACATAAACACGCACAAACGCGCACAAACCAGCACACATCACACACGATCACAGCCGCCCGCGCATACCAACACGCATGCAATTACACTACGCACACATGCGCAAAGTTATCCGAAACCACGCGAGTAATTCCAGCTTCTTGTGAACGTCACAGATATAGCTGAAAAGATTTCCACATGTTTGTTGGAGTTCAAAACTCGTTCTAAATTTTGCAGGATTTTGGCGGCAATTTATTTTTTCTGTCCAGCTGAGCTAGAAGGCACCAATCAAACATTTTTTTCAATCATACAGTGTATGGCCCAGTCATTCAATTGTGCGTAATACGGCAAGACAATGAAGTGGTGTGACTGCCAAAATAGCCTTTGAGCACTTCGAGTGCTTTTGGCACCGGCATAAGCGAGTAAAAATGCGAAGTTGGAATTTTTTTCGCAGAACGCAGGAAAATCCAGAAGCCACAAATTAAAATAGAATGGTAGCTAGGTTGACATAGTATACCTGGAAATTATTTGGAGCTACCAAGGTTCCGCTGATCACTTAAAAAAAAAGAAAACTCAATTTTTGGGGGGAAAGGCTTCATGTTAAAAATTTAAAACAACTACCTTTGGAGGTCGACCTCAAAATATATGACACGTCAGTAGAAAGCTCTACACGTCTGCTATGCATGTGAGAAGTTACAAAGAGGTAGTATTGTCTGAACTCGAGAAATTATTGTTTTGAATTTTTGCGTCAGCACTGCATTTTCTCCGACTTGCATCCAAGCTTGCCAGCCTTTGATGCAAACGATAAAGTTGGCTTCGTCTGCAACGTAGATGACTGAGAAATGGTGTCATGGTCTGCATTTTATTGCCAAGGGATGCACGCTCTAACGCAATGCAGCGTGTGCTTGGTGTGTGCCAGGTGAACCATACAGTCACTGCACAAGAAATATCACGATGTGGGTTATTTCGTCAGAGAGTGCTGCAGAGTTAAAATGTGCATTTGATGTAGTTTATAAACAGAAATATTTGTACTTATAAAGCAAGTTAATCCAGAAAGAGCGCTAATATCTTTTAGGCATAGTACTTTAAAAGCGATGTTGCACTACAATCAGCAAATTTCTTTACTGCTTTAGGAGAAATACTTTGTGCGCTGACCCATGGAACCAAAAGACTGTCGTAAGACGATGCAAATAGAAAACGCCTTCATAACTACAACTGAAAGCCTACACGATCGTAGACAAAGTCTTCTGGTGTTGCACGTTACCACTGTTCGACAGCCTGAACATGCCCGGGTACAAAATTCATATGTGTTCTGTTCAGGCTGATGTGGTTAAATATGGTTGACATGCACTTTTTGCATTCGTGAAAATTTAAAAAAATGCGAGTAGAGGCTGTGGCACTTGACGCTGCTTGTTTTGCTATTGATAAAAAGAAAATACACTCACCATTTCTGAATATTTTTTGGGGCTCGCTTTATTAAAGATATGTTCTTGCTAGAGGGCAAGGCTTCAATATTTATGCCGTCTGCGTGATTCACGTATGAACATTTAAAAAAATTATTTCCCTCCGTCTGGTATTTTGCGCTGCCTAAATAAAGCATGCATTCCCAACTCGATGAACAAACCAGCGTTCTGAAGCCATAAACTTGTGGCTCAACCAAGCACTGTGTTGAGCTAATTGGTGCAGAGCTGTCAAGATTTGCGGAGGAAAAGCGTGTTGTTTTTCTACATACCTTGGCGAAATGTGGCTCCGCGATTTTCTATTGCTGAGGTCGTGGCCTCGATTCGTGGGGGCGGTATGCAGGGGACATATTCTTGGATGATCACTTTCAGCTTTCGCGTGACTTGGTGCTCAACCAGTCAATCAGCTCATCCGGATTTGATCAACCAGCTGATCAGCGGGCGCCTGATGGCTGAGGCGATAGAATCGCCGAAAGTGATCGTCCCAGAATACATCCCCTGATGGCTTGTGTACCAAGATTTGGGTGCAAAAGCCTTAGTCAAAATGAAATTGCTGCTCGCTCTCTACCATGACATCTCTTGTTTTTTATAAGGTCTTCAATCTGCCTGTGTCTGTCTCTGTGACGATCGCGTTATGCCGTTTTGAATACCGGCCGACTGTGTGTGTGTGTGCGTTTCTATGCGTGCGTGTGTGCATGTGTGTGCATTGTGGCCTACGTAGCATGTACCAAAGTTAAAAAACATGTAAGTGCCACGTAGCGGGACAGAGCCAAGGTAATGTTGTTTGCCATCACTTGGAGCAAGTCAGACGATCTTGTGTACACCGCATGACATAATCAGTTATTAATTATCAAGCTTACTTTGAATATTACATTCAAAGCAAAAGTGTGAATGAGAAGATTGTAGACCATCCTGAAAAATGCCTGATCCAGCTTTCTGTTGCTCAATAATGCTACATAAAAGGATTTTTTGCCAAGCCTGAAAGAAAGCCCGCGAAACACGAAGTGCCACGCGACTAGACGCACGACACTTTTTGCTGGCTACAGTGGGCTTTTTCAGGCTTGGGAAAAACTTTTATGTAATACGCATTTCACGTAGTGTTGCTTCACTTCATGTATCACAACCCTTCATATAATGTTATGGAAAATAAGCTACTGACATAATGTATATGTAGTCAACATTACCAGTATGTACCACTATAAACAAACAAATAAATAAATGAAATTTTATTTTAATGGTAGTTATTTACGTAATTTAGCATTTTGCTTTGCTATCTTCAGAGTATGGTCAGCCTCTACTCGGTTCCTAGGAATCTTTCACCTCGATAGGTCAATGCATCTGCCGATTGTACAAAAGGTGCCTGCGGGCCCCACAAGCCTGGATGAACTCTTCACCGCTGACACTACCATGTGCGCATGCCACGTGTGCCGCATGAGCACGAGCACATGTTGCACAGAGTGGTGAACCCAGACAGGAATGGACATAACGCTGCAAGTGCTCCGAAGTATAGCTGCGAAAAACTGCCGCTCAGTCGAAGGCGAGCGTCGTGCAAGAACAAGGAGGTGCTCACTTCTCCCGCGCGTCCCTCTCGTAGCCGGCCGGGCAAGGCACATGGACGCACTCGAATGCTCCGCGCGTGTTGAAGCAGGCGTGGTCGAGGCCGCAGTCTGGTTGAGATTCCTGGCACTCATCCACATCTGCGAAGCAATGGCGGATGAAAATATAAATTCACTGTCAAGTGGCACGAATGAATTCCGGGGTTTTATGCGCCAAAGACACGATTTGATTACGAGGCACACTGTAGTGGGGTACGCTTGATTAATTTTGACCACCAGGGGACCTTATTGAGCCCCTTTACCGCAGCAAGCACTTATGTGCTTGCTGCGGTAAAGCTAGGGAAACGACGGAGCATATTTTATTAGAATGTGAAGACGTCTACCCAGCGGTCGATTATGGCACCACTGGCCTCCTTGAAGCCCTTGGGTTCAGCGGGAGCAGTGGTAAAGCAAACAGGTCCGCAATAGACATTAGTAAGAGGCGATTGGAGGATTGGTGGAAGAAAATTAGGGAAACGACAAAAGACGGAGACGTACAAAAGCACAGTTCGCAATAGGGGATTAGAAAGTGTGGACGTGGTAGTTCATAGCGTTTTTTTTTTCTTTTTTCATTGGTTAACCTAGGTAGGATATTAGGCAGCATAGTAGCAAGAGCTTGGTGGCGCAACCCACCGCCCCGTTCCAAAGGGGACGCTCATAACATCCATCCATCCATCCAGCCGAGGACCGCGGGCGGTTTTCCATTTCGCCCCCATTGAAATGCGGCCACCGCGGCCGGTCTTTGATCCCGCTACCTTTGATCCCGCTACCTTAGCGGCTATGGTGTTGCGCTTGGCAGCGCAACACCATAGCCGCTAAGCCACCGCGGTGGGCAACTGTCACGTGGTATCCTTAACTAGGAAAATGCAGTATCGCACAGGATGTGGACGTCGTCATTCTCCCTCAATTGCGCCAGTGTTCACCATAAAAGGGGTCTGTACCTCAGCCAAGTGAAATAACTTTCACTTTCTGTTCAGGCCTCTATTCACGCATGATGAAAAAAGAATGATTTGAAAAAATTTGAAAAACAATGGAGAAACGCAGCGTACTGCATGCGTCATCAGAACCTTATGCGGTGGCGGCCCTCAGATTAACCGCATATCTTTCCATCAAGAGTAGCGCAATGAAGGCATTGAATATACAGAGACAAGACGTTGATATCATTAGGGCTCGACAGTCCGTACTCTTCTCGTTTTCTTCATCCTCTGAGCCGGTGAGCGCTGATCCATGCCTAGGAAGTGACGTAGCATGCTCAACCACTGTCAAGGTGGCCTGGGAGCTTTGGACTAAGTCTTTAGGGACTGTACCACCTGTTTGTGTCTTAGTCAAAATAGGTCTTTAGAAAAAAAAAACACGTTACTGACAGCGCTGCTTAATACGATAAGACCTAACGTTACGGCTACCCAGCACTGTGCGCATCAATCTTTGGCACATATAGCATTTCTGTCGTATGTTGGAATGAATTCCACAAGTGTACTGGACAAATGGACTCTGAAACTATTTGCCGTATTTGTGGGACAGTCGTACCATGCCTTTAATTAGACGGATATGGTTTGAGAGCTTCCAGCTGGTGATTCATTACCTCCACAATATGTCCTTCAGGGTTCAGAGCTGGTAAAGTACGAATATCTACTGATCGATGGAATTTGATTTGATCGATGGAATTTGAAGTTGATCGATGGATGATGGATGGATTTGCCAAAAAGCTCTAGGTGAGGGTTCTTGGGGCGGTGCATTTGAGATGCTGATATGCTCACCATAGTCCCAACCAAGACGACGATGATGCGAGGTGTGCAGAGGAGCAAGATACCCATTCTCAAATTTTGTTTGATTATTTTATATTTCTTCTGTCTTATTTATATTGAACTACCCAGTTCTTGACCAACCCCCCAGGGTGGGTACATGATACTAATGTCTGGGCTCTGCACTTACATCTACGTCTGTCACGGAGTTCGACTGCCAGCTGGTACGGGTTAACTACATGCTTCGAAACATTGGTGTAATTCGACCTGCACTATATATTAATGCACTATAATAGCTGCACTTGGGTATCCACCTGTTTTGCATCGCCAAGCAGGAGAGCCACTGACGTTAACAGTCCTTGATATAGCCGTTCAATGCACTGGTACCATACGGTACCACCGCCTCTCTCTTTTTATAAGTAATGACGGCATCGCAAGGATAGCCAATAAAGTTGAATTAAAATTGCCAACTTCTATAGCACTGATAATAACCAAGCGCTGTCAGAAAGTTCAAAGTACCATGTTGCACGTAAAGAGCAACAATTAAAACAACAGCTACAACATAAAAATAAATTGACAGAGGCACATCAATTAAAAAGTATAAAAAGGAAAGAAAAAAGAACTAGTTCAATGGGCCAAGCAGCTACAATCGATGAGGAAATTCTGAGTGGTGGAACAAACATCCCTTCCTAGGCGAGGCTTCAAAACAAAGATGAAACTTACAAAACAGAAACTTCCAGGAGAAAACAAATCGAGGAAATGGGAATTTCCTAAATTCTTTTTCTCAAAGTAATGAAGTGGCAACATGACAAAACTAAGCAAAAACATCACTGCAGGTCCAACACACGTGTTGAAATCTATGTGAAGCAAAGCTTTGGTGAATCGGTTATTTAAATCCTATACAACTAAAAGCTAAGATTAAAATTGTGTTTATTTATACGCACAGCACTGGTCACAACTTTAATCTAATGCAATGTTAATGTTTATACATTGCACCATTCACAAGTCATGTCGAAATGTAAACTGCAAATCAGGCATATGCGCAGTGTGATACGTCGACACAGCGATGTCACAAGGAGTAAAGCGATGTATCATATTTGTTGAGAAAATATATGTATCTAAGTACGTTTAGAACTTCGCCACCACTTGTGTCAAAGTGGCCAAATATAGGTAGTCCATGTATCGTAAGTTTATCAAAAATACCAAAGAAGCCGCTGAATATCGTGCGGTTTTCCAATAACAGGTACATGTGCTTTGGAGATACCTATGAGCCAACGCTATATGTGCAAGTTTTATGTCGTGATTTAGTGTTTCATTACATCGAAAAGTGGTACATTCACTGTCATTACTTTGTCCAAATTCCGCTCTATATACAGGCCGGAGCATCCGCTGACACAAACCCAGCCCACAAAGAATCGGGTAGGTGAAAGATAAAAATTTATAAAAATCAAAAAAGTCGTCGCAAATCAGGTGTATATCTATTGACAGGTTTGCCTGCTTTAAAGATGCTTATGCGTTGACATTACAAGTACAGGTTTTATGTCGTGTTGTATAATGAAGAACACAACCGGGTTCACTGGCACTATTTTGCGGGTAAATTCCGCACTTATAAGCTTGCTTGCTTGTATAGCTTGTACCTTGGTATGCTTGTCCTTTCTGGTGAAAGAACATGGAAAGACATGAAATCTGGGATAGTAGGCAGGGAGAGCGTCGCTTTAAGCCCAGCGAGGAGGGCACCAGACCATGAATATGTCGGCAAAGGCTTAGGGACCTGCCGTAGTGGCGTAGTGGCTATGTAGTTGCGCTGTTAATAAGCTCGAGGGCGTGGTACCAAATTCCGGCCACGGTGGCCGTATTTCATCACCATCATCATCATCAGCAGCAGCAGCAGCCTGGTTACGCCCACTGCAGGGAAAAGGCCTCTCCCATATTTCTCCAACTACCCCGGTCATGTACTAGTTGTGGCCATGTTGTCCCTGCAAACTTCTTTATCTCATCCGCCCACCTAACTTTCTGCCGCCGCCTCCTACGCTTCCCTTCCCTTGGAATCCAGGCCGTAACCCTTAATGACCATCGGTTATCTTCCCTCCTCATTACATGTCCTGCCCATGCCCATTCCTTTTTCTTGATTTCAACTAAGATGTCATTAACTCGCGTTTGTTCCCTCACCCAATCTGCTCTTTTCTTAGCCCTTAACGTTACACCTATCATTCTTCTTTCCATAGCTCGTTGCGTCGTCCTCAATTTAAGTAGAACCCTTTTCGTAAGCCTCCAGGTTTCTGCCCCGTACGTGAGTACTGGTAAAACACGGCTGTTACACACTTTTACCTTGAGGGATAATGGCAATCTGCTGTTCATATGCACCCCAGCCCATTCTTATTCTTCTGACTATTTCAGTCTCATGATCCGGATCCGCGGTCACTACCTGCCCTAAGGAGAGGTATTCCCTTACCACTTCCAGTGTCTCGCTATCTATCGTAAACTGCTGTTCTCTTCCGAGACTGTTAAACACTTTAGTTTTCTGCAGATAAATTTTTAGACCCGCCTTTCTGCTTTTCCTCTCCAGGTCAGTGAGCATGCATTGCAGTTGGTCCCCTGAGTTACTAAGCACGGCAATATCATCTGGGAATCGCAAGTTAGTAAGGTACTCTCCATTAACACTTATCCCCAATTCTTCCCAATCCAGGTCGCTGAATACCTCCTGTAAACACGCTATGAATAGCATTGGAGAGGTCGTATCTCCCTGCGTGACGCCTTTCTTTATTGGGATTTTGTTACTTTCTTTATGGAGGACTACGGTGGCTGTGCAGCCGCTGTAGATATCTTTCAGTGCTTTTACATACGGCTAGTCTACACCCTGATTCCGTAATGCCTCAATGACTGCTGAGGTTTCGACTGAATCAAGCGCTTTCTCGTAATCAACGAAATTTATATATAAGGGTTGGTTACATTCCCCACATTTCTCTATCACCTGATTGATAGTGTGAATATGGTCTATTGTTGAGTAGCCTTTACGGAATGCTGCCTGGTCCTTTGGTTGGCGGAAGTCTAAGGTGTTCCTGATTCTATTTGTAATTACCTTAGTAAATACTTTGTAGGCAACGGACAGTAAACTGATCGGTCTATAATTTTTCAGGTATTTGGCGTCCCGTTTCTTATGGATTAGGATTATATTAGCGTTCTTCCAAGATTGCGGTACGCTCGAAGTCATGAGGCATTGCGTATACAGGGTGGCCAGTTTTTCTAGAACAATTTGCCCACCATCCTTGAACAAATCTGCTGTTACCTGATCCTCCCCAGCTGCCTTCCCCCTTTGCATAGCTCCCAAGGCTTTCTTTACTTCTTCCGGCGTTACTTGTGGGATTTCAAATTCCTCGAGACTATTCTCTCTTCCATTATCGTCGTGGGTGCCACTGGTACTGCATAAATCTCTATAGAACTCCTCAGCCACTTCAACGATCTCATCCATATTAGTAATGATATTGCGGGCTTTGTCTCTTAACGCATACATCTGATTCTTGCCTATTCCTAGTTTCTTATTCACTGCTTTTGGGCTTCCTCCGTTCCTGAGAGCATGTTGAATTCTATCGATATTATATTTCCTTATGCCAGCTGTCTTATGCTTGTTGATTAACTTGGAAAGTTCTGCCAGTTCTTTTCTAGCTGTAGGGTTAGAAGCTTTCATACATTGGCGTTTCTTGATCAGATCTTTCGTCTCCTGCGATAGCTTATTGGCATCTTTTCTAACGTAGTTACCACCGACATCTATTGCACATTCCTTAATGATGCCCTTAAGATTACCGTTTATATCTTGAACACTAAGGTCATCTTCCTGAGTTAAGGCCGAA
Organism: Dermacentor andersoni; assembly: GCF_023375885.2. NCBI lineage: Eukaryota > Metazoa > Arthropoda > Arachnida > Ixodida > Ixodidae > Dermacentor > Dermacentor andersoni. The sequence goes on from NC_092814.1 coordinate 348,349,695, forward strand.
TACCTGTTCTGTAGCTTGATCCGGAATTCCTCCATTTTCCCTCTTACCGCTAACTGATTCATTGGCTTCTTATGTACCAATTTCTGCCGTTCCCACCTCAAGTCTAGGCTAATTCGAGTTCTTACCATCATATGGTCACTGCAGCGCACCTTGCCGAGCACGTCCACATCTTGTATAATGTCAGGGTTAGCGCAAAGTATAAAGTCTATTTCATTTCCAGTCTCGCCATTCGGACTCCTCCACGTCAACTCTCGGCTATCCCGCTTGCAGAATAAGGTATTCATTATCCGCATATTATCCTGTTCTGCAAACTCTACTAATAACTCTCCCATGCTATTCCTAGAGCCTATGCCATATTCCCCCACTGACTTCTCTCCAGCCTGCTTCTTGCCTACCCTGGCATTGAAGTCGCCCATCAGTATAGTGTATTTTGTTTTGACTTTACCCATCGCCGATTCGACGTCTTCATAGAAGCTTTTGACTTCCTGGTCATCATGACTGGATGTAGGGGCGTAGACCTGTACGCGCATCAATTTGTACCTCTTATTAAGTTTCACAACAAGACCTGCCACCCTCTCGTTAACCCTATAGAATTCCTGTACGCTACCAGCAATATCCTTATTAATCAGGAATCCGACTCCTAGTTCTCGTCTCTCCGCTAAGCTCGGTAGCACAGGATGTGCCCGCTTTTCAGCACTGTATATGCTTCTTTCGTCCTCCTAACTTCATTGAGCCCTATTATACCCCATTTACTGCCCTCTAATTCCTCCAATAGAGCTGCTAGACTCGCCTCGCTAGATAACGTTCTAGCGTTAAACGTTGCCAGGTTCAGAATCTGAACCTGGCCGTATTTCGACCGGGGCTAAATGCAAGAACGCCCGTCTACTGCTGTGCATTGAGTGCACGGTAAAGAACCCTAGGCAGTCGAAATTAATCCGGAGTCCCCCACAACGGTGTGCCTCATCGTTGTTTTAGCACTTGAGAGCCCTGAATAAAAAAAAAAAGTTTAGCGGAGGGATACAGCAATTCTAAAGAATATGTCAAGCCTATGTGTGTTGCGTAATTCAGTACACTAGGAAAGTAACAAGTGCGCAGATATTTAAAGAAAAAAAATTGAAATTAAGAAGTACGAAAACTCGCACAAGGTTTATAATGTTCAACCAATATTATTTCAAATAAATGCGTAAATAATGAAGCCTGAAACACAAATGCTAACACACCCACAAGTGCTGCAAATGCTATGAGAATGCATTATGAACGAAACAATTTCATGGCCCCAAACGACGGGGAAAATGCGGTGATACGCATACCTCTTGGCCGCCATTGCACATGACCACTCATTGAAATAATTCACGCTGCTCGTCGCACCACAAATTCTGACGGAAAATCTTTGCAATGGCGGCCCAGCACAACGTCACGCAACCTCCAATTGACGCTTACTAAATGGCCTTTCCTGTGACACTCTTCACGGCATATTCATTCAGCCAATCAGCAAGACGAAATGGTGGCTATCTTGGACCGCCACCACATGTTCGCAAAATTGCTGATGCATTGCACTGTCTTCTGCATGCTACCGCTGACTTTTCTTTTTGAAGCACTAACGTCTCAATATAGCTCCCAAGAACCAGAAAAAAATATTACCCGTATCAGAAAAGTATTAGATGTTTCATCAACTTGATGAAAACGCAAAATTGAATTTTGCAAACTTCCGCTTTCCCGGACAAATTTTAAAACACTCGACCTCTCGAGAGCCATTCAAGGAGTGAACCTAGCGAATAATGGCGACAGTGCAGCTGTCATGCGTCTCGAGAATAGAGACCCCAGAGTAGCACCCCTGTTAAATAAGGTGTATCAGTCTTACTCTTGCTTTGCACCATAGAGTTTCCTACAATAATTACAGAGGGAGCTCTGGCCCTGCAATGATTCAGCCACCATGTGAATGATGGGTATTGTCTATGGATGTGTCCGATCTTCAGGCTTGGGGCTTCAGTGTTCTTGTGGCTTTGTTTATTACGCTGTCGCTGCAAGCACGCATAATGGCGGCTTATTGCAGTGGTTCCAGTTGTCGATGCATCCGTGGCGCAATGATTTCAAATCTGCCGTTTGTGCTAGGGGTGTTGTCTTCTAATTCTGCTGTCGGAGAATTTTATTAGTGCCTATTTAATTATTTATAAACAGTACCTTCTTAAAAATGATAACATGATGGCAAAGTGACGAAGCCCTTTAAATCCAGAAGGACGAAATTTAGGCAAACCCATGTACTACCCCTCATTACCATGCTGGCAGAACGGCTCTGCTTACAGCTCCCGTAGTCACTAGTGCCACAGTTTTCCCTAGTTATTGTATGAAACTCTATGCCCTGCACCAACTTTGCGGCCAAATGTCTAGAGAAAATCAGGTAAGCTTAGTAGGCAAGAAAACAACGATTTTGGAACTTAACAAAGTTTATGGCTTTTATTCTATTCGAAGCCTTGAACATGTCCTCTTGGTGCTAAGTTCGCCCCCCCCCCCTCCAAGAGTTTCAATTGCCGCTACAGACCCCGAATATGGTATCTACGGCATCGCCGATACTGCCACTTGAACTAGGACGGAAAGTGAAAAATTTATTTTTTTTTCAATTCTAGTGCAATCTTTCTAGCTGCAATTACTTGTATAGAGGGAACTGGACACGTGCATCGCTTAGGCGCTGCACGTCGGCCAGTGGTGGTGAAATGTCGGCCAGTGGTGGTGAAATTGGCATCATTTAAAGTAAAGGAAAACATACTAACACAAAGAAGAAACTAAAAGGATCCGGGTTATCCATTCAAGAAAGCTTCTGTCGGGCAATTAGAATAACTAGGAATACGTTAATTAACTTGGGAAGTCCTCCGGTCAATTGTATCATCTCAGGTACAACAAACTGTTCATCAACAAAGCGTGCTACATCTATTGATCTCTAACCGATACTGTTTATGAACTTCAGCAGAACAGTATTGCTACTGCCAGCAGTAATGTAGGCCGCACCGCAATAAATTTCCCTGCGAATACCCCTCCCCTGTTTAAAGTTAGCATTTCGCGGCCGTACAGAATAAGCATGGCAACAATTACTCTGTACTGTTTACTAACATCCGCTCCATCATGAATAAGAGCGATGCCTTGTCTGTAGTGATCGACACGTGTAATGCAGATATCGTTCTTTTGGTTGATGTCCTGGCTTTCAGATAAAATTGAAAATTCGGAACTTTTGGCGTGCAGTAATGCTTACAATATTTATATAAATGATCGAATAGGACGATGTGGCGGTGGGACCATGATCGTTATTACATCGGATATCACCTCTTTTGATATACACGTGCCTTCACAGAGTGAATTCATGTGCTGTTGTAGTCACATAAATAAAAAAGATGTGACATTTGCCGCTTGCTATCGACCACCCGATAGTACACCCACATTTTACAATGAACTATTTGACTGTCTTAACCAAATCCTTGTTGAACATCCAGCGGCACCAATATTGTTGCTCGGTGATTTCAATTTCCCCGATGTTGACTGGGCTGTTTGCTTCCAATCAGTGACTCTGTCCTCATCCCAATGTTCAACCTTTCTTGATATATGTTCGACCCTTGGCCTTACCCAGCTAGTTACCTGTGTCTACCTGTGTCACTGCCATTTATTCCAACATCCTTGACCTCGTCTTCACCACATCTCCTGATTCAATTTTTCATTATCAATTATACCTGGTTTAAGCGACCATTCCGTGATTCATTCTGCTATTCTCTTACGTTCGTGCCAGCGTCTAAAATACTGTAAGAAAATTCACGACTACAGTAGAGCAGGTTTTCCTCAATCAATACTGAGTTACAAAGTGCTGCCAATTCCTTCTTTCCACAGTTCTGGGAAAGGTCTATTGCAGAAAACTGGCTCCTTTTCAAAAATAAGGCTGAAACACTAATTGAAAATATCTTCCGACTCGCCTATTATCTTCATGCAATCGGGCTTCTTGGTTTAACGTTTGTTTAAAACGGCTTCGTAACAAGAAAAAACTCATTTTTCAATGCTTCAAGCTGTCTGGGGGAAACCAAAGCAAAAGCTGCCTATGTAGCTACGTATTGCATCTTAATATACCATGGCCATCTGCTCAGCCAAGTACTACTTTTTTTTCTGAAACAGTACCACATATGCTCACAACCAATCCTAAGAAGTTTTGGAACGTTATCAATGTACGCAAACCTAAAGAAATTGTTCAGAAAACGGACGCTGGATTTCCTGTCGCCCGTGAGCTTTGCTCAACAGCTGTTAACGCCACATTTTCACTATCTTTTTCTGACGCTCTAACAGATACTTCACTGTCAGCACGTGCCTTTATGTACCTTGAGATGGAGCCGATTTCGATCGACGTTGATGGCATATGCAATATGATTCAAAAAAGCTAAATCTTCTCATCCGCGGGTGTTGATAACATAAATTACAAATTCCTGAAGAGTACTGTAGCATACTCATCTGCTTTCTTGCCATATATTTTTACTCAGTCTTTGCAGAATTCAACACTTCTAGACGACTGGAAGACGGCGAAGGTGAATCCAGTCCACAAGCCTGGTGATATTCATCATCATAATCATCATAAGCCTAGCTACGCCCTCTCCCAAAGGCCTCTCCCATACTTCTCCAACAACCCCGGTCATGTGCTAATTGTGGCCATGTTGTCCCTGCAAACTTCTTAATCTCATCCTCCAACCTAACTTTCTGCCGCCCCCTGCTACGTTTCTCTTCCCTTGGAATCCAGTCCGTAACCCTTAATGACCATCGGTTATCTTCCCTCCTCATTGCATGCCCTGCCCATGCCCATTTCTTTTTCTTGATTTCAACTAAGATGTCATTAACTCGCGTTTGTTCCCTCACCCAATCTGCTCTCTTTTATCCCCCCTTAACGTTACACCCATCATTCTTCTTTCCATAGCTCGTTGCGTCGTCCTCAATTTAAGTAGAACCCTTTTCGTAAGCCGCCAGGTTTCTGCCCCGTAGGCGAGTACCGGTAAGACACAGCTGTTATACATTTTTCTTTCGAGGGATAATGGCAACCTGCTGTTCGTGATCTGAGAATGCCGGCCAAACGCAACCCAGCCCATTCTTATTCTTCTGAAATTCTTCTGGCGATATCCATAACCCTTCAAACAATCGGCCGATCTCCTTAAGAGGGAGCTTTGGCTCGGGCCCAACTCCGACGCGGCCTATTCAAATACATGTAAAACGCAAAAACGCTTTTCTGAGATAACCCCTACACTGATTTTGATAAAATTTGCTGCATTTCAGTAAGAAAGTTAAATTCTAGTGGCTGCTGGAAGTTGAATTTTGATTTAGGACTTGAATTTTGTTTAAAAGATTTTCAAAAATTTGAAAGCTTGAAATAGATAGAAGAACGAAGTTTACAAATTAATAGCTCTGCATCAAGAACAGATATCACGGTTCTGTAAACGCCACCCATTAGATCATTGCAAGCGGACACATTCTATATGTCATTTTACATTAATTTGTTACATTGTGTACACAGGTTCCGCAAAAGCTGTATTTTCATAATACTACATTTTTTGAAATTCATCTGTAACAAATCAACCTTGTCCGCTTTAGATGTACTATTAGATGCAATTCACGAAATTGTGATAGCATCTTTCACTGCTGAGTGACGGAGTTGTAAACTTGATAGTATCGTTTTCTGGAAACTTTAGATTTTTGACAATTTTTAATAAAAAGTTGACGACCTAATTCAAAAATTCTAAACCAGCAGTCACTATATTTTAAATTTTTCTTTTAAATGCAACAAACTTCGTCAAATTTGGTGCAGTGGTTGTCAAGAAAAACGGATTCTCCTCTTACATGTATTTAGAGAGGGGCCCCCGAGTTAAAGCGTCCTCTTAAGTTCTATTCTATGCAAGTTACTAGAGCCCATAATCTACTGCAACCTTGTTGGTTTTCTCGAGTCTATTAAATTTTTTACGTCACAGCAGCATAGTTTTCGTAAACATTGTTCTTGTGAGACTCAAATACAACCCTTAATAATGATTTGTCTTCCGCTTTAGATCGAGCTTCAGTGATTGACTGCATCTTCCTTGACTTCGCGAAAGCTTTTGACACCGTCTCACATCGACTACTATTACTGAAACTGAGCGCACTTCATCTTGGTTGGAGCTCGCTTAAATGGATTGAATGTTGCTTGCAGAATAGAACACAATATGTTTCTGTTAATAATCATGACTCTAAATCATGCTATGTAACATCCGGTGTTCCTCATGGGTCAGTCCTTGGGCCTCTTCTTTTTCTAATTTACATTAACGACCTGCCTGATTCTGTTGCTTCTAATATAAGGCTCTTTGCAGACTGTGTTCTGTACTGCATAATTTCTAATGAGTTTGACTTCCCCATTCTTCAATCTGACCTTCATGATATTTCCTTTTGACGTGACACATGGCTTATGAAACGAAACATTAACTAATGCAAGCAATGAGGGTGTCTCGAAAAATTGACCCGTCCACTTCTCAAGGCTACGATCTTAACGGTTGCCCTCTTCACTTTGTAGACAGCTACAAGTGTCTAGGCGTCTATATTACTAAAAACCTGTTTTGGCAGATACATATCCACCATGTTATTAACAAAGCTAAAAGTACCCTTGGTTTTCTTCGCCGGAATTTCCGCCTCACTCTTGTTCCGTTGAAACCATTACTGTATAAAACACTTGTGCGTTTTAAACTCGAGTACGCTTCACCCATATGGGACCCGTACACTACCTCACTAACACATTCCTTAGAATCAGTTAAAACCACTAAACTAGATTTACCTTCTCTAACTATTATTGCTTAGTCAGCGTTTCTAGCATGGAGCAACAGCTTGATCTACCTCTCCTTTCTAGTAGATGTCGAATTTTCCGCTTATGGCTGTTTCGCAATACATACTACACTAATAATGACCTAAAGTGACACTTTTTTCGCTTCCAAACCGTTTGTCATCCCGCATTGATCATTGAAAGAAGGCTGGGGTGCCTCAGTGTAAAAGCAATGAATACCTCGAAACCTTCATTCCGAAAACAAGTCAAGACTGGAATCGCCTTGCCGCCTCCATCGTCGCCATCACAGATCATGATGTGTCCATATCGGCTATCTGTGATCATGTGCTGCCTCATTAGCCATTTTTTTTCTTTTTTTACTATTGCCGCTCCTCTCTGTAATGCCGGTACGGCCTTGCAAGTAAATAAATGAAATTAAATAGTAAAAGGGGCAAAACAATGAAAATGGTGAAAGGATCAAAATGTAAGATGACATATGATATGAAAATTATCAAATGAGTAAGAAATAAATAAGAAAAACACACGTGAATATAGAGAAGTCTTTTGATGTTAACATGGCTTCTGTACTCAAAACTGCACTTGTCGCTACCTGTGTGCGTAGACAGTCCCGTCTACTTCTCTATAATAATCTTATTATGATCGAGATGTCGAATCTGTGATTACTGTACGGACAGGATTGCCTATTGTAACTTTCCCACACTTGTTCATCACCTAAAAGAAGCATGTAACGCTTCCTAAGAAAATGGAGGAAGTATTTGGAATCGTATAAGATGTTGTGCAACAAAATAATTCACGAGGCTGTGCACTTAACACGGGCCACTGGTCATCTCTAAAAACCTGCAGATCTTTAGGTGGCACCCGTGTCCCTTGCAATTGCTTACCGTGGCACGTGTAGCTGTCATCTTCCAATTCGTAGCCGACCGGGCACACACACTCGTAACTGCCTGGCCTGTTCTTACATTCGTGCTGGCACTGATTGTAGTTTGCGCATTCGTCTTCATCTGAAACACCGCAAAAGATTATGCACATTCAGCACACGTTTTCAAACCAATGTGCGAAGCTTTCGTGGAGCCGTTAATTAAACGCTATGCAATCGAATCCAATGCGTACAGGTGTGTTTACATTCATCCTATGCATGGGCGTAACCTCGTGCGATCCTTACATTAGCCTACCACATAGCTCACAACTTTAACCTAATGAAACTGTGCAATGTTTACGCACTACAGCGTTGACAAACTGTTACGAAATGCAAGCACGATTTTAGGCGAATACACACTAAGACGTCGTGGCAGCGATGTGAGGAGGACTGAGGCAATGCTTGGTGCTTGTCAAGCAAAGATTGCTGATAACAAGTGCATGCTCAGAAAATTACGACACATATCTAAATGCATTTAAGGACTCTATACTCCTTGTCTCATAGTGGCACACAACCATTCTGGAGCACTGGCACAAAATGGGCCCATGCCAAGTTGCCGAAAAATGGGGCAGCCCAAATATGAGAAATTTAACAAAATCGAAGAAGCCGTTCCATATCATGCGCTGCTTCATTGAATGACCTGCTTGTGTGCTTTAGAGATACCTATGGACTGACATTATACGTATACGTTTTATTCGTGATTGATTGCTTTATTGCGCAGAACAGTGGCACTCTCACTGGCACCAATTGTTGGTCAAATTTTGTGCCATATAAGCCAGAAAAGTCAAGTCGGCAATATACTGACCCAGCCACACAAGAGGGCAGGGGTTCATTGATGTTTGATGTTTAATGTCGCAAGCGCCAGGAATGCAGAGGTAGGGGTGTGATAGGGAAAGAAATTGTCGGCATGCCAACACTTTTTCCATCTTGTTGCCAAAACTTTCCCACTGTTCACAAACTGATGAAGCCACGTATGAGGTGGGCCTAGAGGACAAGCACTATTTCAAACAGAAGGCCGGTGAGGGTATGTAGTTTTTGTGCTCAACCTTCTCGCAAAGCATTTCGGTCTTATTCACGCATCTGCTCAGTGGGGACTCTACAACCTGGGAGCCACTGACAGGTCTCTCATTGACGTTCGCAATGTTCACTTTTTATATGTGGACTCTACTGGAATGGAAGTTCATCTTTTCCAAGCACTTAAGTTCACCCATAAGGAAGAAAGATAAGTGCTGGTGTAAGCTTTTGTGTAATTCAGAACATTGAGCCACTCACCCACGCACGCGCCGTCCATTGTTAGGTAACCTTCAGGACAAGTCCAGTCCTTGATGAAGGCAGATATAGGCGCCGAGCGCAGTTCTTGGATTCTTCCGGCGATCAGAGGGCTGTTCCGAGGATGGTTTGTGGAGGTACGGGCAGGTGCTGCGCGAAGCGTTTGATACGTGAACATGGTGTTTGTAATGTAAAACAAAAAGGTAATTTCTCAAGAGTGGCGCTTTTCCCACATGCACACTGCACGCACACATGCACGCACGTAAATGATTTCACATGGCAAAGAATAGGGAATTATGGGATTTACATATCAGGAGCGAGTGAAGTGAACCTGAGTTCTCTGGTTTGTTCGATTATCATCTCAAAAAGCCTAAAATCCTCTGACCACAATCACACAGACAAAAAAAGCTGCCAACCAATGCCAACCAATCCAGATAATGTAGATATTATTAACGAAGGTGGCCAGTCAATGGTAAGAACACTTGCAAAGAAAAAAGCTTTGAGACTTTGGCCCCCAATACTAACAACGTCAATAAAAATGACCTCCAAGGCTGCAGCTTTGTTAAAAAAAGTAAGTGGAACAACCGTGCATTTTTAGTGCAAGTTTGACAGCACTTACCTCACAACTGGTGCTAGTTTTAAAATTTGTTCAGTCGCATGTACCTTGTGAAAGTACTGGCTTCATTTCGTGTATTGCAATATGTGTGCTAAAGTAATGAGTTAAAAAGTTCATTTGGAAAATTTTGCTAATAAAACAATTATCCATTCTGACTTGCACTGTAACTGTTGGCTGCCTCTTCAAGTGATCTAGCTCAATGCATAGACTGATGCTATATGAACCACAGGAGATTTAAAAAAAAATTTGTTAGCGTGAAAAAGAAACTTTATATATTCTCCAAGTAGTCCTTGGAATCCGCACTCCAAATACGTTGTGAATAAATAATATGTGTGCAAAAAAAGGAGTTATAGCCGTTGTATCTCTACAGGGACTAAGGTTCTATGGTGATTTAACTGGCCAACGAAGAGCCGCGCATTACAGATATATAGACTTATTAGATGATCTATAAGAAAACTCACCTTAAAGTGGGAACAACCATAGTTTTGAAACGGAAAGAAATAACACAAAAGAGCGTATGGATGATTTACGTTAATGCTTCAACTGTTCTGTGTTGGCGAGGGCGATGTGCATTGATAAAAAGGAATTACTGGGAAAATACTTCGTTTACTAACTATACAAACTATGAAAAAGACGAAAATTATGTAAACTGTCCTAAAGATAAACATCGGCCAATCCAGACTTGAACGCCTATTAGTCACTGTTTTACGGTATCTTACGAACGATGAAATTGTTTTTCAGCTGAGATAATTATTTTTAAGTTTCCACCCAAATGGGTAACATTAAGGATACCGACTGGTCGAGAGGCAGTGGTCTAGGGGAAACACGGTAAATGCCTGATACACACGAATTCCTTCTCAATGCTTGAGCTCAATAAACTCTCGTATTTCAGAAAAAAATATGATTAAACAAACACAACCACAACGACAACATGACTGTGAGATGTTACACTTCATTCGCGCTGAAAACGCAGCTCCAACCAGAAGACATGAATGCAATTATGTAAGGGTGCTGAGCAGATGATCGTCAACAACTGAACAATTAGTTTTCATAAGAAAGAAAAATTATACTTGCAATTTAAAAAAAAAAAAAACTGACTAGTTCCCGCGATATCTTATCGCCATTCATACGTCTGGCATCGCTTCCGATGACAATAGAAATTTAATGCTGTAGGCACGATAACCGCATATTAGAAAAATAAACTTAACGGCGACAGTATTACTCAGTACTAAATGGTCAGTTGGCAACCAGCTCTGAAGCTTTGCAGTGTCAACAGCAGTGCCATAACACGCAGCCTAGCGAGCGGTGGAAACATTCTTCAGTAGCGCATGCTGCGATATCGCGCCATCAATTTCACTGCTCATATTGAGGTACATGTTTCCAGATTCTGGCCTGGCTGGGAAACAGCGTGCTAGAACTTATGAGCACATGCGCTTCTCCAATGCACGTGGGTATGGCCAGAGCTTGGCTGGACGCATAGAGCTAAAGCAAACGTTGACACCGGCGCGCATCAGTTATCATCCAAAATCCCAAACCACTTTCGTGGCCTCCTTGCCAGCGTTGGTTCTCCATACTGTGAACGCCACTCGTGTAGGCCGGTACATGTAAAGTCTAAAGAACTTGCCACATGTTGTTGATATTGTCGGCAGCTCTGGAGCACCGTGATCGAGTGTACTTCCAGCTCTCACCGTGACCATCGGAAAGTCATGCGCCGCCAGTTATTGTACGCAAGAGTGTACTTGAATCTATGCCTTGCGATTAATTTTTCCAGGAGCGTAGGACACGGGAGCTTAGAGAATGTTTCTCATCTAATGCACCTCCCGCTTCTTAAGTGGAAATAAATGGGCTATGTGGCAGAATTAATCCTCGACTGATTGGACGGCATGACTATGGGTACTTGTGCCATGGGCTCACCTTGAGGACACGGTTTGTGCGGGCAACGGCGCGTCTCGTGATCGCTACCTAGGCAGCCGCGCCCCCCAGCAGCAGGGCGCGGGTTGTCGCAGGTGCGGAACCGGCGACGGTGGCGCCGCCTACCGCACGAGGCCGAACACTCGCCCCATGGCGACCACTCGGACCAGCCACCGTGCACTGCACAGGCGCATCAGGAAAATGTGATACATTCGGTCACTGTGCTGAGAGGGCGAAACCAGAAGTCTGCAGTTTGGTCCCTCAAGTTGTAACCAACGAACAAGGTAAATAAACACACTGGGTTTTCTCTATAGGTTAGCTGTGCAGGGGCAGGAGCCCATGCCTTGTAAATCCCTATGAACCCTCCAAACACAGAAAAACCCTGTAAAATGGCGTCAGTGCCTTCACCTTGTGCCATTCTTCCTACGCTCAAATGCTTTCCAAGTACTTCTCGCTATTAACTATGAGGTAGCCTAAGAAGCATATCAGCGGCGATGAAATACTCCTAAGATGTCAAATTCCCTTGAAAAACCCATGCGAATACACGGTACATAATTACTCTGATACGTGAACTATGACATGTCCAGGGCAGGAGGCGAGCTGCCACAGCATGCAAGGATATGAGATGTAAGTGCCCGGGAGGACCACAGAGCTCAAGTTTTTGGTACCCTGGCATGGCACACTCACCATGCTGCTGCTGCACCGTCGGAACATCCATCTTGCCGAGTGTTCAGTTTAATGCATCAAATGTGCCAATCTGTCATGAATATTAACTCTTCTTTGACTGTGGCAGTGCACGAAAGACACCCAGCCCATGTCGTGCACTTAGCAGCAGCACGCTGTGATAATTTTTGATGTGCAGTCTATTAACGACATGACGTGACTGAAAAGCACCGGTTCGAATATGGGCCGCATCGCCTTGAAGGGTAACAGTTTGAGTGATCCCTCCAAGAAAAATACACGAATTAGTATTCGCGGGAGGTTGTTTTCTTTTCATATCAAGTTTTCAGAAACAATGGCGTCTATGGCTATGGTGACTACCGTATTTATTCGAATCTAGGCCGGCAGCTTTTTTTCAAATAATCATATTCCAAACTCTAGGGTCGGCTTAGATTCGAGGATATGAAAACACCGCGCCAGTTTTTCATTGAAACTGCTAAATATGGTGCATAGCTAGCGCCATCAAGAAAAGTCAGTATCGCAGCCACTACTAGCCGTGCCAGTAGTCAACCGCACACAAGCGAGGTCGCCATTTTGACCTGTGTCGTGTCGGCCGTATCGGTGTGCGGCGTGGTGTTATCGCGATTGTACGAAGACAACATGCTAACGGCAACGGGCCGCATTAAACGTGCATCGCTATCGCAGCTGGAGGGTTGGTTAGCTGCAGCGTGGGACGACATCCCAGGTACTTTGATCGTGCGCGCCTTTAAAAAGTGCAGCATATCTAATGCGCTTGACGGTACCGAAGATAGTGCACTGTTTGAAGGTGACAGTGACAAGAAACAGAGCGACGAGTCTAGCACCGACGACGACGTTGAATGAGCTCTGCACGTTCAGATTCAATAAATGCTGTTTGCATTTTATGAACGCTGTCCTCGCTTTTTTTGTTCAGCCTACATTCAACGTATTTTTTTTTGTTGGCTTCGGACTTTAGGGGGCTGGCTTAGAATCGTGGTCGGCCTAGATTCGAGTAAACACGGTATGTCGTTCTTCTGCTAAGTGCGAGGTAACGATTTCGATTGCTGGACGCTCTCTCGCTGTGATTTTGGTCGATGTTTAAGTAATCCCACATGGACCATAATAATCTGGAAACCTTCACCACGACACGTTTCTCATGGGCGAGCAAATAATTTGACATTAAAAGTGCCATAGTTATTATTACAATGACTTAAACGCAAGAAATCGGAATCGTGCATCATTTAAACACCGGGGCGCTGACCGGGACAGGCCTCCGGGTGGCAGAAGTCTTCTTGTTCAGGCTCCCCCTGACACTGGCGACCTCCCCATGCAGGTGCGGGCGAGTCACAGCTGCGCCTTCGGGTCCGGATGCCCCCGCCGCAGGACGCCGAGCAGGAGGACCACTCGGACCAGGCACCCCAGCCGCCATGCACTGGACGCAAGGGGAGGAGACGTCACTTCATCTCCAGTGAGGGCTTTGATAGAGTGAGTGGTCAAGAAAATGACAAAAATGGGCGCGCATTTGGGTACAATTCGCGAGGAATTAGCTGATTACTTTGCGCAAACTTATTGAATAAATGCCAAAAGAAAGTGCATGACAGCGCCACTAAAATTAAGAAAACTAGGTGGAAGAAGAAATAGCAGTATAAGAAAGGGTCGATTTCGCTATACAGGGTGTTTCAGCTAACTTGTTTAAAAATATGCCGATGCACTCTAAGATAATGCCACCAAGTGCATGTTGCTCACTTTTGAATGTAGTGTGTCACACGATTTTTTTGTATTTTGCTTAATTATATAATTAGTCAAGATGAATTAACCAACTTCTGAAGTACGAAGTTAGGCAAAAAAATTCCAATTAGAAAGTTGTAGAGCGCCTTGCAAAACATCTGCATAGACAGTTTCTAACTTTCTATCTATTAAGTATAAGTGTTTTTCAGCTTTGCGGATGCCTGCGAAATACAACAAAAATACCACATGTCATACCCGCTTGCGCGCCGTGATTGCAGCGCTCCCAAAATGTCCGCGTACAAACGAACATAGCATCTAGCAGGGCGTGCTGCCGCTTAAAAGGCGACAGGCCAGTGACGAAGGCGTTAGCTCCACGATTTACGCCAGCGATGTGCTTCCCTCGCGGCGGTTCATGATAGCGATAAGCAGACGCGGCGGCAGCACGCCAGGCTAAATTCTATGTTCGTTTGGGCGCGGAATGCTTGGGAGCAGTGCAATCACGACACGCAAGCGGGCATATCACGTGGTGTTCTTTTGTATTTTGCGGGCTTCCGCAGTAAGCTGAAAAACACTGATACCTTATAGAGAGAAAGACAGAAACTGTTTATTCGGACATTTTGCAAACCGCTCTGCAACTTTCTAATTAAATTTTTCCTAGCTTCGTTGTTTCAGAAGTTGAATAATCAGTATTGACTAATTATAGAATTAGGCAAAATACAAAAAATAGCTTGACACACTACACACAAAAGTGAGCAAGATGCGTTTGGTCGCGCCGTCTTAGAGTCGATCGGCACATTTTTAAACTCTAAAGTTAGCAGAAACACCCTGTAGATCTAAACAGGTTAAGCATGACATCAAGTGAATCTCTGTTGGCTTGCCGTAATATATAAGTAATGCAAGCGATCGCACGGGTGGACCGGGACAGCTGCACCCAGGTATGAATTAATGCTTAACACACGAGGGCACAGAAAGTGCAAAGGCCTCACCAGGCCAAACAGCATCAAGGTTGCAAAGGTCAACTTACTGCTGCACAGGAGCAGGCCATGAAAAAAAGAGTCCTTTTGAACGAGTCGCTATGCTAGTCCGGAGGGCCTACATTGTGCGGAGGACCATCTGTAGTGGGGCTTAAGCGCACGTCAAATTACCAGATATGGGGTGCTATGCAGGATGCGCCGAGCTTTTCATTCCAACGGGTTTCACCCGGTTTGCTCGATGGCAATCAGTGAAAGGAGATAGCATGGAACGCGCAAAACCAGCGGGGGTGGGGGGAAGCGGAGAAAAAGTTGTGTTTGACAACATTGTTGCAATTTAGCAATACCATGATTGTCCGGCTGTCTATCTGCACACTTGCCGTGAGCCGCTTACCATGCCTTTTTCGGGTGCGTCAAGGGCGTGCCTCCTCTTTCGGGCATTATCTTTCTATCATCCGTCGAATGCGAACAGGGCACATGCAGTGCATTCTTTGACCTACGCCTTTCCCTCAGTCAAATACGGTAAAATACAACAAATAAAGAAACATGTTCTTTCTTAAAGTGTCTGTTTTTTTCATTTTGAATGCTTTAAATTTCTAATGACAGACGGATATTGAGCGAATTATTAAATTTTGCACTTCTTGCCGCGAGTAGCGACAGTGACGCGAAACCTTGCAGGCGGATACATTCTACAGAGTCACACGCACGATGGAGTTCATACAATGAACAGTTGTCAGGGGTGTTGCAGTGCTATTCTCAATAAAGTTAGTCATGACAATGATCTGACCATTCCCTATCCATTAAGGGAATGGCAACGCAGTGCCGCAACATGACTTTTTACCACAGGAGCTTCATTGATAGTGGTGCTCAGCACAATATGCACCGATGAAAGTGCGTTGTGCGTGTTTCATTTCGGCGGTCAAGATTGTTGATGCCTTTTAGCTGAGCACCGCACCGATGTTGCCGAAAAGTAACTTGGGCGTGGTCCAACCGTGGTGGTTGTGCGCACAAGGGTTACATGCCACGAGCGGGGCGTCACCTATGGTTTTGATTGATAGGCGAACTTGTGCCAAACTCGTACACTGCGGAACCCTCCCGAGTTGAACTCGGGAACATGGACCATATCAGATTGTGGACCATAGGTAACTTTTCAAAGGTTCACCGACAAGACCCGACAACGCTAGGCCCCATTATGGCAGTTAATGCTCAATCGGGGAACATTATTAACAGTGTCGAATGGGCCACACACAACTGTATCCCAAATTTAGTGGATACTAACGGGGCGAGCCTCAGTCTGCATTGGGAGACAGTCAACCACAAGCTGAACTTTGTGGACCCCATCGCAAGAGCTCATACGCAGAGAAATAGAAAGCTAGTGCCATAAAGTGAAGCGCCTTCTCGTCAGCAGCGGGTATAGGGTAATTGCACCGCTGCTGGAGTCCCACCTGACATGGATGTGGTGGCAGTGAATTAACGGCCACGTGCGCTGCAATGACCCCTTCTTACGCTTGTTAGAAGCCATCGCTCGAAGCTACCCAGCCTGAAGGTGCATCACAAAGTAAAGGGAAATAAAGCATAGTTTTCTTAGTCCTTGCTTGTATGAGTGTTTTTAGGCATTCCTGTGTGCTTACACGGAAAGGGCCGCAAACCACATCTGCGCTAGCCGCTGCTCATCGCGTGTCTCAGCCTTACTTTAGCGCAAGCAACAAGTGATCTGTTAAAAGCCCAGTGCACGAACCAGGTGAACACCAATCTGTGCTCGGAAATAAATGCGAGCGCAAGCACGTTGCGAGCTGGGGGAGCGTTTCCTAGTGATGTACCACGAAACGTATTAGATTAAAATCTTGTCTAGTACACATACAATGTACATCTTGTAAACTTTAAGATGCTTATAAACCATATTAAAGTGACTAATATGTTGTGCTAAATTTATTTATTTTGTAACTTGTGCTTGTAATTCACTTGGTGGAACGACAAACAGCTTAAGGAGGCCCCGGCCATGCACCGACGGTACAATCACGTGAGCCCCAGTCTGTTGACCACCTATAAGGCAACGGCCAAGGAATGATGGCCACACCGAGGGAATCTAGAGAAACCAATGAAACTGGAGGTGTGCCAAGGGACAAGATTTGTCTTGCTACCATTAGTTCTTTTATCTTGCGGCGTCACCAGAGCTCGTGAAGATACCGAGTTTCGCCAAACTCATCACATCCTGAGTAGCACCCATGCTCAAAAGTAAGCCATGGCACTTAAACTACAGCGCTCATCATACCACTCCGGTGCGAGACAAAAGTTTCAATGCATATACAGTATCTGTCTTTGTTATCACAATATGCGTTTTAGCCAGCAGCGTGCATCGAGGCATTTATCGAGCAATATTTGCAGCAGCTTCCATGACTTCTTCGCTCAGTATATACGTGTGAGATCAGCGACTACTTAATAACAATTGCAGATGTACACCCTGTCCCTAAATACTGTAGCCATTATTTCTCTTAGAGCATCCCAAATCGCCAGTTTCTGAAAAAATAATGGAGTTTCATACAATAATTACTAGAAGGAACTCTGGCGATAGTGTCTACGGGAGCTGCAAGCGGAGTGATTCAGCCAGCATGGCAATGATGGTTATACATGGATTTGCCTACACTTCCATTCTTCTGGCTTCAAATGGCTTCGTAAACTCATTTTCAACAAAGTACTGTGTAATGAATAATTAAAGAAGCATGATTAAAATTGCTCAAGGGTGGGATTCGAGCACAGAACCAATAATGAAACCATTGCACCACGGACACATGCGTTGACAAGCAGCGTAGAACGGGCTTATGAATTTCCTGCGGGCAAGCCAGCGCAGTGAGACACTTGGCGCGTTTCGATTTGGCCACCTCGACAGGCTGAACTGCTGTAGTTAGCAGCGCTCATGTGTGTTCACAGAGTCTTCTACGCTTAGAAAAGATTGAATGAAAGCACTTTGAGAAGCACTTAGAAGAAAAATTAGGGCAATGAAGGCAGATAAAGCGTAATAACCAAAGCCACAAGAAATTCCGAAGGCACAAGCACGAAGATGTACTATCCATTATTCACAAAGTGGCTGAACGATCACAGCGCCAGGGTTCCCTCCAATAATTATTCCAGGAAACTTTATGGAAAACAGGGCGAATAGCCACCAAATATTTCTGAAGAGCCTCAAGAGCACAGAAACATGTACACTGTGCCAAGAGTATGCTTGTACCCCAATAGTACTACCTCATCCGAAGAAATGATGCTGCCTTGTCACGAAAGCTGTTAACTCTTAAATATGACGCGCGTGCCCGCAGTGGGCGCATTTTTTACCGGGACAGGAACTCTCGAAGCAGGCAACAACGTCACGCATCCGCCCTTCGCAGGCTGATGCCGAGTTGGCGGGTCTGTGCCAGGGCTGACCGGAAGCGGCAGAGACGCAGAGTCTTTCCTTGAGCCCTGGTCCGCACGACGTACTGCACGGACCCCAGGGGCCCCACATTACCTCGTCCGGCTCCTCCACTGCAAACAAGTTTCGCCGCGTCTCCATATAATGAGATTTCTGCATTTCAGGTAAGCTGGGCCATGCGTATAAGAGTTTGAAATAGATTTGAAGGAAACGCAAATTCATCCGCAACGAAAAATTGAGGAGACCATGCCACACTCCCTGATAATACAAAATGAGCGTCTGTTTTTAGAATCAATACAATATTGCCCTGCCAGATTCATCACTGCCTAGTACCGTCAAGAACGTGGTAATGTGATAAAGTCATGTCTAAGACTCGAATTATTGGTATTCCGCCAGCAAAATGCTCAGATACGCCTTTTTTCTACTGGCTTTAAAATACACAGCATAACGTAAAATTCCTACAACTAAGCATTCCTACAACTAAGTAGAAGCTTCTTATCCCACCGACCCGCACATCTCATCACCTTTTAACTCTTGCAGCCGCCAGTGCTTGTGTGCGCTAAAGTCTTCTTTTAACCAATCTTTTTTGCATCGTAGAGTGGATCAATTTACCAGACAGAATTACCAACAAGCGCAACCTCCTCAAGCTTAAATAGCTGCTTACCAATCGTCTGATAATCAAAGCTTTAAATTTTACGTTATGCTGTGTATTTTTACGACTCGTGATGTATACCGCATGTTCTTTTTAGACAATACACAAAATTTAAAATTGCCTATGGCATATGGCATACTTCTAGTCCTTGAACTAAATTGCTCAATGAGGCGAACAATACCTTCACGAGAAATCAAAATACACAATGAACTATTTAAGAAAAATCACAATTAGCTTTATCATTAGTTGTTTTACAACGCATATTGAAATTTAGGAATTGTAGCCGGTGAGCTTGCAAAGCATATCAACTTCGAACGAGGATGGCCCAGGTTTTGAGATATGCGCCATGGAACTAGCCCTAAAAATGCACTGTTTTTGTACCACTTACTTTTTTAAGGAAACGCCGCTGTATGCACTGAATCAGTAAAGTAATTGGAACGTTCATGTATTTCATTGTGCACAATGGGAATAAATATCCTGAAACTGGTGCCCCCTTGAAAATTTGTTCCAAGTGGATACACTTGGAACAAATTGTGGACCTCTAACTTGCGAACTCATCGTGCAATTCCTAAATTGCAGTATGTGCCGTAAAGTAATTCATTAAAATGGTAATTAGTCAATTTTGATATTTAGACCATCTTGTACTTTGATATCTCGTGCAAGTAATGTCCACCACTTCGAGAAACCCAGTTGAATGACTACAATTATGCTACCTGTCGTAGGTGATTTTATAACTTCTGTACGATTGAAACGAAAAACAAAGAAGTACCGTATAGGGACTTTTCGTACTGATTAGCTTTTGCATTGTATTCTACGCACTTTTTAGTTTGGACATGTTCTCGAAGAAATCTTGTGCCTGAGCTTTTGCGAGACATATGTAAGCATGCTTTTCTTCTCTCCATTGTCTACTGTAACCCTCTCTCGTATGTAATACCCCGACAGGTGCCTTTCAGGGAATAAAAGACGATGATAACGATCTGATACCGAAGCACGAAATCAATATCGCATAACACTCCTCAAGTGGTGGTCCTGTTTTTGCAGCATCACTTTTGTTCGTGGAAGTGACTCGGCAACCGGTTATGTAACACAGGTGCTTCGGGGACTGAAGTCGCACTGTCAGTTAAAAAGTATTCACGGCGCTCAATATTCAAGAAATACAGTGTTTACGAAGCATTTTTAAGGTGAGCGAAAATTACTGTGTGGCCAGCAGGCTGGTGTGACGAACACTGAACGTGCAGCTACATATTCGGTGATATAACAGCACTTTATTGAGCTTCTAAATTATAGTGTTTAATTACTGTACTCTGTAAAACGTTAATTGTTAGAAGAGAGCACGTCATCTGCTCTATAGTAACAAAGCGAGCTCAGACGCAGCTCACACTTAAATAGGAAGTGGTCTTCTACATTGACTTTGTCTTCCTCACAGCATGACGCGGAAGTTAATGCTTTGTGCACTCTGTATAAATGAAATCCAGGCCAACACCGCTCCATGCACAGTTACCTGTCCTATTGGTACTGTCTGGTAATATCGTTCCTTGTAAACACGCCATCATAGAATATCCATCAACTCCACGCGGGCACTCCTGTCTCCACGGTGGAAACATTAACTTTGTAACAATAATAACTTGTACATTGACATAAATTTTATCATACGCTTGGATACACAGCAGCGTTCAGGGTGCTCTAAGGCTTTTGCGCTAAATTCGTGTGCTAGAGAGTGCAACTGAAAACTGTGGTGCTTCGCTCATCTTAGATGAAGTGCGTCGTTTCGATAGCTAATGCAATACTGTCAGCTCTAAGCTGGTACGGCAGCTGGTAACAGTGAAAAACTAGGGCATGAACTTGGCCAGTGTTCGGTCGTACGTGTACACAGAGGAGTGCGAGACCAACCAGGCTGACACGTAGCCGTCTCGTTGCACGCCTGTGTCTCGAGCGCTTCACCGATACAGTCGTCTCCGCCGTTGCGTGGTGGCGGTGAGTCGCAGCGTCGAGTCCGGTTCCGGAGGCCGTCGCAGTTGCACTCACTCCACTCCGACCACTCGGACCATTTGCCGTCCACTGCGTGTATGTGCGCATAAGCTGAAAATTAATTTCGTTTAACTTCATTTCCGTAACACCTCTAACAAAAGGGGTATTGCATAAAAGTGGGTACCTAATGTAGTGTCGTTGAGCGGAAATACGGGCGGGAAGAAACCGAGTGGACAGACAGACGTTCAACGACACTACATGATGCACCAACTGGCCCAACAGTCTACGCTTCTGGGTACCTAAGTTATGCAGACACATTATTAAGTATACACAAGCGACGCAGGTGTAAAAATGTTGAATATTACTGTATTAAATTCCCCATAAACACACTATTATTAAGATAGCAATTACATATACACTCTAGGTGCATTTCTGTAATTGCCGTCGCTGTCGCCGTGAGGTGCCGTATTAAGTCCAAGGCCAATTATATCTTTGCCGCGCGCCGTATGCTATATGTGTGAGTGAAAGGGTGCGAGGGTGAGCCGGCGAACACGGCTCAATCTCCAGTGCCTGAGCGAGGAAGGCCAGCCGGAAACGCGCCCTCTCCTTTTGCACGCGAGGCACGAGGGCACGGCGAGGGAGGGAGGGGGGGGGGGGGTTCTTCTCCAGCGGCTGCTGCTTACGGCACGGCCGTGATGTTTGTAGAGTGCGCGTAGTGCCGGTGGCTTCGCATGCGCTGCGCTATCGATGTTTCGTTCGCGTTGAAGCGACAGATGCACGAAGGTCAGTTGGCTCACTCCTGTTGCCATGCTCACTCCCTCCAGCGTTTTGACAGCTTGTTTGCGAGGTCATCGGGTGAGCTGTGTTTATGTTTGCTTGTGCACACGTGACACCATGCTTGTTACTTTACTTAATATGCCTGTGTTTACAACATTAAACGGCCAATAAAAGTACTATCCTTACTGATTATTGCTGTCCACTAATTTGCTATCACAGTCAGTGCTTCGCCTTTTGGGCGAAACTGGGACTTCATGTGATGCTCCCTGCTTACGTAACTGCACAATAACAACACAGTTACGTTGCGACACTCCTTTCACTGCGTCTTATCAGTATAACTACATCACATGCCATGATGTGACAATGCGTCGAGGAAATAACCAACTCTTGATGCGCTTTCATGTGCATGTTCAACTCCACGCGCACGAACTCAAATCCACCTGGTTGCGCATGGACCACTGTATTCACGCTGCAAGGCAAACCTAATTAAGCGTGCCTTCAGTGACGCATTGTATGTCCACACGCCTTACATTACACGGTAAACAATTTTGTCCCTTGCACACGGCTGTATATGCAATCATCTCTGCCACAATCGCGTGACCGCAGATGACGCCGTGTGCCGAGAAAGTGTCACGACACAGCGCCCACAAACGACCGCCCATGCACGATGGCCGACTTGGGTGCCGTTAGACTTTGCTTGCGTAAGTCTGATACGCATGGCAGTACCTAAAAGCGCGTGGTAGAACGTGAAACCGCATGCACGACACGTAATTGTGTTTACTGTGTTATGACGGTGCTATGAATTTACGGACATTATAGCCATACCAATACCACAATCACCTGCGTCACTTACCGACCTGGCGCATTTCACTTCGCCCGCAGACGTCGGCGAACACGTTTGTAGGCATTTTACGCTTTCACACTGCAACTTCCATGCTCACTTCTGCGCCCGTTCCAGTGTGCTACTTTATACATGTGACTCACGTCACGTGTGTTCAGCTGCCCCTCTTCATCGCATCTCCAGACATGGCAATGTTGTGACACTGCACCAGGAAATACTTCAAACGCAGTCTTCACAACACTACGTATCTTTGTTGCATTCAGCATACCGCGTCTAACCTTACTTCGTATAACATTCCAATGTGTTGCTATCGAATCCAATGCTTCGCCCTTGCGGCGAAACTGACTTTTTATTATTATTTTATTATTCATATGATTAGTTAGTACTATTATTATAGTATTAGCCACAGTAATGGATCTGCAACGTTAAAGGGTGCCAATGGATTCCCTGCAGCTTCAGGGCACAAGATCGAGCGGAGTCGCCTCCCGGTGGACACTGTGCGGATGGCGCGTTGCATCGTGTACTAGCCGCCACCACGTGTTTGCATGTGCGCGTACGTCGTGTACATGCTCTGAAAACTATTTCGAGTTTGTAGCGCTGACCTAAATGCTGGGATTCATTTTTCAACAATGTACAGAAGCATTCGACTTTGCAATGTAGTCTTTGCGCTGTAATAAGATCCCTGGCTGCACTTGTCTAGCACGCGATATGTGATCATCGCACCATCCATTCGCCACCATCATATCAATTTTGCTACCACTTTGTGCTTGAAGCCTGCCAGAAAAAGCATCCTGCGCCCTTTTAAACAAAATAAATGGTCGCAGCGACACCTTTAGTA
Organism: Dermacentor andersoni; assembly: GCF_023375885.2. NCBI lineage: Eukaryota > Metazoa > Arthropoda > Arachnida > Ixodida > Ixodidae > Dermacentor > Dermacentor andersoni. Next base: position 348,373,077 of record NC_092814.1, read on the forward strand.
GTGACGTGTTGGTGATCCTGCAATTTTTATGATGCCATAAAACGTGAAGTGGTGGGAAAATCAGTCAGCAATAGAAAAAAAAAAAGCTATCTTAAACACGCATGTCATACTGCGAGCCATACCTCATCTATACGCGTATAAATGAATGACCACCGCTTCGTGGTTCAGCGACGGGACTTAGTAGTAGATTTTTTTTTTTTGGCACAAGGGAATTCTCTGGCCAAAGAGCACCAAACACAAGGTTGGTGGTCAATTCAGGTTAATAAGTAGTACTCAAGGTGAAGAGAAAGAAACAGTGGTATATAGGGCCTAACATTAATTAAGAGTACTGATTTATCTAATGATTATGGACGCATCATCTGGCATTTAAGCGATAAGACATATGTTGCCCGAGGTCCCCGAACTGTCCCTTTATTAGTTATGTTCCAATACACGCCATAGACGGCTAAGATGACAGCGGCCATCTTAAGTCTCGTTCTATCTCCGATGAAGACATCAAAGGAGATAGCTCCGCAAAGACAGCATCGAAGTCAAGAACGATGCAGGCTACGTTGCTCTCCAAACAAGATGGCGACTGATCAGGACGCTTTGAAACTAGATGGGAAGGTCTTCTGCGCATAAGAAAACGTACCACACATTCGTATGCACTTAATGCAAGCCGCGTTGTGTTTTTTATAGGTTCGCACGTGCAACGACTTAAAGTACAGCAATAATATGTGCTCTTCTTTCTTTTTTCTTGTTGCTGCGAGACGTCGTCAAGTCGCAAATGCGCCTGCTCTTAAAATTGGAAATCTTCTCGGGGTTGGAAGTTAACCAAAGATCGGAAGGCCGGTTAGCTTTGGAAGCCCATGGTAAAAGCACAAATGAGGCAGTGCAGGGTAACATGGGTTGGGAATCTTTTGAAGTCGCAGAAGCCACCCATCAAAATAAATGGGTGGCTAAAGTGCACAGGTATATGTACCAGAAGAGCGGGTAAACAGAAGGGAGGAAGAGGTCAAGGTAGTTGGCCACAAAGTACAGGGTAATGAAAAGTGTAAATACACAACCAGGAGTCATAAAAAAGAAAGTGAGAGAAACAGAGACAGTGAATTGCATGCAAAGAATGGAAACAAAAAAGGCCATCGAGATTCACAAGAATGGGAAGAAAAAAATTAGAAGGGAGAGAGAGACAGATAAAGCATATTTATTGAAAAGTTTCTGTTGGGTTCGAAAGGGGATCGGAGGGGCCGGGAGGCTAGTCCCGTAAAGCTCCCCCTTACGTCAGACACAGGCCAGGCCTTGAACTATAGCAGTGTCCTCAGCCAGCCCGAGAGCCCAGAGCTTGTCTTCTGGGCATTCGCTGAGCACTGTAGCCTCTGATATTGTTAGGAGCTGATGAGCATGTCCATATAATATGATCTGCACATGGTGTATTGCATGTCTTACAGTGTGAAGAGTATACTTCTGGGTGTATTCAGCGCATGGGTAGCGGTGTAGGGAAAGTGCTTGTTTGTAGAAGTTTCCACGTAGTTACTTGATGCTTGTTTAATGATTTGTCAGGAGGAGAGTATTAGTAACGAACATTTCGATAGCATTCAAGGATTTCTCAGCGAGTAGTCATTTGATCTCCCATTTGTTCGTATTGGGAAACTGTTCTTTGTTGATCTGGTTCAGGTCGGCATAGTTCTGTTTGGGTCTCTTCGGATATTTGTTAATTTGTTGTCCGGGGAGAGATGGGCGACGCAAGCGACTCTCCCGGTTGATACTTGCTCGGGCAGCTTCGTGCGCAGCATTGTTCCCAATTATCCCAGCATGGCCTGGCGTCCAGATCAGTACAACAGCTCTTCTGCGGGTGGATGTTTCCAATGATAATTGGCTATGCTTGAGGTGATACAAGCCTCTTCGTGTAATTACTGTATTTACTCGTGTAATGAACGCACCCTCAAATTAGTCGTGAAAAAATATTATTTTTTTTCCCTCCCATGATGAACGCACCCCAAAGTTTGGTACTGTGCAGTCCCACGATTGAACGGCAGTGCTGTTGTTTTTCGGAGAGACTACAATCTTTGGCTCTCGCAAATGTGTTTACAGCAAGCACACTTTATGCTTAACGCATCTTTTCCGCCAGTACCGGCGCAAAGGCACCTCGCAGATTCATGAGAGAAAAAAACACAACTGGCTCGCTGCAACATGCGCAGATTACATACTTTAGACTGACGCAATACGAGAGCACGCGCGCGGGATGTGCGGCTGGTTGTGGCACACGGGAGAGTCGAAGTGGCTGGCACTTGATCGGCATCATAGTCGAGCGTAGTGTCAAATGCGAATGCCTGTGGCTCACATTTCTGCCTGTCTTGGGTTTCGATGTGTGTGATATACGCCCGCTGCGGGACACAAAGTTTATCTGCCAACGAAACGAAAATGCTGATCAGACAGAGATACAGATGATCAGGATGGTTGAGGAAAGAGACGCACACAGCGTGCTTGTCAAAATAGGTGTGTGCTTCAACGCGATGCTTGCGATAACAGCAGATGGTCGGAAGCGGCTGCGAGGACGAGCTGGGGTGCGATCAAGGAGGTTAAAGAAAAACTGCTGGTGTGAAAGTGGCCTATACCGGCCTATGGGCTCCGGTGAAGCTAGTGGCGGCCATGTGGGGCGCGAGGCACGGCCTGCCAAAAACTTCGCAGCGCTGTTCACCGACTTTTCCAATGGTTTTCAATTTACCGGATTTTTAAGTTTTAATGCAACACTGTGGACTATGAGGTGAGCCATATTGGAGGTCTCTGAATCGCAGATATCCGAGTACTAGGGAATTTTCCCATTTTATCAACATGAATACGCAGCTGCTGCAAAACAGAAAAAGGATTCGCATAACAACTAGTGTTTATTCACTTTATTTAATGCAGTGTAGAAATTGATCAATCATGAAAACTGTCAGATCAAAAATCAATTAAAAGCTGAAAATGTAGCATGAAAAATAATAGTACATGAAACAAACATAATTATTCATTACTATGTCCATCATCATCAGGTGTTGCCGGTGCTTTATCATGAGCATTGCATGGAGGGTCTCGTAACTTTGGCAGTGCCCGTTTCCTCTTAGCCTTAATATAAAACTTTCCTTTATTCTCGAGCAAGGCAATGCTAATCTGCAACCTTATTTAATTGAAAAGGATAACGCTAATATGTCAACTGCTTGTACGTCAGCTTTCCTAAAAATACACAAATGCACTTGCACATTTTGGGATCTCCATAGCATCGCGAAGGGCAAGATAAGCGGCCCGAAACGCAAGCTGCGGCGACTGGCGTGCTTTTGCCCTCCACAAGATGGTGACGCGGCGGCTTCACCTGACGGGCGCTCCCTCCACTGTAGCAGTTTTTTTATTCTCCTTGGGCGCGATCGCAGGCCGCTGTTCTACAGATCGTGCGTTCAGTTTCGCCACGCGCTATTGGCCTAGGCCGCGCCGACTTCGCGCGGCTGACGCATCGGTTCTTTATTCTGTGGTGGAACCAGGATGTGGATGAAGCGGCCAGCAACCTGAACGGCAGCTCTGGTGGTTCCGATGCAGAGTGAAATTACCGTTTGCAAATGGTATACATGTATTTTTACGGCAAAGATAAGTTATCCTATCCTATGAGTGGACTCGGCGGCACCATACGGCGCACGATGCTGAATTTCGTGTTCTGCTTTGTACAGATGTTCCTGTGGCTGCCTGGATCCGCCCATGGCCGTTCCTTGCCACCGACCGACTACGCATCCCGTCCATGTACAGAGGCACCAACAGCATTGTGCCTGCACAATCACGTGCTGACTACCGATGCACGCGTTTTCCTACCGAAAGCACCGCCGCAAGAGGACAGCTGCGCAGGGCTGCTCAATGGACCCATCGTTCTGCGCATGAGCCCGGTGAATCACGTCATCAGAAGAGCATAAAATGATGGATCGACCAGCCGCACCTTTCAGTGGACTCGGCGGCACCGTACGGCGCACGATGCTGAATTTTGCGTTCTGCTTTGTACAGGTTGGTGAGAAACAATTTTGTGGCAGTCCTTTTAGAAGTAACTGTGTTGGATTATTGGTGCTGCGCAGTCCCCAATGCTTTTTCCAGTGTTCTGTCGACCTATCTCGTGTTATTTTCGTGTTACTAAAGCATAGTGGTGACGTTGAAGAGAACCCAGGGCCCGATCAAGACAAACTGGATGTAATTTTAAGCGCTGTTACCGAAATTAAGACGTCACATCAGTTAAAGTCAGGTCTACAGAGTGTCCCAGTCAGGCTTACAGAAATAGAGACAAATCCTGCTTCTCTCCAGCTTTATAACGAAAAGGTTCTACAATGCGAGGAAGCTACTAACACTATGAATCGGGAGATGGCTCGCTTAGGCAATAAATTGGAAGATGTGGAAAACAGAAGTCGACGGAACAATCTAATCGTATACAGTCTTAAATAGGGAGACAACGAAAGTCCGGCAACATTGGAAAAACGCGTGATACATGACATCATGAAGGACATTCTTGGAGTTGATGTTAAATCTATTGAAAGGATTCATTGTATCGGCAAAAAACGTAGTGCACGTGAACGCCCAGTAATTCTTCATTTTTTTCAATTTCACTGAGAAAACGTCTGTTCTTCGAAACTGTTCCAAGTTCCAAGGTGAAACCATATCAATCTCGGAAGACTTCTCACCAGCATTACGGGAGATGCGCCGGAAACTATGGCGTTCATCCCAAGAAAATCGTACCAGAGGAGACAAGGTCAAGCTAATATTTGATAAAGTGAGGATAAACAGCGATTTGTATGCCTGGAATAGCACTGAAAATAATAGGACACACGTGAAGCACGAAAACCATGTGGCTTATGAAAACAGTCACTCCAGCTCGTGACCAAATTCACCTCAACTCTCGCTATTATGTATGAATGCAAGGAGCATTGTCAATAAAAAAAAAAAAATTGAAGCAATAGCGCTGGTATACAGCCCCGATATAATTGTCATCACCGAAACCTGGTTGCATTCTCACATTCACGATTCAGAAGTGCTTCCCAATTCATATTCTCTTGTTCGTTTCGAGCACGATAGCCGGGAAGGGGGCGTTGCCATTGCTGGTAAAGAGGGCTTATAATTTAATAAATACAAAGGAATACCCAATCACGAGAGCGTGTGGTGCAGTATCACTATCACTGGAACGTTGGTGTTTGTTGGCGGCATATACCGACGACCAAGTGCATCAACTGACTATCTTGCTGAATTGCACGACTTTCTGTGCCGTAAAATTAACGAGCGTACTAAGCTTATATTAGTCGGTGACTGCAACTTAACGGGGATTGACTGGGGAAATCTGACAATTGGTAGAAACGAGCACAGTAGTTGTGAAATGCTTCTGAAGTTATGTTTAGTTTTTCTTTAACACAGTTGGTTAGTGAGCCAACGCGTATACAAAAGCAAGCAAGCCCCATTCTTGATCTTGTTTTCATTTCCGAGACACTTGGAAAATTGCGCGGCACCGGGATTCGAACCACAGACCTCTTGCAGGCGAGGCGGGTGTTCTACCTCTACGCCACCGCTGCGCAGCAAGTCGGGATATTTACAGTCGGGATTTGAAAACATGAATGACTTATGGTGGAAGCTGAAACTAATAGTAGCGTACTGAGAGAAAAAATTTATCCCAACAATAAAAAAGCAAGTAAATAGGAAGACACTTTGGATTACACGCAGCATTATCCCCCTCAAAAGAAGGTTACAAAGAATGCGTAAAAAATCCAACGTCGATGAGCTTCACAAATGAGCTTTCGCAAATGCTCGGAGCAGAAATCTCTTCAGCAAGAAGCAATTTCTTCACAAATACGCTGAACAATTTTATGATACACGAGCCAAGAAAGTTCTGGCGTTGTTAAGAGCGGCCCGCTGACGTGCAAGTTTTGCCAGCCGGTTGCGACAGCGGCGTCAAACTTTTCCCGGAAGGCCGGCGCAACCCTCTAGCCACAGCGTCACTAAGTCGACTGTGTCCGGAGGACAATACGCACGTTCTCGACTTTCCGACGCAGGAGCCGAGATGAGTTCGACGAAGCAGGCTTTGTGCCGGAACACGACACCGCCTACCCGGTCTGCCGCGAACGGGGGAGTCCCCGAGGGAACGTAGTTCGGGGCCCCTTCCCACGCGCCGTTCAATACGCAAGACAATGGGCAACCGTCTGCGCTGCGGGGGTCAGCTCGGGGAATAAAAGGCACCTTTCCTGACATAAGCCCTGAGTTAGGCGACGACCGCCTGACCTCGGTTGAGGACCGTGAACCTGTGCGGAAGTGTGTGTGTGTGTAATCCCTCGTGCAGAGAGGCGATGACTGGTCGAACGTTTCCCTCACCTTGGGATCGAGGGAGGACCGAGTGTTTAGAAACCGCTGTTGTGCGGCTGCTCGAGTGTACTTTCTCTCGCAGTCATGCTAGACTGATGAACTGCAACGTCCTGATGTAGATACTGTAAATAAACCCATATTCCTCGTTCTCGATGAGAAGCAGTCCTTCCCTTCAACAACGTCCTCAGCGTGGATAAGTTGGACGACGGCATGGGCAAGCTACCTTCTAATTCATGCCCTACTCCAATCTTGATAACTGATTACGAGCGATGGGATTGAGCCCCCAAACCTTACAGCGTTACCTGGCAAAACTGGGGGCTTCGATCGACCAAACGGAAATAGACGGAGCCATTACAGATGACGCAAACTGTATGGAGGACGCCTTTAATCACTATTTCCAGTCCGTGTTCACCCGTGCTTCTGCCTCAGAATTCAATCAAGCGGAATACCATTCCCGCATGCTCACCTTGTCATGACAGAATGCAGCATTCTTAACTTACTTCTACAGCTTGATGAAAAGAAATCACCTGGGCCCGACGGATTACCCAATGCTTTTCTAAAGCGATACCCGCAACAACTGTCTCCCCTTCTTCAACAAATTTTGTCCGTATCCATAGAAACAACAAAAGCGAAACAGTGAGCCAGACCAGTGCGATCATATAAATAATCGTAGTTAGAAGTGGCAATACTTAAAGTGAAGCTTTCTTCTTGCACAGCTTTAGCAGCTTCCATTTTTTAGGCGAAAGCATGAAGTGGCTTGTTGAGCGATGGCCTTGAAAAAATAAAGAAAATGCAGTCTAGTCAAGTAGTTAAAAAGCAAGCGGCTGGTGGAGAGAGCAACAAGCGGCGCGCAAACAGAAAAACAGGTGTTGTGTCGCTGACATCGTGCAGCTATGGCACCAGTTGTGGCGACAGTCGACAGCGAAGCGAGAGAGATGGCAATGAAAGACGCTCGCCTTTGTGAATAAGCAAAAGGCCTCAAAGATTTCCTGCGCTTGCTGTTCACTATATCGTCCAATTATGTACTTAGCACTTCTTAAAAATCGAGGTGCAACCGCACGTGTTACAGTGGGCAGCCAAATACTGTATGGGTTTCCTTTTAGTGAAGCGGCATGCTCGCGCAGGCGATCATTAATGCACCTCCCCATTTTTCACCAAGATCTGCGCCTCGCTTGTGAGACAGCCGAATTCCTGTGACGTCAGCAGCTGCTCCAGTTATGCAAGAAGAAACCCACCTCCAAGGATTGCGGACAAGACGTCGTGCTTTTGGACAACACCCGCGTTCCTGAAGACGTACAGCAGTACCTCAAATTGGGGCCGAAGTACTGCCCACACCAGAAAATGGACAAGTTTGAAACGATCTGCTTGGTCTCAAACGCAGCTTCTAGGGCTAAGGACCAGGAAAGAATCCTGTTATCAAGGAGTGTCTCGATTGTCTTCCTGGAGGGCGACCCAATGCACGCAAGGAACGCGAGAAAGTAGCCTCTGTTGTCTCCTGACTCCGGGACGATAACCTGAGGCTGCTCCTTTCGGACAAGGAAGGTGGCTTCATAGTCGCCCCTGCAGCGACCTACTATTTCAGGGCTGACCAAGCCTTGAGCAGCCGCTTCAAGGACGCAAGTGGAGTCAAGCCAGCAAAGGTGAAGGCCGAAGCAGCCAAATTGTGCGAGTCGTCGGGTTCTGACCAAGCTGGCATCCTCTGTGAGGAGTTCAAAAGGTGCAACTTTGATTGTGTTCTCGGTAAAAACCCATAAAGTGGAAACTCCTTTCCGTGTGATTGTGTCGAAGCAGGCAACGTGGCAGCTACTCCTAGGTGTTTTCCAACAAAAAACCCTGGGAAATCTGGAAGTGGACGACCCTTTCCTCATCCGGAAGCCACATAAAGTGTCTACTTTCTTGCATTTTTCATTGGACCCGGAACTAGCCTGTGGCTATGGGTCCAACCAGTTTTGGTATTTCTGTATGTTCTATGTCTGCAATAAAAAAAAATAAAAAGATAAAAAATTTATTCGAAAAAAAAAAGTGAGTGCCCACCGAACTCCCGCGCTTTTTCAATTGATGTCAAAGGCTTGTACTATTCGTTACCAAGTAACCTGATTTCAGAGAAAGTTGGCGATTGCATCAATAAGCAGGAGGTAGTGAAGTTTCAAAATGCTTGTGGAACAAGTGTTGGCAGCTTCGTGAAAATGTTCGCCTACTACCTAAAATCCGCCTTCATTTGTCATGAGTAAGCTTTTAATTCAAAAGCACGGAGTGTGGATAGGTTCATGCTTGGCACCCGTACTTGGCGACATTTTGTTCACACGCTATACAAGGGCTTGCTTGCTTGCCTACAGCTGAAAACCGTAGGAATATTTCGCTTTGTTGCCAATTTTTTAGTATTCTATCCAGTTGAAACTTGTGACATGGAGTTAACCTCCAAGACAATTATAGACGCTTTCAGTGAGGTAATGAGGCATTTTGTATTAACAACGGAGGAGCCCATCAATGATTGTTTAAGGTTTCTAGACACTGAAATTGCTTTTAAGCCTCATCACGTGTGCTGGAGCTACTCGGCTCGCTCAAAAAAGGGTTTCTCCCGTTTTCGTCCGTACACTCCGAACTCGTAAAACGAGGCATCACTAAGGCACGTTTGCGAGCTGCTCTCACGCATTTGTGCGAGCACTCTGTTGAACAGAGCTTTTCAGCACAAGTTAACCGACTAACATTAGCAGGCTACCCGACCAGCGTTGTTGTACAGCTTTGCTGGTGACTTGGTAAAAGAGTTAAAGAACGTCAGAAAACAAACTACGCAGTCATAGCCTTCAAAATCTAGGCTTGCTGTCATTCCATATGTACATCGTGTTTCGCATAACATTACGAAAATTGCGGCTAAGGCTGGAGTGAACGTTATGTGCAATGCCCCCAATAAACAGAGCGGATTGTGCAAAATAGTCAACAGGGTGGATACTATCATGCGAAAAAACTGCTAAAAAATTATGTTCGCGGGTTCGTTGACTCTACGATGCAGGTCATCTATAAAATCCCGCTCGATTGTAAACGTTGCTATATCAGGCAAACGGGGAGGTGCATTAATGACCGCCTGCGTGAGCATGCCGCTTCACTGAAAGGAAACCCGTACAGTCATCTGGTTGCCCACTGTAACACGTGTGGGTGCACTCCGATCTTTAAGAAATGCGAAATAGGAAGATATAGTGAAGAGCACGCTCGGGGAAATATTTGGAGGCCTTTTCCGTATCTACAAGTGGCGGCGCATGCATCAGCTCTGCATCCCTCGTGCTATCAACAAAGGAGCTGGATTAACTCAGTGACTAATGCTTATCCTTCCTTTTTTTTTCTTTTATATCACCTTCAATGATATCTTTATATGTTGCTTCTGCAAATAAAGCATTTGGTTGCTAGTCAGCGCTCTGTGCTGCGCTCTTTACTCGCTCGTCCTGTGTCTCGCTGTTTCTGTTTTATTCCTATGACGAACAAACCAGCCCCTTCAAACCCACTGCTAACGCTACTTTGAGTTTGCACTAGAGGCTGTGTGATGCCATGTGCCATGAGAAGCCCTTCCGTATTTGAGATGGACTAAATAAAACTTTAATAGCACTGTATTGCGATACATTGCAATATGCTTTACAACTGACTTCTCTATCGTCTGAACCTTTTGCGACCTTACATTCAATGCAACTTACAGTTATAAACGCAACCAATTATTTGTTGGCGCAAACGAAGACTTGCAGTGCGCAACGAGTAGTGTCAGAGTTCGCGGCTTATTTCCGCTGTCTGCATGAATCGCAGCGAAACTAAGGGGAGAAATCGTTAGTTTCGGTCCCCACACTCAAGATGTGTAAAAAAAAAACACCATCTTTAGGTCGGATATTCGACAGTCGTTAAAGGGAAGCTGAAAGGTTTTCTAGAAAAAATGAGTGAAGAGCAGTACGCCGTGGTTTTCAACTCTCTGAATTCGAATATCGCATCGAAATTGAGTGAAAGAAAGCGCAAACATATTTTATTTCGACGAAAAGTGCAGCAGCAGACACGCCCAGCTCGCGCGCCTCGTTTCCGCCTGTGATTGGTCGGGCGCCTCGTGACGTCAACAATGGTGTTCGTCCGGACCGACTGCTGCCGCTACACACGAAGCACGGTGCAAAGTAGTTTGGTGGTGTTTTGCTGAGACGGTCATGGAAATTTTCGAGAGCTTGCGTTTCCCTGAGGAGTTCGGCGTTAAGTCCAAACTCTGCCAGAGCGATTTTGCGCACGACGGTGACGGGCGACGGCTTCGAGCGACAAAACGGGCCGTCGCTTGAACAAATCGCTCGGTGTTGTCGCTCGATCGCTCGTTTCTAGAAATCTAGAACTCGTCGCTCGTCGTCCGGAAATGCTATGAGCGACTAGCCAATTGTGCGAAGCCGAAACTGGATGTACATAACTCAAATACTGCTGTTTGTCGCACGGAACGACCAAACTATTGAATTTTACACGTGCAAGAATAAGAACCTAGTGCAAGACCTTCAGAAATAGTTTATGCTCCTTCTTCAGTAAAATACATCAACTTAAATTGATAAGCATGCGTCACGTTAGTTTCGGCGCGTGTATTGCTGCCCTCATTCCGGGAAGTCGTCGCTCAAAGCCGTCGCTCGCGTGGAGTTCGGCTTGCAGACGACGAGTGAACGCGACAGCCATCGCCTCGCTTGTAGCGCTGTCGCTGTCACGTGCAAGATCACTTCTAAGGGGTTTATACTTGTACATACTACACGTACGTACATACTTGTACATACTACATGTACGAGCCGATTGCGAAGAGCCGGCCTCTCCAAGAAGCAAAAAATGCTGGTGCAAGCACTGCTTTCCACGCGAACGAAGGCAAAGTGTTAGCATCTCCTTGTGTTGGAAATGTTCTTTGGCGAGTATGTTTTTTGCTAAGCTGCATTCAGCGTTCCAGTGAGTACGTTTCCGGGCAAAAAACTGTAGTGTTATGTTCCTGCATGCCTCCTCGTAGAACGTAAGCGGTGATGCGATCTTCAACATTTGTGCGCTGCCCCAAAGCTGTCGGCAATCTACACAGACGGTTTAAACGCGGGAAAAGTTTACCGGCTGCTGTAGCACGTGTAGTATAGAACCTTCATCAGCGCGCCATCCGCACGCTACTCGTAACCAGCGAATTCCGTCGGCTACGTGAGATGGTCGGTTTCTTATGTGTGCGAGAGAAGGGGGAGTGCAGCGTCTTGGCGTGAGCAGGCTTTCCAAAACATGCAAACTTTACTCTTGCACTGCGTTGAGGTAGCTGCATGCAAACTGTTTCACAACACACGTGCGAAAAGAAAATTCGCGGCGCTTGACGATGAAACCTCCGTCAAGGGTGGGCGATAAACATGCACCTTCCGTTCAGCGTGCCTACTATTTCTTTTTTAGGAAAACCCAAAGCACGCATTATTGATAAACTCCGGTAGTAATCGTCACGGAAGTGGTTAGAGCACAACACTTGTTCTTGAGCGCTTGAAGTTCTTTCGCTTCACAGCAGCCTCCCACTTAGCTGAAAGCTTCTTGTCTTGCAGGAACTAATAGAACATCGGAACATCGTCGCGGCCGCTGGTGTTCGTGCAAGCGTAGGCTGCACAGAACGCCGGCATGATCGGCCTACAAGTTCAATTGATGCTGCGCACGTCAACTACCACTCCTATATATACACACAAATAAAGGAATGTAGGGTCGAGCGAAGCAGGTTAGAACGGCACGCACGCAGAAATAAGCCCGGTCAGGCACGGTCGCGGAGGCTGCGAAGGAGCGGAACACCAGTGTTGACGTCACTACGCCGCCGTTTCCGGTCTCCGCTCGCATCGTCAGCGTCAGCAGCAGCGCGCGGCGCTCGACGGGGGGCGGAGCTACAGCGCAATTTTAACCGACGATTGCGTCGCTCCTAAGTGAAAAATCCCCCCCAAAATTTTACCTTCATGGTTTATAAGGTTCCCGCATCCGTATATGAGCGTCTTATTGAATTCGACAGACTCTTCAGCTTCCCTTTATGTCTCGAAGCGAAACCACAATTCATTTAGGTTTGCATTTATGGCTGCCTTTGTGTCGTGCTGCTAAACGACACTGCAGCCAGCTACAGTAGCGTTGTATAGACGTGTTCTTAACAGTGGTTATGCTGATGGCAAGATTGTAGCATTATACAAGGCATCTACACAAAAGCAACTTTGAACAAGGTGTGGTGCGAAGTTTCGCGTTTTCAAGAACAGTGAAATAACCCGGTATACGTCTAAAGAGAACTTCATAAACCAGAAATATAATTGAGCCACTGAGCTGAGCTAACCTTTGCATGGTGGCGCACGATCACTGTATACTATTGACTAATAGCCACGTGGACAGGAAGAGCAGATGTTGCCGCTGTTCCTTGTGCGAGCAAATGTTCATGTCTGTTGCAAGAGATGATGTCAAAGAGCGCATAAATCGCAGGAAATAGTTGAGGGAATGAGTTCACCGTCTACAGACCCACAACAGAGTCACGATGCTCCTGTTCAGTGGTTTGCAGTTACCTTGAAGGAGGAGGCGGGCTATAGCTGTGGACGTGCCAAGTGTGTTGCTCGCCTGGCACCGGTAGAGGCCTTCGTCAGAGCCTTGTGCCCGTAAAATGTGGAGCGTTCCGTTGGGCGAGGCGCTTGTTTCGACTGCGCCCTGCCCTACCCTTAGCCAGGCATACGTGGGCGCCGGCCGTCCACTGGCGGCGCATTTAAGCGTCACAGGTTCGTTCTCACGTGCAACGACATCGGCAGGTGGCTCGTCGAATGAAGGCGGCGTGAGGACAGACAGGGTGAGGTTGGCCTGGGCCATGCCAAACTTGTTGCTCGCCAAGCAATGGTATTCCCCAGCGTCGCCGACCTGCAAGAATGACGGAGAGGGACTTTCTTCGTTAAACACGCTCTTTCAGCTGGATGATGTCGAGTAGGTTCGAAAGGGAGAAACATGCCGGCAGAGTCCAACTCACGATCACTTTCAATGTTAATGGGAATAGCATTCAAGAAATGTAGTGACATGGCTGAAGGACACATTTATTTACAATCTACAGTGGTCATCCTGAGATTTCCATTACTTCATTTACAGGAGGCATACACTGTATCCATGATCGGCCCATTTTCTCGCACTCGCTTGCTCGTATGACAACACTGACTATGACGATGACAACACGAAAGCGACTACATGATGACGATGCTGCGGCGAAAGTGCATTCCATCGTTATTACTACGTCTTCGCCATACATTCCTTGTCACGCCGTGATGGTCGTGACCGACGAAGAGAATGACATCGATGGGAAGATGACGGTGGTATGACGACAATGGGTAAAGATTCTGAAATGATATCGATGGTATACTGGTGACTGCGTGACGCGACGGCATGATGATAGTGGGATGGAGATGAGAGTACGACAGTTTGACGAGAATCGGATGTCGAAACTGGAATGAAGATTATGGAACGACCACGACAGCCTCACGACTAAGGTATGACAACAACTGTACGACGACGACGCAATGACAACTGCATGATAACAGCGCCATAATCAACATTGAATGACGACAACATAATTATGACTGATGCAACGAGGTCGATTGTACGGCGAAGGCAATGCGACAGCGACTTCATGACGACAACTGGAAGCCCATTGTCATCACTTACGATGGTTCGCTGACAGCCTGATAACTGCGGCATGACAATAGTGAAAGATGAAGCTGCAAAGACGACGATGAAACGACCACAACAGCATCCCGAGTACGAGCAGATACCACGTGGCCCAAGCTAGTATACAATTTGGGTCACTAAGTTGGCGTGCACTCCAAAACCAGCTGTACCCTATGGGGTATATATTTGCCACATAACAATAATCGCCATATATCTTGCCAGCATTTCCCTTCTTTAACGCCGCGAGCACGCTACTTCGAAGTCAGGAATGGCATGCGCGTTATCAGCATGACAGAGCATTCTCGACAGGAAAGTAACGACTGCAGCATTTGCAAGAAAGGAAACGCAAGGAAGACAGATGGCGATTATATAGTGTAAATGCAGATGATTGGTAGCTTTGCAAGCGGTAATGAAGAATAAAAAAATGGTTACAGAGAATAACCATAGAGATACATAGGACACACAGAAAATGCGGGGAAGCCTATAGCAGATGTCGGCCAACTTAAATTTGGCAGTGGGCTAAGTTGAGATTTGAGGGTAGGCTTATGCACACTTTCACAATTCCAGTAGAGTTTCTGCATACTTTCTTGCGGTGCGAAGCTCTGGCTCCCCACTCGCCCCATAGCGTGAATAAACCTCACCTGATTCGGAGCGGTTTAGGAGACAAGTGCACTCAGGTGAAACTTTAGCTTCGGTAAATAAACGTAGTTATTTTGATAATATTGCAGATTTAGTTATTTTTATAATGACTACATTTGCTTAATTATTTATTAGCCTTAGCTAAAGTTATGACGGAGACGTTTGTATCTGTAATTAATAATTAAGATTACTTAAGGTACCCGCTAATCTCAAAGTACCCTTAATAATTTTTATTAGGCTCCATTGATTCAACCTTAGTAACTCTAGATTAGTCTAAATTTTTACCATAAATTGAGTTTAGTTAGCCTCGCTATGCTTAATTACCCTCAGTTAATCGTTGTTACGTTTAACTAATTTCATCGTAACTAATCTTGGTAGTCTTTATTAACCTTAAGTAAACTTATACCTCTCAGTACTCACTATATATATTCATAATCATAAATCTCTGTAGTCATACGTAGTCATAAGGCATTATATATACCTCCGTAGGACCTCATGTATACCTATGCATGCAGTGCATCGTGTCACACTTTACCGACGGACGGACGGATGGACAGACTTCCGAAGGAAGTAGCCCTAGAATGCTTATGCATAAATGTAGGTACGCTGAGACTACCGAATAACTGCCGGGCTTATGTTGGTGCTTCCACGTTTCCAGTGCGCTTGCGTACCCAACGCTGTTTGCTAGCAGCAGACGTTGAGCTGTAGGCCCCGCATCTTGCACAACAGTCATGCGAGGGGGGGTTCCTGCAAATTCTAGCAGGCGCTTGCCTATCGGCCATGCCTGGTTATCCTGGCTGCCAATAGATGACGCCACAAGCGGACGTGCTGCTTCTTGCTGCCACTTGCTGGAACTCTAAGCAGCCTCCGCATAAGGTCCCTGAATAGAACTTAAAGGTAGCGACATTCCTCCTCGCCCTGCCTCTCCATCTCCTAACCTTCTCGCAGCTCACTCTTTCTCTCGTAGCTCACCCTCGCAGTTTGGCCGTTCGCTCGGAAGCCGCCCATAGAGTTACACGAGGTGAGACATTAAAAATTGTTGTTGGGTGTTTGCGCATGAATTTTTAGCGCAGTTAAGGCTTGATTATTGTGTGCTGTGCTGGCAGCGATGATGGAACACTATGAAAATGGCGGAAGCAGGTGTTTTTTGTGATTTTTCAGTGCATAACTCCACGCTTCGGTTTGGCTGCCTGCTTCCAGTTCTTTTTAGTGTCCAGTACTAGCACAAACTCAGAATTTTTTGTCTAGCCAATAACGTATGCGTAATGTACACAATGCTTAAATAAATACCAGAGCTTTGTTTGAGTGTTAGGTCGTCTAAGGCCATGCATTGTACTTTATTTTATTTTTCATTTATATTGAATTGATCAGGCTCTTTATTTGGCTTTCTAAAGACACTTGCCCGGCGTGAAAGGGCTACGATGAAGGTTTCGCCGGTACATGCCAAATGCGATGTGCTAGCGTGTGTGCAGCACTATGTAGCTGCCGATTCAACAACTTGGCTGTGTCTGCGCTGCTTGAAGTACGCAAGTGTGTACTTGCGTGTACCGAATGGACTGTCATGTGTCCAGCTTGTGCATCTTCGTAATTTAATCATCTTAGTACCATGATGACCGAACGCAAGGCACAGGATATATTCGCCCGAATAACGTGAGCGTCATGTACAAACGTGCAAATTTAACGCGGAGCATCTCAGCTATTTTCGTAATTTCGTCATGACGCTGGCTTCTCTTTATGCAGTGAAACTGGTCCTCCGCTTTTATGACAAACTGGTGCCGTTGGCTCTCAAGCGAAAACATCATAGTGGAACCTGTACTTAATTTGTGAACAAAGTGTATGCAAGGACGAAAGTTACACATAGAAATAGTTTCTATCAATGAGTACTTTCCCCCTTTGCGCAGTACCAATTAGGTCAACATGAGCCAACAAACTAATGCACTTTATCCTGCCGAAACGGCGAAGCGGAGAAAGCCTTCTCACAATAGTCAAAATAATTTGCACTGGTAGTGAACAGCTTGTCCTTGAAAAATACACTTGCATTGCCTAACGAAAGCATGGACTGTCAAAGTTACGCACTCTCAGTACTACAACAATAGCTGGTCTTAAGTTTCTAGAACGATATATGACTGGACACTGACTACGCACTCCATAGCTTCGTAGACCAGTTTACGATAGCGCGATCAGGAAAACAAATCTGAACGAGCACCGAGAATAGCACCCGTTCATAAGCTTACTCATGCTTGAGCTTCGTAGCCCGTAAAATAAAAAAAAAGCTTGGTTCGTACACGTTTGCACCTCTAGTGCTCTTAAAATCAATCCCTAACATAAAACAAAACAAAAACTGAGTTCTTAAATGATGCGGTTAGCTAGGAAACTTAGTCAAAACATCCGAATCACTTGTAAAAGCCTCGCCGGAGAAACTCTACGGCCAACTGTCATGGTGGTGAGGGTGCCGGGACGCGGAAAGAAAGAAAATAAGATAGAGAAAGGGGTGCGAAAAGTACCACGCGACCACGCTCAACCAATTCGGAGATGCAGACCTTCTCTCCTGCCTCCCCTAATGCTCCTCACAGCAGCGGCGGTGGCAAGATGAAAGCATGTCACTACCTCTAAATTTATTGAGGGAACTTGCCTCCGCAGGGCACAGGCCACCCGCTGACGTGTTCCCTTTTATAAAGGACCACCCTGTACACTGTGAAGGCTAAAACTTTTACGTCATGTTGAAATTAGGACCATACATACTAGCTAAAATCTCCTAGAGCAATTTGATGCCCCGCACTCGATCATGTCAATGCAGTATACAAACATATTCGAAAAGGACTTCTTCTTGGGCAATTTGGTCCCCTCTTAAAACAGTTGCATCCTTTGGGATGTATATTTGTCCCACAGCAATAATCGTCATCTGCCTTGCTTGTGTTTCCTTTCTTGAAAATGCTTCGCTCGCTACTTTCCTGTAGAGAATGCTAGGTCACGCTGATAAAGCATATGCCGTTCGTGACTTGGAAGTACTAGGCTCACAGTGTGAAAGAAAGGAAATGCAGGTAAGAGAGATGGCAATTATTGTCGGGGGACAAAATACACCCAAAAGGGTGTGAACTTTTTTAAGAGTGCTTAGATTTCCTAGGTAATTGGCACTTCACTGTCTTCTTTTTTCTATGCCCTTTTTCACGAAATATACTTCGAGCCCCGATCAAGTATACCTAGCTAGGAAGTACAAATGTATCATTTGCAAGGCTGCACTTAGGCGCCAATATATATAAAGATGAGCCTTTGGAAATTAGTACAAAGGTGAAATTTTACAAATTAGAGATGGGAGAGAGTTGAACATACAAGCGCGAATGCAATTTCATTGCCATCTTTTGTCAGTAAATAATTTTTATTAATTACTGCCATTCAATTAGCCATCGTTGCCCGGTGAATGACTGTGACTATGAGATAGCGCCACTAAACGGGCAAATTGTCAGCCAAATCACTGGAATAGAAGAATATCCCAGACAGCTGGTGACAGAGAACAATTAATCTAACTTACAAGACATGCGGAAATAAAATTAAGATTAATGCAAACATTCAGGAAGTGAAGTTCTTGTCACATTGTTAATTAAATGCTACGTAGCCAAATCTTAGGCGCACAATTTTATTTTTGATGCGAATGCGTCAAATGGCCTTTTGAGCGAAAAATCCTGCGTCTGTCGTCTGTAGCACTGAAACGTCACCTAACATCGCATTGCCATTGGCTGCTACTCCACGTCACGAGCTGCGTCTCGACGGAGCACAGCGGGCGAAATGGAGCACGTGCTGCCGCCCCAGGTGTTGCGTGAGGGGAGAGGGCACGTCTCCGCGACGCCATGTCACCCTCACTCTCACTCTCGACGCGAGTGCTCCGCGAGGGAGAGAGAGAGAGAGAGATTCTTGTTGGAAGGAAAAATTGGGGTAAAGTGCAGCGCAGTAACTGTCTCTCAGGTGAGGACACCTCAACCGCGCTGCACAAGTGGGAGAGGGAATTGAAAGAAGGGTGAAAGAGACGCGGCGGCGGCTGCCCAAACAGCGCGCGTGGGCAAGTTGTTGACATTCGCTTATGAGGCGCGGTGACGCGCCTAGTCGTGGTGAAGCAGAGCTTCCTGCGCGGCGAGAGCCGCGTCGCACATCTGTCGCACGTTGCCGTCGATAGCTGGGCACTGAACGAGCAGGGCACGGAGTGCAGCCGCGAGAGCGGCTATGAGCGCGTCCCTGGGGTCGCTGCTCGGAGCGGTTTGTAAACCGCGCAACGGCTCAGGGGCGGCCGTCTGCGTGTTGCGGCCACGAAGGGCGTCACTGTAGGATCGGCCCTGCGGCGTGCGAGCAGACGTCGGCGGAGCGGCTGTATGCGGCTCGCACGATGTAGCGCTAGCCAGCTCAAGCGCTTTTTTTCTCGAGAGGGGCCGCTCAGACGTAGACAACAACACGGCCGCCTTCCTCTCGCGCTGCCACTCGGGACAGCTCGGCTCTGTTGAAAGGTGTCGACCACCGCAATTTACACAGCGTGGCTTCTCAGCGGGGCAGTCTCCTGTAGGATGCGAGTCACCGCAGCGGAGGCAGCGGGCGTCGCGGAAACAGGTGGCGCCGGCATGGCCGAAAACGCCGCAGCGGTCGCACTGAAGTGGCCGGGGCAGACGGGCACAAACGGCGCGTAGCTGCTTGAAGAGTCGCACGTTCGAAGGCACGACGCTCCCGACGAAAGTGACGGTGACGTTTGCGCCACTCCGCGAGCACGACAGCACCGCGACGGGTGCCTCCAGGTTTTCGCTCACTGTGCGGGCGTCGAAAGAAGGGTCGACCCCATAGATGACACCCACACAGGAGTTGCTGTGCAGTGCCTTCGAGCGCACCGCCACGTCACCAATGACGCACACCTCGAGAAGGGGCGCCGAGTCGGCACCGCGTGTCACGTCCACAGCCACCACGTTGCGACGGAAGTTGACACGGACACGCCTCACTCCCGGCACGGCGGATAGCTGAGCGGCGACACTGTCTCGTGAGAGAGCCAGGAACGTGGCTCTGCGCTCGATGGGCCGGTAGAGGATAGTGACGGCGGTATCGTGAGTAACGCCGCCGTCAACGGGTGGGGAATGCGGCTCAAAGTCGACGAACCGTCGGAATCGGCGTCGTCTTCTTGCGGCGTTTTTCGACTTTCCCGCTGCGGGCTGGCAGGCTTGCGAGGCCTTAGTGGTCGCGGGCGGCAGCGGAGAGCCAGCACCTCCTAGATAGTAGGCCTGTGCACTCTGCTTTATGACGTCATGCTACTTGGACCGAAATTTCTCCTGTCAAGCGCGCTGCGACAAAAGCGGTGACGTTAAAATCTCCGCGGCTTATTCGGAAGCATCCCCATTCGATTCTATGGAAGTAGGGCAAGGTAGCATAACGTCATGGATCGAAGTACACAGGCCTTGGGCTATTAGAAGGCATTGGCAGAGTGGGCAAAAGGGAATACCTGCTGGGTTGCTAGTGCGCCAGGTGCTGCGTGATGGGAGAGTGCATCACCGCGTCAGTGGCATGCGGCGTTGACATTGCAGGCTGCTCCTTGCTCACGCGCTCAGCCAGCACTTACTGCTACACTACTTGCAGCGAAAAACTCGAAGGACTGCTCAGCGTTGTTCACTTGGACATCAATGGTTTCGCATTCACAACTCATAAGAAGTGCTTAGGTGTGGTTGGATTTTTTTATCCTAGGCAATGTGTAACCTCGTGCATTTATGTTTATGCACTGCCCCTTCTCAAGCTATACCGAAAGGGAAACGTCTGAAAAAGAGGCCAGGGAGTCGTTCCTATGAACAAGACGGTGCGCAGGTGGATGAATGTCTTCCAGGTTCAAGGTACGCAGATGACATTGCTTTGTTCGCGGATAGCCAGAAATATATTCAGCTAGTGGCAGACATTTGTAGAAAGGAGGGCGACGCTCTGGTATTCAGGTTCAGTGGAAAGAAGTGCATGCCTTATAGTGTTTACTGATGCATATGATCAGTTGGTCGGAACACAGTCAAATGAAACCCAGATGATTCAAGAATACAAATGCAGATGAAAGAGGGGAAAAGTTACGTGGAAAAACATGAACAAGTGCTCAAAGCGAAAGGGCAGACAAACGCCGCCATAATGAAACATCGAGCAAAAGCGAAAGGCATAGAGAGCTGTGGGGGCACGACAAGTATGAGGTAGTATGACCAGTTGATTAGGAGCTATGGATCTCTAGACTTAATTATGGAAACTTGACGGTGTGCTCAAAATGCGAATGACAAACTGAACTAGAGAATAGTCAAAGGGCTAGAAACATTGCTGCCAGCAATAGAAAAATTTCCTTATATCTAAGGATTTTAAGCTTTGTTTAGGGAAATAGAAAAACTTGCCCAAATCTAGGGAACTTTCATCTTACAACATTGAAATGCTGAAACTGATTGAAATGACGGCATTTTCTGATTTCAGTCACAGCAAATTAGATTCGCATTAGCATGCGAACTATGACTTTTGATCGCACAGGAGCTCAGTGAACGTATCTCACCCAGTAAATGACACGGTGTGGATGCTCTGGGCCCTTTAACAAAGTAGTGCAACCGCGATTTTGCCGTGCATACCTCTAGCTGGCATGTATATCTCTGTGCACTCTTAAGTAAACAATGATCTGTAACCGACGACAGAAACGCATCCTGGAACACCAAACAAAGTAGCGCGGGCAAATCTGTCATAAGCAGACACTTAACCTAGCGTTGAGCAAGACAATGCCTAAACAGCCGACTGCGCACGCCTATAGCACTAAAATTTACCGGAAACCGCCTATAGGTAGAACAACCTTGGACAGAGTACCAGTGGTAATGTGTTTGGGTGAGTTCTGCTTTGGAGGAAATATAAAAATTAGCCATGTATCTTCGTCATGCGAATTTTTTTTCGGAGGGGGGGGGGGAGGTAACCCAAGGTAACTTTTCTATGAAAAAAGGGGGGGGGGCTACTTTTACTAGTACAAACGTGAATAATGCCTACCGTTTGCCATAAAGACGCGTAAACTGGCAAAAGATAAATCAAATAAGGTGTATCTCACAAGTATGCCTGTGTGATACGCCTGTCCTTTACTTGACAAACAAAGAACCGCACCAAATGGACTCGTGCAGGAAAGAAGCGCAGGAAGAACACTGCCAAGAACAAGTAAACAAGCGAAAGTCTAAAATAAAGATTTCTAGTAACGTTTTTTGCATTAGGTCTGGAAAAATTATAGAGAAACATATATTTGTGGAACAATCACAGTTCCTTTGAATTCCTCGTTTACTGCTCTACCAAGACCCAAAACCGACTTGTAATGTTATTTGGGAAGTTGCGTAATGATGCGTGGCGGCCAGTCCCGTACAATCACTTACAGCACAGGACGCTGCAATTATAGACGTACTGCGCCCACCGCGGAAGGTTAGAAAAATACCCACATAAGCACAGCAGAGAAATGGCTAAGTCAGGCGGCTCGACTGATAACTGTAGAAGTGTCATTCAAAACACACGGAATCATTCTCCACTTCCGGCGGTGTTTTTTCTACTTCCTTTTTAAATAAAAAGATGTTGATACATAAATATTTTCATAAACAATGGTTAAATTTGTTAATTTTCACATTTGCTTCCTGTTTGCTGTTGCATCGCACCTCCCTTAGTAGATCACGTAGATTCTAACCTCCTTGCGACTCTTGTTTCCAGTCGCCAATTTGGGCGAAAAGTGCTGTACAATTAGGGAAATACCAGCCGAGGTAACAGGTGACATTCGTATTGCTTAGGGGTTTAACGGTTATTGCAGGGTTTGATGGCGGACGCTGTTTCGCATGATTTTCCACCTTTCTAACCCATATCATGGGCATATGGTTCTAAGGATCTACCAGCGTCGCGCGGAACTGTCACTCGAGGAAGTAATGAGGCAAAAGGAAAAGTTGAAGGCAGCTGGCATTTTCTCCAGCCGCAACTCGTTCTAAGAGCATACAGACTAGCTTACTACGAACTGCATCCCTTTCCTGGTCCCTCGATGAATCTAAACAAAGAAGGTTGAACTAATGAAGGAACAGCAATGCGCATGACTGTTGCAATAGATGATGACAACTGAACGCATCTCGAGTTAACAGCATGGGCAACGAATCAATGTGAAAACTGGCCTTCACACCCTAGCAGAATCCGGGAACTACCGCCATCCAAAAGGAGTGAAAAAGGCAGCAAAATGTTGACCGCCGAGTAGCTGTCAAGTCTCAAGCTTGATTTGGCGGTGCTTTAGGAATGCGTGTGAGGAGTGGTGGCATGGGCAGGGGGGGGGGGCTGGGCCCCCCCTTGGGTAAGTGGCTGATCTTCATGCTTCGCTGCAAATGATGCATAGGCGTGCAAGTGTTAGTGCTGCGTTAGTAAAAGGCATTAAAAAAATCTTATTTTTTAGATTGGTCTCGTGAAGTACCGCACAGTTACATTCTGTAGCGGGGTCCGTCGCCCATCTTCCTTACATGTACAACAAGAGTAATCATTTGTATTTGGTGTACGTGCAAAGCAACTTTGGACAACAACAAAGTATATGCACGCTGATGCCTTCCTCTGCGATTATGGCTTCAAGCAGAAGGCTGTATTGTTAGCCTAAAAACTTGCACTGCGACCTAATTTCAGCTTGAGCACAGTGACTTCATTATTTGATTATTTTAAAACATGCTTAGAAATAAATTTAACTGTAAGATTTGCAGTCTATTTGCATAACACAAGCAAAACCTTATCATTACAGAAGTCGTATCGACAGACTGAAAACCATATTTTGCAAAAAAATTTAAAGGGCCCCTCACCAGGTGCCACAGCAAAATTTTGGTTCTATGCCGGAAGTTGTTACGTGTCCTCTAGGGAGCATTCTGTGGCAAAAATGTTGGAAATTGGCGCATTAATAGCCGAGATAGAAATATTTCAGTGCCGCAAACCCATGATTTCAGGAGGCCAGCTTCACTGAAAACAGTGAAGCGCTCTCCACTTGCCCCGTCTAGCCTCCGCAAGCGAAATTCTTTCCCTGCGTTCTCCCATACTGGACCTTGAGGATCGCGTGACCCATACGTCACGGGCCCTGCCTTCAGTTTTTTTTGTTCAGCGCTGCGCACTTGCGCTTACGGCGTTGCGCATGAGCTGCTGTGATTGTGTCGTTTTGCAGAGCGCACGATTTTGCGCTCTGTGCGCAAGGACACATGACTAGTAGTATAATTCAGTGTTACACGAATACTCAGGCAGAACAAGCGGATCGCAGAGCATGATCACGCGCTGGAACACGGTCGTCATCATCATCATCAGCCAGTTTTATGTCCACTGCAGGACGAAGGCCTTTCGCCGCGATCTCCAATTACCCATGTCCTGCGCCAACCGATTCGAACTAACGCCTGCGAATATCCTAACTTTATCGCTCCATCTAGTCTTCTGGCGTCCTCGACTGCGTTTCCCTTCTCTTGGTAACCATTCTGTAACCCTAATCTGTAACGGTTATCTAACCGACGCATTACATGATCTGCCCAGCTCCATTTTTTTTCTCTTGATGTTGATTATAATATCGTCTATACCTGTTTGCTCTCTGATCCAAACCGCTCTCTTTCTGTCTCTTAACGTTATGCCTAGCAATCTTTGTTCCATCGCTCTTTGCGCAGTCCTTAACTTGCTCTCAAGCATCTTTGTCAGTCTCCAAGTCTCTGCCCCATATGTCAGCACTGGTAAAATGCACTGACCGTACACCTTCCTTCTCAATGATAACGGTAAGCTTCCAGTCAGCAGCTGATAATGCCTGCCATATGTGATTCAACCCATTTTTATTATTCTATGAATTTCCATCTCATGATGAGGGTTCCCTGTGATTAATTGACCTAGGTAAACATACTCTGTCACAGACTCTATGGGCTGACTGGCGATCTTGAACTATTGTTCCCTTGCCCGGCTATCCATCATTATTTTTGTTCTTCTGCATATTAATCTTCAACCCCACTCTCACAATCTCTCTGTTAAGGTCCTCAATCATTTTTTGTAAGTCGTCTGCATTGTTGCTGAAAAGAACAATGCCATCGGCAAACCAAACGTTGCCGAGATATTCGTCGTCGATCCTTACTCCTAATCCTTCCCAGTTTAATAGCTTAAATACTTCTTCCAAGCACGCAGTGAATAGCATTGGATAGATTGTGTCTCCCTGCCTGTCCCCTTTCTTTATAGGTATCTTCCCGCTTTTCTTGTGTAGAATTAAGGTAGCTGTAGAACCTCTGTAGATATTTTCAAAGGTATTTATGTAAGCATTCTGTACTCCTTGATTATGTAATGCCTCTATGACTGCTGGTATCTCTGCTGAATCAAATGCCTCTTCGTAATCAATGAAAGCCAATATAGAGAGGCTTATTGTACTCTAACGACTTCACGATAACCTGATTAATGACATGGATGTGATCCATTGTAAAGTATCCCTTCCTAAAGCCAGCCTGTTCCTTTGGTTCACGAAAGTCCAGTGTTGCCGTTATTCTGTTGGAGATTATTTTGGTAAATATTTGATATAATACTAGGAATAAGCTAATGGGCCTATATTTTTTCTATTCTTTAATGTCTCCTTTCTTTTGAATTAGTATAATGTTTGCATTCTTCATGTTTTCTGGGACCCTTGCCGTCGATAGCAATATGTCTCCTACATCTTTCATTAAATCGACTGTTATTACATTTTCTCCTGCCGCTCTTCCTCGTTTCATGTCTTGCAAGGCCCTTCTGACCTTATCGCTAGTTATAGGAGGAGTTTCTGTTCTGTTCATTACTGTTTCTAATGGAGGTATCCTGACTCCTCTGGGTATTGTACAGGTCAGTATAGAATTATTCCGCTTCTTTTACCATACCTTTGAGATTGCTGATTATATTACCCTGCTTATCTTTCAGTGCATACATCTTGGTTTGTCATATGCCAAAGTTACTTCCTCACTGAGTTCAGGCTGCGTCCATTTTTTTTACGGCTTCTTCAGTCTTTCTCACGTTATAGTTTCGAATATCACTTATTTTCGCCTTGGTGATCAGTTTAGACAGTTCCGCAAATTCTATCTTATCTCTTGAGTTGGACACTTTCATTCTTTATTGTTTCTTTATTAGGTCCTTTCTTACTTGGGAGATCTTGCCTACTGGTTGCCTTGGTGCCTTGCCTAGCACTTATATTCGTTTTTGCGGGATTCCGTTTGTACTCCTGTAGATCACGGGCATGTATTCGCAACTGTGAATGGTTGTCGGTACGCCTGTAGGGTTTGCCTAGCCAAGCTCACGGCCGTCTGCGTACACGCGATTCTGGAACTACGAAGCGAGAAGCGTTTATAAATCGTTCTGTATTGAGTTAGCCATCGCGATCAGAAAAACACATCTATCGCGGATACATCAACAAGTTTTTAGGCACGTAAGATTTACGAACTGGGCTGCAGAAATCTCCGAATCCCGCTGCCTATATGTGCCTACTGAGATGCCCTCCTTTTTGTGTTCAAAGCGAGCGCATCGTGCACGTTATTATTTTAAACGCGGGTAGCGGTATGAGCTCTGTGTCGCAGAGAATCCAGTGGCGCAGTCTTTCGATTCGTTCAGGAGTGAAAGTTTCTGCGTATATATACGTGTGTGCATATATTTGCGTATATATATACTGCATATATATGTACGTATATTCGTTCACGTGGTTTTCCGTTTGTACTCCTGTAGATTACGAGCATGTATACGCAACTGCTAAATTGCATGTATTGCAAGTTTGGCGACAAACGGGACGTCAATAGGTTTCCCGCGAGAAGTGTCCAAAATATGTCTAACTGATCGCAGGCAGAAGCGTACGCTGTAGCTTAAAGGAGGAGTCGTATAAGCGCTTTCCAACCATAGAGCAAGGCCACTTCCAATGTCGCCTATTTTACGCGCGGCTCAGAACTATTGTCTGGAGGCCCGTCTCGCCACTGAGAATTTGTCTTTGAGCCAAAGTCTCTGTCAATGCACCCTCCTCACATCCGACGTCTCCGCCTTGCGCGGAGCATCACTACCAGTTCCGTCTCGTTCTGAAAGACTTCTCCAATGCATGAGACAGGCCGCTGAGACCTTGAACTGTGTGGTGTACCTCCCTCCAGACGCAACTAGTGAATTCGCGGTAAGTGCTGAAAGCTTTTTCAGTTTCTAATTTTCTTTGTTTTCCACACTACTTTTAAGTGCTGTTCAATTACACGGAAAATATATTGTGTATCGAGCCGCGTTCATGACCGGTTGCATATGGGAGACTCCGAAACCACAATGTTAGAACCATTGAGAAATAATATGCTGTGCCACCTGCCACGATCATCAAAACCTATATACTGCGGATAATTCAAGCATGTTTTCAGGCCTTTGATATATACTAACTGGACATAATCTGACAATACCGACATGCCTCGCGCTGGCTTTTTAATGAAAGCCCCTCCTCGCCCAAAAAATATTGCAGCGCTAAAGGACTAGAAAAACTGATGAGAAGGTTTGCAGTATCATGTAAACAATAAGAAATAAATAACGTAACGTCAACAGTTGTAAAGTTCACATAAAGATTTTCATCAAGTAAAAAAAAAAAGAAGTCATAGTTTGCGTCTAGTTATTTCTTCTACATTTGCACTTATATTAGCTTTCGCAGGGTTCCGTTTGTACTCCTGTAGATCACGAGCATGTATTCGCAACAGTGAATGGTCATCGTTACACATGTAGGGTTTGCCTAGACGAGCTCACGGCAGACTGCGCACGTGCTATTCCGGAACTACGAGGCCAGAACCATTTAGAAATCGTTCTATATTGAATGACCAATCGCAAGCAGGAAAACACTTCTATCACGGATAAATCAAACAAGTTTTTAGGCATGTAGGGCCCTCTGGGCTGTACTTGTCGGCGATAAGGTGGCCTTGCCGCCTATGGGATTATCTGACTGAGCTGTGTCGAATGCTCAGTTGCCATAGTCGGAAATTCAAACCCCTCAATAAGGCTTTTTTTTTTTTTTGACGATGGTGAGCTTGAAATTCACCTCCTCCAGTGCACAACATCTGCAGGCTTGGAGTGATGCCTGTCATCGGCAAAAGATGCCGAGAGTGAATGGGGCTATACTAATCCAGGTACAACCAAATTAGGAAGGCCCAGTAAGCTTCAACAAGACACTCCCTCACCAGAACAGGAATTGGCCTCCCTGGTGCAGTATTCGGCGACTTCCTCCCAAATGACTCACTTAATTACCCAATGGCCCTCAGTTAGGGGAAAATTGGCTTCGGACGTTGGCAGACAGATGAGGCAAGATATGGGTAGGACGTCCATAGAAGTATAAGAGGCCCAGAACCAAATCTGCTTTTAGATATGATAGACGGGGATCAAGGAAAATAAAGGGGTACATAAGGTTTTTATATGTCTATATAGGAGAAGTGTTCACGCATAATGGAGGAAAAAAAAACAGGAAATTGACTAGTAACTAATAGGTTACCTGCATGGACAGCAAAAAGCAAAACGTAAACGTAAAGTTACATAAACATGGAACAGCATACTGAATAATCACGATGGGGGAGTCGGCGATGAAATTATGTAAAACGTGAAGAATAATATCAAGACAGAAAAGCTTTAGGATAATTCAGGCAGTGCATTAGCGTTCCAAGCCAGGTAAAGATATCTGAGAACAGTATTTGCCGATGACAAACTGCACACATGTAGTGTGTGGAAACCACAGGGCGTATTTTGTTGGAATATAGCACTAATTGTCCAGAGGTCTACGAGGACGCAGTAACCCAGCGTGATGCCACGAGTGTTAAGAGTAATAAGGGAAAAGTTAATGAATTTTTGGTGGATATTTAAAAAAATGGCTCGAGTGTTGGAGGCGATAAAGCAGGGAACACGGAAAAAAAATTTAGTGCAACAAATTTATATGAGGGCTGATGGCTTGTTAACACGAAACGTGGGCCTGAAAAAGCCTTGAACTGCCGATAATAAGAGCGCAGCAGAAAGGTGGGAATAAGGAGCTTAGTGGTATTCGTGACCACACGCTTCAAAGAAGATGCTCATAATATCCACCCATCTGATGACGTGAAGCGGTTTCCAGAGTTTCAGAGAATTAACGCTTTGGGATATGGCTCCATTTGTCCTCGGAATTGTAAATGCGATCTTGCATGACCTGACAATCACTGTGATTGCGACGTACCTCGACCGGCTTAAATTGCAGAGAGCCGTTGTGCCAATGCTGAATACGACCACCTTCGTTGTCGACCTGATGTCCGTCCCTGAGCCAGAACACCTTTGGTACAGGTTCTCCTTTGGCGGCACAGTGCAGCCACAGCTCGCCGCCTGCGGCCACTTCGGTGTACGACGGCGCCTCTGCTATCACAGGACTGACTGCGCCGGCCAAAGCACAAGTATGAAGGCGATAGTTTAGAAAATAGCATCCAGACACGTAAGACCAACCACTCTTGCAAGACCAACCACTATTCCATCTGTGCAGCTGGAAGGGAAAAAAAATAAAAAGAGGGGGATCTCGAGGTGCTGTGGTGTAAGTTACTGGAAAAAGTAGGACAAGGATGGAAGATCAGCTTTCAACGTTGCCCAGGGTTTAGTTCCATAGCGCTTGGGTACAAGAATCGTTATCATACAAAACAAGTGATCGATACCGATGGCGAAAGGCATTCAGCACTTTGTACGACGGCAGTCTAGTGAGTAAGTTCTGATTTTTTTTACGCGGCGCACGAACATACAAAAAAAAGTTCATATTGTCAGATTAAGTATTGTACCGGCCATTCTACCGGGAGTGAACTATGCTTTTGTAGGAATTAGTCGTAGCACAGGGCCAATTCTTGGATGCTAGTGTAATGATAATATGCCGCTAGTCATTGAATCCAGGACGTCACCTCTACCTGAGCCACAGCATCGCTAACGAAATGTCGACCTGCCAAATATTGCGTCGTTCCATGCAGCAAGCAGCGGCTGGTATCCGAAAACTTGGAAGGTGAGCTCAAAAGTTGTGAAGTGTCGACTTTGTTAGTCGCTTGCCTCACACATTCTATCATACTATAACGCGAGACGGCTGCAGTCAGTACAGCATTCATCGTGCACATTGAATAAGCCTGCTTCGAACTGCTTGCACCATTGCCTGATCGTACCATCGCTCATTACATCTGACACTGTCGCGTCGTACAAGTATCCGTGGATCTCTGCCAGCACCACCTTGCTTGCATGCAAATAGACAAAAAATGCTACAGAAATTATGAGCACTGTCTACTACTACGTAAGCATTCTTTGACTGGGCTGCTACTTCACTTTTTTTACTCATTTAGCTACCTTAGGCATGTACACCCATCGCTACCAATCATATATTATTACACTACAACGATTCCATGTGTTATCTTGACCAATTGTGCATTTATTTTGCAGATATATCGTATCAACTGAGCCGAAACGCCGTCGCAACCGGTTTTCTTGTTTTTGACACACCCCAGCTTTTTTGTTTTCCACTTTATTATTGTCCTTTTCTTTTTGTTGCGACCTTCACACTGCCAGGGCATCAATTTTTGAAGGCTACCATTCATCTACTATTAGATTGTTATGACATCTACCAATCAGCTATTCTATTATTTTTTGTACTGTGCAATCCCGGATCAGGTTTCTTTGCATGCACAGCAGTAAAGCAGAAAAGAAAGCTTCCAAGGCACATAAGCATAGGAGGGGGCATGACGAGAACAGTTATATCCTTTATATATATGTGTTTTTTTATTTTCCATTCCTTTCTTATTGATTCTAAACCTACGAATAATCTATATTTAAACTGCTATAATGTCAAATGTCTTAACTTCAGGAATTATGCATTTATTTTGCATATGAAGGGTGTGAGACTTTTCACATTACGCAAAGATTTTTCTGGGGTACTCGCCAAATTATGCTTATGCATTAAAATATAACGCCACAAACTTTGCATTCGGTGGAAAGCTGTATGAGGGAGACCACTTCACGTTTCCCACTGAGCTAAGAAAATTACTCCTAAGGCGCCGGGGTAGCGCGTCCTTCTTAGACAACTAAAACCAGCTTTCCGATTTCTTAAGAAATGAAAAGGTTTCTAGCAGGACAGTACTTTGCTAGCGATGCTGGGAATTAAGCACAGGTGATGTTTTTCTCAGTCGATGGTGGCAAATTAACATCGAACAGGCATACAAAACATATTTCTATGCCACAACAAAATCCTACAAAAGGATGCTACACATTTGGTAAAGTAGCCTGTGCATAACGCTGTCACTGTAAAGTTATCTGTGGACGGCCCTTTCTTTGTATTTGAACATCAATCACACAAACGGAGAAGTGAACAAGATTTCTCGGCTTAGTTTCCGGAGATCTTGTACTTCATGCGTTGTGTCGAGAATTCACAGGTGCCTCTTAGCTGAGGGGCTGGCGCTACAAAAATTAAGAAATAATGTGATGTTTGTCAGCAAAACAATATGGTCGTTCATATTAATACAGTGCGCTGAACCATGACCTCAGGTCACTGTGGTCATCAAGCATAGCCGAGAGGCCAGTCATTATACGTGACTCAGCAGCAACTACTCGCTCACCTCCAACTACAACGTTTGCGGTGGCCTTATGCTGCCCGGCACCGTTCTCAGCCACACAGGTGTACGAGCCCTGGTCTTGTGGGACAACATTTTTCAGAACCAGCTCACTCACGCCGTCCTCCGCGCCAGCAGCATACGTCTCTGCAGGGAAGCGGAAATAATACAATATCACATACTTACTGCGACGTAGTAGTAGTAGAACAGCGGATGCGCACTTACAACCTCCTATTTTTATTTTGTCCTCAGCCATAACCGGTTAAGACCCCTATTTGCTGCAGTGTGAAGAATAAAATAGCTTTCTAAGTTGCAACGCTTCGCACGCTAGGTTTCCTAGCTGTATTAAGAGCGACAGACTGGCCGAGGAAATTGGGTATTGGGGCTGGCCCTTTGTATTTCAGCTTCGCTTGTGTTTTTGAAGACCCGATTGTACGCCATTTGAATGATGCCACACATGGACGACGAAGGTGACCTCTGAAGAAAGAGAGGAGAAACGGGCCATAATGTTTCAGTTGCAATCAATTGGTGCCTGAATTACCTCTGCTTGGGTGAAAGGCAGCAAAAGTAATGCGAGAAATAAAATGCGTGACCTACAGGAAAGTATGCAGACATCAGCACAATAAAAATGCGAAATCTGCGAGGGAGCTGGTACTTTCCGTTAGGGCAAAGGCAAGAGATAACTTGGAGAAAAGGCTGTACAGATAGTGATGGTCAAGGATTTGCTGCTTCTGAGTGGAATATGCAGACGCTTGCGTAAGATAAATTTGGGAAAGCTAAAGTAAACAGCTCGTTAAAAAAAAAAGCTACTGTACCGAGTGCATGCAGGTTCCAAGAGCCTAGGATGCAGGCTCTAGGATTCTCATGTCTTCTATGCTCCGGCTTTCTCTCTGAGGAGAAGCCAAGTTGTAGTTCTGGATAAATTTGGTTGCATTTTGTAAGCCACCAAGCTGTCTTTTGTGAAGCCCTTGTTATCCTTGCTAAGTGATTTTTCTAATACAGTGAAGTGTTTTTCATGTTTATGAGCGCTTGTGGAGTTCAGTCTAGAAGCAACATGTTTTCTGGCAAGGACTTTCTCCTGCATTCTTGACCCGTCACTGGATAGAAGGGAGAGCCACAGTGGAGTGCGCAGGTACAGCCTGATGTCGACCGCATATCTTGTCGGAGGTGGGCCGACATCGTTTTTCCATTCAGCCTCCACCAGAATAGGATTGTGCCGCTGCAGAGAATCAAATTCGCGACCTGTGTTTCCTCACGCCATAGTGATGGAGTGACTGTTTTTTTCATTCGACTTTACTCCATCATTTTCGTGGATACCTCCAATAGAACAGTTGTGCCGACTGCAAGTGTGTAGCCAGAAAAAGATATTGAAATTGAACAGCGTGTACGATGTTCGCATTCGAATGAAGACAGAAGCCAACAGCTTCCCCATCATACCGGTGCTTGGCGGAGGATCGAGTTCGCTTATATTGCGGCAGGAACATTTTGTGCGGCAAATATTAGACTCAGAATAACAAAACACGTGTCCGTTTCGCAATCCTGTGTGAATAAGCGCATAGGAATAGGGAGATGCAGTCCCTTTATTGCGGGCTGTCGTCATCATCATCATCATCATCATCATCATCATCATCATCATCATCAGCCTAGTTACGCCCACTGCAGGGCAAAGGCCTCTCCCATACTTCTCCAACTACCCCGGTCATGTACTAATTGTGGCCATGTTGTCCCTGCAAACGTCTTAATGTCATCTGCCCACCTAACTTTCTGCCGCCCCCTGCTACGCTTCCCTTCCCTTGGAATCCAGTCCGTAACTCTTAGTGACCATCGGTTATCTTCCCTCCTCATTACATGTCCGGCCCATGCCCATTTCTTTTTCTTGATTTCAACTAAGATGTCGTTTACCCGCGTTTGTTGCCTCACCCAATCTGCTCTTTTCTTATCCCTTAACGTTATACCCAGCATTCTTCTTTCCATAGCTCGTTGCGTCGTCCTCAATTTCAGAAGAACCCTTTTCGTAAGCCTCCAGGTTTCTGCCCCATATGTGAGTACTGGTAACACACAGCTGTTGTACACTTTCCTTTTGAGGGATAGTGGCAACCTACTGTTCATGATTTGAGAATGCCTGCCAAACGCACCCCAACCCATTCTTATTCTTCTGGTTATTTCAGTCTCATGATCCGGATCCGTGGTCACTACCTGCCCTAAGTAGATGTATTCCCTTACCACTTCCAGTGTTTCGCTACCTATCGTAAACTGCTGCTCTCTTCCGAGACTGTTAAACAGTACTTTAGTTTTCTGCAGATTAATTTTCAGACCCACCCTTCTGCTTTGCCTCTCCAGGTCAGTGAGCATGCATTGCAATTGGTCTCCTGAGTTACTAAGCAAGGCAATATAATCAGCGAATCGCAAGTTGCTAAGGTATTCTCCATCAACTTTTATCCCCAATTCTTCCCACTGCAGGCCTCTGAATACCTCCTGTAAAGATGCTGTGAATAGCATTGGAGATATCGTATCTCCCTGTCTGACGCCTTTCTTTATAGGGATTTTGTTGCTTTCTTTGTGGAGGACTACGGTGGCTGTGGAGCCGCTATAGATATCTTCCAGTATTTTTACATATGGCTCATCTACACCCTGATTCCGTAATGCCTCCATGACTGCTGAGGTTTCGACTGAATCAAACGCTTTCTCGTAATCAATGAAAGCTATATATAAGGGTTGGTTATATTCTGCACATTTCTCTATCACTTGATTGATAGTGTGAATATGGTCTATTGTTGAGTAGCCTTTACGGAATCCTGCCTGGTCCTTTGGTTGACAGAAGTCTAAGGTGTTCCTGATTCTATTTGCGATTACCTTAGTAAATACTTTGTAGGCAACGGACAGTAAGCTGATCGGTCTATAATTTTTGAAGTCTTTGGCGTCCCCTTTCTTATGGATTAGGATTATGTTAGCGTTCTTCCAAGATTCCGGTGCGCTCGAGGTTATGAGGCATTGCGTATACAGGGTGGCCAGTTTCTCTAGAACCATCTGACCACCATCCTTCAACAAATCTGCTGTTACCTGATCCTCCCCAGCTGCCTTCCCCCTTTGCATAGCTCCTAAGGCTTTCTTTACTTCTTCTGGCGTTACCTGTGGGATTTCGAATTCCTCTAGGCTATTCTCTCTTCCACTATCGTCGTGGGTGCCACTGGTACTGGATAAATCTCTATAGAACTCCTCAGCCACTTGAACTATGTCATCCATATTAGTAACGATATTGCCGGCTTTGTCTCTTAACGCACACATCTGATTCTTGCCTATTCCTAGTTTCTTCTTCACTGTTTTTAGGCTTCCTCCGTTCCTGAGAGCCTGTTAAATTCTATCCATATTGTAGTTCCTGATGTCCGCTGTCTTACGCTTGTTGATTATCTTAGAAAGTTCTGCCAGTTCTATTGTAGCTGTAGGATTAGAGGCTTTCATACATTGGCGTTTCTTGATCAGATCTTTCGTCTCCTGCGATAGCTTACTGGTTTCCTGTCTAACGGCGTTACCACCGACTTCTATTCCGCACTCCTTAATGATGCCCATGAGATTGTCGTTCATTGCTTCAACACTAAGGTCCTCTTCCTGAGTTAAAGCCGAATACCTGTTCTGTAGTTTGATCCGGAATTCCTCTAGTTTCCCTCTTACCGCTAACTCATTGATTGGCTTCTTGTGTACCAGTTTCTTTCGTTCCCTCCTCAAGTCTAGGCTAATTCGAGTTCTTACCATCCTGTGGTCACTGCAGCGTACCTTGCCGAGCACGTCTACATCTTGAATGATGCCGGGGTTCGCGCAGAGTATGAAGTCGATTTCATTTCTAGTCTCACCATTCGGGCTCCTCCACGTCCACTTTCGACTAACCCGCTTGCGGAAAAAGGTATTCATTATCCGCATATTATTCTGTTCTGCAAACTCTACTAATAATTCTCCTCTGCTATTCCTAGAGCCTAAGCCATATTCCCCCACTGACTTGTCTCCGGCCTGCTTCTTGCCTACCCTGGCATTGAAGTCGCCCATCAGTATAGTGTATTTTGTTTTGACTTTACCCATCGCCGATTCTACGTCTTCATAAAAGCTTTCGACTTCCTGGTCATCATGACTAGATGTAGGAGCGTAGACCTGTACAACCTTCATTTTGTACCTCTTATTAAGTTTCACAACAAGACATGCCACCCTCTCGTTAATGCTATAGAATTCCTGTATGTTACCAGCTATTTCCTTATTAATCAGGAATCCGACTCCTAGTTCTCGTCTCTCCGCTAAGCCCCGGTAACACAGTACATGCCCGCTTTTTAGCACTGTATGTGCTTCTTTTGTCCTCCTAACCTCACTGAGCCCTACTATATCCCATTTACTACCCTCTAATTCCTCCAATAACACTGCTAGACTCGCCTCACTAGATAGCGTTCTAACGTTAAACGTTGCCAGGTTCAGATTCCAATGGCGGCCTGTCCGGAGCCAGGTATTCTTAGCACCCTCTGCAGCGTCACAGATCTGACCGCCGCCGTGGTCAGTTGCTTCGCGGCTGCTGGGGACTGAGGGCCGGGGTTCGATTGTTGTATTCATAAAGGAGGTTGTGGCCGAGTACTGCACCAGGGTGGCCAATCCTGCTCTGGTGAGAGAGTGCGTTACCGGTTCTGGTCACCGGGATCAGGCCGCACTCCACGCCTGTTTGTGCAATTTTCTCAACACACGGTTTTTTTTTGTATGTTCCGGTGGAGAATTGCGCGGCACCGGGATTTGAATCACGTTCCTCTTGCACTGGAGACGGATACTCTACCGTCCCCGTAGGAGTTAAATTAAAAATTAATTTATGGGGTTTTACGTGACAAAACCACTTTCTGATTATGCACGCCGTAGTGGAGGACTCGGAAAATTTCGACCACCTTGGGTTCTTTAACGTGCACTTAATTCTAAGTACACGGGTGTTTTCGCATTTCGCCCCCATCGAAATGCGGCCGCCGTGGTCGCGGTCCGATCCCGCGACCTCGTGCTCAGCAGTCCAACACCATAACCACTGAGCAACCACGGCGGCTCCCGCAGGAGTTGTACGCCTCATTTAACCTACAGTGGTGCCCTATTTGATCAGTCAAGGTGGACCAATCTGAGCTCGGTTATACCGCATGGATGGCACTCGGCTAGAGAACCTGGTATTTATGACCTGCACATGTGAGGCCATACATATTTGAAGATATATATCTTTCTTTTTTTTTTTAGGAGGGTTCCCGTACAGTGATAAAATAAAGGAAAAGACATTAAAAGAAAGAAAAAAAAAAGAAAGAAAAAGGGGCAAAAAAAAGGAACATAACAGGTGATTTGAACTCGTGACCCTTCGATGTTGCCCGGAAAGATAGCTCAGTCGGCTGGTTCGTCAGGCCCCAGGCTACTTTCAAGCGCCACAGCTCCTGCTCCGAGCCTCACACTTACGTGGAAAGAGAAGGCATACTTTCTAGGAAAAATGGCCGCTCGAGGAGAAGAGCGAACTCGAGCGGCTTTAGAGGCCAGGAAAACTGCTTTAAAATATTTAGACTTGAGGGAAAGCTTCGTTAACAAACTATAACACGGCAATCAGCACTCGAATATGACGAGAGAAATTACTGAGACGTGGAAATTCCCTTGAAAAAAATCTGGTTTGCGAGACAAATGCTTGTATGTATTGAACCTCTTAAAAGATGAGGGGGGAAATATGCGCTCACCGAGAGGGCATCGTCAGCACGAGACCACCACAAGGCACCTTACAGAGATGTGGAGAGCTTCGCGGCCGGAACGAAGCCTCCCCTCTCCGCCGGCCAAGAGGGGAAAACGCGCTTTCCGATCGCTCAAGGTTGCGCGGACAAAGCATAACTCTAGCGTCTAGGAAAAGCTTAACCAGGTGCGATGGCGGCACGCATAGCGTGGGAAGCTAGCCGCCAGAATAACTATATCAAGGACTGCTGCTGACGAGGGCGAAATACCTTCGTGTAATTATAATAACCCTAATAGGACTACTTTCGAAAGAGAGAAAAAAAGGGAAACGGCCCAGAGGGCTATACTATGAGAGCTATGACTGATAGTTTTCTATATATATATATATATTCATCTCATCTATGGGATCGCATGCGCGCGCTGTTGCTGTGTCTCTGCGTGTAGTAGTTAAGAGAGCCAGTTTAAGGGCGGAGAAGAAGAAAGGAAAGAAAAGCAAAAACTGCAGCGCCGTGGTTTTAAAGCGCACCCGTGGTAGAGAAACGGAATGCGATATAAGCGTGCGTAGCCATGATACGCACACGACAAACTGCCTTAAAATATTTAGACTTGAGGGAAAGCTTCGGTAACAAACGATAGCACAGCAATCAGCACTCGAATATAATTATAACCCTAATACTAATTGTAAATATTCATCTCATCTATGGGATCTAATGCGCGCGCTGTTGCTTTGTTCTGTGTGTAGTAGTTAAGAGAGCCAGTTTAAGGGCGGAGAAGAAGGAAGGAAAGGAAAGTCTCTGAAGCAAAATTACAGCACCGTGGTTTTAAAGCGCACCCGTGGTAGAGAAACGGAAGGCGATATAAGCGTGCGTGGCCATGATACGCACACGACAAACTGCCTTAAAATATTTAGACTTGAGGGAAAGCTTCGTTAGCAAACGATAGCACGGCAATCAGCACTCGAATATAATTATAACCCTAATAATAATTGTAAATATTCATCTCATCTATGGGACCTAATGCGCGCGCTGTTGCTTTGTCTCTGCGTGTAGTAGTTGAGAGAGCCAGTTTAAGGGCGGAGAAGTGGGAAGGAAAGGAAAGTCTCTGATGCAAACTTGCAGCGCCGTGGTTTTAAAGCGCAACCGTGGTAGAGAAACGGAAGGCGATATAAGCGTGCGCGGCCATGACACGCACACGACAAACTGCCTTAAAATATTTAGACTTGAAGGAAAGCTTCGTTAACAAACAATAACACGGCAATCAGGACTCGAATACGACGAGAGAAATTACTAAGATGTGGAAAATTCCCTTGAAAAAAATCTGGTTTGCGAGACAAATGCTTGTATGTATTGAACCTCTTAAAAGATGAGGGGGGAAATATGCGCTCACCGAGAGGGCATCGTGAGCACGAGACCACCACAAGGCACCTTACAGAGATGTGGAGAGCTTCGCGGCCGGAACGAAGCCTCCCCTCTCCGCCGGCCAAGAGGGGAAAACGCGCTTTCCGATCGCTCAAGGTTGCGCGGACAATGCATAACTCTAGCGTCTAGGAAAAGCTTAACCAGGTGCGATGGCAGCACGCATAGCGTGGGAAGCTAGCCGCCAGAATAACTATACCGAGGACTGCTGCTGACGAGGGCGAAATACCTTCGTGTAATTATAATAACCCTAATAGGACTACTTTCGAAAGAGAAAAAAAAAGGGAAACGGCCCAGAGGGCTATACTACGAGAGCTATGACTGATAGTTTTCTATATATATATATATATATATATATATATATATATATATATATATATATTAATCTCATCTATGGGATCGCATGCGCGCGCTGTTGCTTTGTCTCTGCGTGTAGTAGTTAAGAGAGCCAGTTTAAGGGCGGAGAAGAAGAAAGGAAAGAAAAGCAAAAACTGCAGCGCCGTGGTTTTAAAGCACACCCGTGGTAGAGAAACGGAATGCGATATAAGCGTGCGTAGCCATGATACGCACACGACAAACTGCCTTAAAATATTTAGACTTGAGGGAAAGCTTCGGTAACAAACGAGAGCACAGCAATCAGCACTCGAATATAATTATTACCCTAATACTAATTGTAAATATTCATCTCATCTATGGGATCTAATGCGCGCGCTGTTGCTTTGTTCTGTGTGTAGTAGTTAAGAGAGCCAGTTTAAGGGCGGAGAAGAAGGAAGGAAAGGAAAGTCTCTGAAGGAAAATTACAGCGCCGTGGTTTTAAAGCGCACCTGTGGTAGAGAAACGGAAGGCGATATAAGCGTGCGTGGCCATGATACGCACACGACAAACTGCCTTAAAATATTTAGACTTGAGGGAAAGCTTCGTTAGCAAACGATAGCACGGCAATCAGCACTCGAATATAATTATAACCCTTATAATAATTGTAAATATTCATCCCATCTATGGTATCTAATGCGCGCGCTGTTGCTTTGTCTCTGCATGTAGTAGTTGAGAGAGCCAGTTTAAGGGCGGAGAAGTGGGAAGGAAAGGAAAGTCTCTGAAGCAAACTTGCAGCGCCATGGTTTTAAAGCGCAACCGTGGTAGAGAAACGGAAGGCGATATAAGCGTGCGTGGCCATGATACGCACACGACAAACTGCCTTAAAATATTTAGACTTGAGGGAAAGCTTCGTTAACAAACTATAACACGGCAATCAGCACTCGAATACGACGAGAGAAATTACTAAGACGTGGAAAATTCCCTTGAAAAAAAATCTGGTTTGCGAGACAAATGCTTGTATGTATTGAACCTCTTAAAAGATGAGGGGGGAAATATGCGCTCACCGTGAGGGCATCGTCAGCACGAGACCACCACAAGGCACCTTACAGAGATGTGGAGAGCTTCGCGGCCGGAACGAAGCCTCCCCTCTCCGCCGGCCAAGAGGGGAAAACGCGCTTTCCGATCGCTCAAGGTTGCGCGGACAAAGCATAACTCTAGCGTCTAGGAAAAGCTTAACCAGGTGCGATGGCAGCACGCATAGCGTGGGAAGCTAGCCGCCAGAATAACTATACCAAGGACTGCTGGTGACGAGGGCGAAATACCTTCGTGTAATTATAATAACCTAATAGGACTACTTTCGAAAGAGAAAAAAAAAAGGGAAACGGCCCAGAGGGCTATACTACGAGAGCTATGACTGATAGTTTTCTATATATATATATATATATATATATATATATTCATCTCATCTATGGGATCGCATGCGCGCGCTGTTGCTTTGTCTCTGCGTGTAGTAGTTAAGAGAGCCAGTTTAAGGGCGGAGAAGAAGAAAGGAAAGAAAAGCAAAAACTGCAGCGCCGTGGTTTTAAAGCGCACCCGTGGTAGAGACACGGAATGCGATATAAGCGTGCGTAGCCATGATACGCACACGACAAACTGCCTTAAAATATTTAGACTTGAGGGAAAGCTTCGGTAACAAACGATAGCACAGCAATCAGCACTCGAATATAATTATAACGCTAATACTAATTGTAAATATTCATCTCATCTATGGGATCTAATGCGTGCGCTGTTGCTTTGTTCTGTGTGTAGTAGTTAAGAGAGCCAGTTTAAGGGCGGAGAAGAAGGAAGGAAAGGAAAGGCTCTGAAGCAAAATTACAGCGCCGTGGTTTTAAAGCGCACCCGTGGTAAGGAAACGGGAGGCAATATAAGCGTGCGTGGCCATGATACGCACACGACAAACTGCCTTAAAATATTTAGACTTGAGGGAAAGCTTCGTTAGCAAACTATAGCACGGCAATCAGCACTCGAATATAATTATAACCCTAATAATAATTGTAAATATTCATCTCATCTATGGGATCTAATGCGCGCGCTGTTGCTTTGTCTCTGCGTGTAGTAGTTTAGAGAGCCAGTTTAAGGGCGGAGAAGTGGGAAGGAAAGGAAAGTCTCTGAAGCAAACTTGCAGCGCCGTGGTTTTAAAGCGCAACCGTGGTAGAGAAACAGAAGGCGATATAAGCGTGCGTGGCCATGATACGCACACGACAAACTGCCTTAAAATATTTAGACTTGAGGGAAGCTTCGTTAAGAAACTATAACACGGCAATCAGCACTCGAATACGACGAGAGAAATTACTGAGACGTGGAAAATTCCCTTGAAAAAAAATCTGGTTTGCGAGACAAATGCTTGTATGTATTGAACCTCTTAAAAGATGAGGGGGGAAATATGCGCTCACCGAGAGGGCATCGTCAGCACGAGACCACCACAAGGCACCTTACAGAGATGTGGAGAGCTTCGCGGCCGGAACGAAGCCTCCACTCTCTGCCGGCCAAGAGGGGAAAACGCGCTTTCCGATCGCTCAAGGTTGCGCGGACAAAGCATAACTCTAGCGTCTAGGAAAAGCTTAACCAGGTGCGATGGCAGCACGCATAGCGTGGGAAGCTAGCCGCCAGAATAACTATACCAAGGACTGCTGCTGACGAGGGCGAAATACCTTCGTGTAATTATAATAACCCTAATAGGACTACTTTCGAAAGAGAAAAAAAAAGGGAAACGGCCCAGAGGGCTATACTACGAGAGCTATGACTGATAGTTTTCTATATATATATACATATATATATATATATATATATATATATATATATATCTTTATATATATATATATATATATTCATCTCATCTATGGGATCGCATGCGCGCGCTGTTGCTTTGTCTCTGCGTGTAGTAGTTAAGAGAGCCAGTTTAAGGGCGGAGAAGAAGAAAGGAAAGAAAAGCAAAAACTGCAGCGCCGTGGTTTTAAAGCGCACCCGTGGTAGAGAAACGGAATGCGATATAAGCGTGCGTAGCCATGATACGCACACGACAAACTGCCTTAAAATATTTAGACTTGAGGGAAAGCTTCGGTAACAAACGAGAGCACAGCAATCAGCACTCGAATATAATTATTACCCTAATACTAATTGTAAATATTCATCTCATCTATGGGATCTAATGCGCGCGCTGTTGCTTTGTTCTGTGTGTAGTAGTTAAGAGAGCCAGTTTAAGGGCGGAGAAGAAGGAAGGAAAGGAAAGTCTCTGAAGCAAAATTACAGCGCCGTGGTTTTAAAGCGCACCCGTGGTAGAGAAACGGAAGGCGATATAAGCGTGCGTGGCTATGATACGCACACGACAAACTGCCTTAAAATATTTAGACTTGAGGGAAAGCTTCGTTAGCAAACGATAGCACGGCAATCAGCACTCGAATATAATTATAACCCTAATAATAATTGTAAATATTCATCTAATCTATGGTATCTAATGCG
The DNA here is from genome assembly GCF_023375885.2 of Dermacentor andersoni. Classification (NCBI taxonomy): domain Eukaryota; kingdom Metazoa; phylum Arthropoda; class Arachnida; order Ixodida; family Ixodidae; genus Dermacentor; species Dermacentor andersoni. The sequence continues at coordinate 348,415,225 of NC_092814.1, forward strand.
CGCGCTGTTGCTTTGTCTCTGCATGTAGTAGTTGAGAGAGCCAGTTTAAGGGCGGAGAAGTGGGAAGGAAAGGAAAGTCTCTGAAGCAAACTTGCAGCGCCGTGGTTTTAAAGCGCAACCATGGTAGAGAAACGGAAGGCGATATAAGCGTGCGTGGCCATGATACGCACACGACAAACTGCCTTAAAATATTTAGACTTGAGGGCAAGCTTCGTTAACAAACTATAACACGGCAATCAGCACTCGAATACGACGAGAGAAATTACTGAGACGTGGAAAATTCCCTTGAAAAAAAATCTGGTTTGCGAGACAAATGCTTGTATGTATTGAACCTCTTAAAAGATGAGGGGGGAAATATGCGCTCACCGAGAGGGCATCGTCAGCACGAGACCACCACAAGGCACCTTACAGAGATGTGGAGAGCTTCGCGGCCGGAACGAAGCCTCCCCTCTCTGCCGGCCAAGAGGGGAAAACGCGCTTTCCGATCGCTCAAGGTTGCGCGGACAAAGCATAACTCTAGCGTCTAGGAAAAGCTTAACCAGGTGCGATGGCAGCACGCATAGCGTGGGAAGCTAGCCGCCAGAATAACTATACCAAGGACTGCTGCTGACGAGGGCGAAATACCTTCGTGTAATTATAATAACCCTAATAGGACTACTTTCGAAAGAGAAAAAAAAAGGGAAACGGCCCAGAGGGCTATACTACGAGAGCTATGACTGATAGTTTTCTATATATATATATATATATATATATCATATATATCTTTATATATATATATATATATATATTCATCTCATCTATGGGATCGCATGCGCGCGCTGTTGCTTTGTCTCTGCGTGTAGTAGTTAAGAGAGCCAGTTTAAGGGCGGAGAAGAAGAAAGGAAAGAAAATCAACAACTGCAGCGCCGTGGTTTTAAAGCGCACCCGTGGTAGAGAAACGGAATGCGATATAAGCGTGCGTAGCCATGATACGCACACGACAAACTGCCTTAAAATATTTAGACTTGAGGGAAAGCTTCGGTAACAAACGAGAGCACAGCAATCAGCACTCGAATATAATTATTACCCTAATACTAATTGTAAATATTCATCTCATCTATGGGATCTAATGCGCGCGCTGTTGCTTTGTTCTGTGTGTAGTAGTTAAGAGAGCCAGTTTAAGGGCGAAGAAGAAGGAAGGAAAGGAAAGTCTCTGAAGCAAAATTACAGCGCCGTGGTTTTAAAGCGCACCCGTGGTAGAGAAACGGAAGGCGATATAAGCGTGCGTGGCCATGATACGCACACGACAAACTGCCTTAAAATATTTAGACTTGAGGGAAAGCTTCGTTAGCAAACGATAGCACGGCAATCAGCACTCGAATATAATTATAACCCTAATAATAATTGTAAATATTCATCTCATCTATGGTATCTAATGCGCGCGCTATTGCTTTGTCTCTGCATTTAGCAGTTGAGAGAGCCAGTTTAAGGGCGGAGAAGTGGGAAGGAAAGGAAAGTCTCTGAAGCAAACTTGCGGCGCCGTGGTTTTAAAGCGCACCCGTGGTAGAGAAACGGAAGGCGATATAAGCGTGCGTGGCCATGATACGCACACGACAAACTGCCTTAAAATATTTAGACTTGAGGGCAAGCTTCGTTAATAAACTATAACACGGCAATCAGCACTCGAATACGACGAGAGAAATTACTGAGACGTGGAAAATTCCCTTGAAAAAAAAATCTGGTTTGCGAGACAAATGCTTTTATGTATTGAACCTCTTAAAAGATGAGGGGGGAAATATGCGCTCACCGAGAGGGCATCGTGAGCACGAGACCACCACAAGGCACCTTACAGAGATGTGGAGAGCTTCGCGGCCGGAACGAAGCCTCCCCTCTCCGCCGGCCAAGAGGGGAAAACGCGCTTTCCGATCGCTCAAGGTTGCGCGGACAATGCATAACTCTAGCGTCTAGGAAAAGCTTAACCAGGTGCGATGGCAGCACGCATAGCGTGGGAAGCTAGCCGCCAGAATAACTATACCAAGGACTGCTGCTGACGAGGGCGAAATACCTTCGTGTAATTATAATACCCCCCAAAACCAAACGTGCTCCATGGATAAAACCGAACACGTTGCTGCTATTGCCATGCCCGCACGTCTTAGTGTCGATGATTGCTGAATGTGTTGATGTTTCAAAAATGCTTGTACTCTGTGGCAATGTCTAGATCACCCGTGGACCTCAGGATGATAAATGTTGGAAACACAATATTGAGAGTCCAGCAGCTATTAGTAAACTGATAGTTTACTTACTTCTCATTATGACGACCTCACAAAATCCATTGATCAAGTCAAGGATTACCAAAAGCCGCTAGATGCCAAAGTTTCAGATTTGACATCTCGGCTAACTACGCTGAAAAAATGTTCATTGTCTCGAAAACAGTCTTGATGACTCGAACCTAGACGACTTAACTTTTAGAACAGAAGCGGGAGTTGTAAGGAAAAATGCAGCACTGCAGGCACGTATACGTGATTAAGAGAATAGAGCACGAAGGGGCAATGTCATCTTGTACGACATCGCTGATTGCACGACAGAAACATGGGCGAGTTCCGAAGAAAAACTACACGAAATTCTGTTGAAGGACTTCAGCATGCATCTGTCTGATTAGGGAACATTGCGCGCTCATTGCTTAGAGTCATATCTACTGAAGAAATACTGGACATCTATTGCTCAGGTTTCTTCATTTAAAGCGAAAGAAAGAAATACTGCCACAAAAGTAAAAAGTTCGAAGGACCGGCGTGTCACTTGGTGTAGACTTTTGCAAGGCAATGCGTGCAACGCGAAAAAAGTTACACACTTTACAACTGCTTTACGCTACGCCACAACAAGGTCGTCATTCACAAAAATAAAAGAAATGACATATGCTTGTTGCTTCACCCCTGACAGAGTGTGCAAAGTTGAAGGAAGCACCTCGAGCCCACTTAAACTTATGTGTGAAACGTGTTCAGAGCGTGTGCGCTCTCGGCCTGTGCAGAAAAAAAAAAACGAGGACACCTAAGGACTTCTTATGAGTTGCGAATGCGAAAGCATTAATGTCAAATTGAACGTCGCTGAACGGTCCTTCGAGTTATGAACGCCTCGCGGGCAAGCAAACGCGTTTTGATTTAGCCTTACCAAGGCACAGTTAGAACGCAGGCGGGAGCTTGCGCAGACAAGGAACGCGCGGATAACACAAGCTTCCGAGAGGGAAGCTGTGTTATCCCTGTTCTCTCACGCAATACCGCGGCAGCAGGTGTTCGCTTTTTCTCCCTCTCTTCTGTCGTTTCCTGTCACTTTACGTTCCCCTCCCCTATCTCCCCACCGTAGGGTAGCAAACCGGATGTTCCCCTCTGGTTCACCTCACTGCCTTTCCCCTTTCTTCTGTCTCGACCCCACAGCATCACTGCGCAAAGAACATTTGAGGCGATTGACCGTAGTGCGAGCGAAATGCAGCAGCGCTTTGATCCGCCCAACATGGAGCAACTAGTCAAATTAGAAGGCACATCGGCAAGAGCGTTCTGACGCTCTTGCCGAGCATTCTGTAACAGAAGGATATGATATTGACTGGGGCAGGACGCATGTGCTGGCCACTGCAAGCAATCTAACCTCGCGTTTGCATCTCGAGTCATTACTAATCCAAACTACTGATACCACGCTGAACCGCAATGACGGCAGCCCTCCTTCCGTTTATGCCCACTGTTTGTGCCATCTATTCAGACGTACATAATAATCTCCCCCCTTTTGTTTACTTTCATTGTGAACAAGGCCCCCGTATGGGAGCCGAAACGTCTCATTTTTTTTCTTTTCGTGTTATTGGTCGACGTCCATTTTACCCTTGACTATGAGCAATCGCGACCAGACGAGTTCTCGTCGAACTCTTGATTTCAAGTTACAGTAACATGGGTGAAACATAGAATGGCAATGTAAGCCATAAAATTGTAACAGTCGAAGTGGGTGGAGAACAAGCATGCACTAGGGGAACTGCAGAATGGGTTCAGGCCAAGCAGACGCTTAGAGGATAAAATGTTTGTACTAACTCAGTTTATAGAGATATCAGTAGCTCAGGATAGGTCTTTATCGATAGCACTTCTTGATATTAAAGGTGCCTATGACAACATAGAGAGGGAATTGTTATGTGATACTCTTAAAGGGCCCCTGTAACGGTTCGGACGAATTTTGTAGACGCGTAGGGTACAGCTAAAGTTAATCATTCACACCCCAATTTGTGTGAAACGTCTCATATTAAGAGAGCTACGGATGATTGCAAGTTACCCTCCTGCATAGTCATGCATTTTCTCCTCAACTCGTTCGCCGAGTGATTGGGGCTAAGCTCCGCCTTCACTGGCTCTGCGTCATGATGGCACGTCGTGTCGTCGACTTCCAGTTCTCCAGGAGCGACCTAGCCAAGCCTCACCAAACTCTCACGCCAGCTGCTTGGCAGACGACTCCAAGCGAGAGCTATCGAAGCAGCGTGCGTTGCGAGCATTCTGTCGCAGCGCCGAACGTGTCTGGTATTCCGGTGACGACAGGCGAGCTGGGCGTTTCGACGGAACGGTCGAGGCATAAACTCAAGCTGATGAAGAAACTTTAGCGTAGACATACGTGAGCTGCCTGATCGGTCTCCACGGCCCATCCACCTGTTGGCGCAGAGCTTAACCAGCCAAACAAAGAGCTAATGTTGCTCTAACCAAGTGTAAAACATTTTAAGCATTTACAAAAACAAAGTGTTGACGACTACACTCCTGCGAAAAATTTACACCAACAGCAAAGAAGAATACATTTCGTTACTGCTACTGTGTGTGGTTGAGCTCTGTGCCACCAGGTGACTGCACCATGCAGACCATTCACATTTGCTCTATGCTCATCCCGCGAAACGACACGGTCAAACGGCCAGGCCCTGTACCGCTTCCTGTGACACCTGTGGATTGTGGCATACAACTTACAGAGGCTATTACAGCGCTGTATAACACGGCACTACCACTACTATAAGAAATTGCTTGCCATATTATGTTGTCATCTCGTTACCTTGCATGTCTGCAACAGAAGGAGCCTGGCAGTGCAACTTCCTTCGGAGATGGGCACTGCTCTCAGCGGCAGCTTTTTAATGGCCCTCACATGCCGAGAAAGCATTACTGGCGCACATGTCAAGTGACTGCATGCATGATCTCCCATGTAGGCATCTCGCCATGCCGTCTTTGATTTGACCGCTTTCACTGACACCACTTGTAGCAACCATCTGCCCATTTTCTTCACTTCCACTGGCACCCAGGAGCTCACATTCAAGCACACTGTAAGGGTTGTAAAGTGGCATCTCTGCTGGCGTTAACTGTGATAGAATCGAAAGCTGTGCGAGGAAGAATAAAAGAAAGATAAATTCTGCTGTTTTAGGTGCCAAAACAACGATCTCATAATGAGGCACGATGTGTGGGGACACCAGAATAATTTTTGACCACCTGAGGTTCTTCAACGTGCGCCTAAATCTAAATACGCGGGCTTTTTATTTTATTTCGTCCCATAGAAATGTGCCCGCCGTGGCCATGATCGAACCCGCAACCTCAATCGAAGCCATAGCCAGTGGGCTACTGCGGCGGGTAGAGAGGTTCGTTATAATAGATAAGCTGAGATTTTGGTCTGCACTACTGCCTTCTAGCCGGCTGCTACGCATCGGGACAGGGGGGAGGGGAACAAAAGGAGAAGTAGAAAGCGAAGATGATGATGATAAGAAGAGGAGGCGTGAAAGAAAGACCTGAAACACTTATCAAAGTCGCATATACACCTCACTGTCTCTCAAAAAAGCCACAATGGCCTTTGTGACCTGGCCATGGACAAAAAAGAAAGCTTTCATATAGTGGTTGGTTGTCGATGCACGCCTATGATATATACATTGATTGTCTTTCTCGCAAACACAGCGGGCGCACACAAATCACATCGCTTGCGTTTAGTACCCTAATACCGGACTCGCAAAATGCTATTGCGTTAGTAATCTTCCGCTGTAAAGTGACGGCAGCAAACGCCCAAATCCTGGCGCTGATCGGATAGCGGCAGTCCGATGCACTGTAGCCAGTCCGCTCGTCTGCTGCGTTGCAGAGGGACACGATGTCACAGCTTGAAATATTGCGAGTCGCTACGTTTGCAGCCCATAACGTAACAAAGTCAAATCATAGTGCTCGCGAAAAGACTGAGACCGCCTCTGACCGTGCAGCTCTCGTCAAATGGAGCATGTTGTAACACAAGCAAACGACGATTGCTGTGTGCCGGAAGTGCTTAAGTGTAGTGAGAAATTGTTCTTGTGCATTCTCTTTCTGTTAGTTTCTTTTTATAGAAACAAATTAACTAACATTCGAACTATTGCGAACATCATTTGTTCACCATAAAGATGGAAAAATTATCGATGACGCGCCCTGGGCAGCCAATCGGATAGCTTGCCCTACTGACGTCAACGGGGTGATTGCGTCATATGGGTAGGAGCAGCTGAAAATTCCGCTGAGCAGTGTGCTGCCATTGGCAGCGATGTACATTTGTATAACCTTATAACAAATTACACGCTTTACGAAAAGCACTTAGATGCGTCAATTAATGATCAGAAAGACCTACTCTAACGACTTAGTACGTTTGTAGAAAATCATCAAAATTGTTTCAGGGTCCCTTTAAGCACGAAGGCATAGAGGACGATTTCGTGGAGCTGCTGACGGAGATATATAGAGACAACCAAGTGCAAGTTGTATGGGAAGGCCGAAAAGGTAATGAGGTGGTGGGAATTCACCAAGGGCTGAAGCAAGGATGTCCTGTCTGTATTGTTGTTCTCGCTTTATATAAAGGGCATAGAAAGACGACTTGGAAGCAGCGAATTAGGGTTTGATATATTCGACATGCGTAATGGACAAATGGTGCAACACGAGCTCCCTAGACTGATGTATGTGGATGACATAGTGCTACTAGCATACAATAAAAGAGATTTACAGACACTTGCAAATATCTTTGGCAATGCAGCGACAAATTTAGGCCTCAAGGTTAGCACAGAGAAATCGGGAATTATAATCTTTAATGAAAATACGAGTAATTACGTGGTGTATATTCAACAGCGAGTCATACCCATAATCAAGCAATACAATTGCCTCGGCATATACAACGAAGGAAAGACTTACTCAAGCACCAACCAACAGAATGTGAAACTAAAGGGGAAGCGGAATGCTGCAGTAATGAAACACGGAGCATTGTGGGGCCACAGTAAGTATGAGGTGGTGCGTGGAATCAGGGAAAGAGTAATGGTGCCAGCGCTAACGTTCGAAAATGCCATTCTATGGTTCAAATTAGATATCTTGTCTGGGTTGGAAGTTTACTAAAGACCGGTACGCCGGTTGGCTTTGGGAGCCCACAATAAAACCACAAATGGGGCAGTGCAGGGTGACATGGATTGGGCCTCTTTTGAAGTCAGAGAAGCACAGAGCAAAACTAGTTTTGAAGAAAGACTCACGAACATGGATGAAAATAAATGGGCAGCTAAAGTGCACAAGTATCTGCATGTGAAACGCGTGGACACAGAATGGAGGAACAGGTCAAGAAAGTTTGCAACCAAGTACGAGGTAATTGAATCTGTAAATAGAAAACCAGGAGTCATCAGAAAGAAAGTGAGTGAAACAGAGACAGTTAATTGGATGCAAAGAATGGAAACAAAAAGGACCATAAAGATGTAGAAAAATGAAAAGAAAGAAATTTGAAAGGAAAATCTGTACTATAACACAATGGCCAGTGCCTTGCTATTTGAGGCTCGAGCCAGTCGCCTAAGGACAAAAACATACCGGAGCAAATATTCGCAACTTGTTGAGGCATGTGTACGCTGCAGCAAAAATCCTGAGACCACTCAGCCCATCCCAATGGAATGCGAAGGGATTCACCCAGTGAGAACCGTAGGTAACGTAGACCTTCCAGAAGAGCTTGGGTTTAAAGTGGACAGAAGCGTCAACCGGTCAGCAATCCAGATACGCAAGAGACGTTTAGAGTATTGGTGGAAAAAAACCAGGGAAGAGATTAATACGACCTGATCTCTTACAGTCATGGCTAGCGGTACAAGGTACTTTTGAAGAAAAAAAAAGATTAATGAGAGAAATACAAGAATGCTAGATAAAAAATAAGCATAGCATACCTGATTAAATCAAGCAGGCTAGGTGACTATTTTTCACTGCCCCGTTTCAAAGTGGATGCCATTAAATCATCATCATCATAGTCATCACAATCGCGGCCTGCACGCAGCATTGGGCATGCACGCAGCTGATTTCGATCTAAACCTTCTGTCGGCGCAGTTCTTAAGTTTCCTTCTATTTTGTCCAATGTCGAGTCTTTATCAAATGAAACCATTTCGAAGGCTCTGCACGCAAAATCTGAACAAGTCCATGAGCTGCAATACCATGTCGTCAAATACATGCAACTTCTTTCTGTACTTGCATCTGTAGCTTGGGCAGAACGCTCATTCAGCAGTTTTACGCCGCATGAAATTTTTTTTGAGGAACCGCAAGACGCAGAGGAGGCTAACACATCTTCCCACTTTGCACGTTCACAAGGAACGTTTACAATGAAAGGACTGTCACGCTCAACTTACAAGACGTAAGTCAAAGAATTTGTCACCAGGACTGCTGAGCGAAGAGCTAATTTTGGTTTTTGAGGCGATCAGTAATGTGTGCTTCTGTCATTAGAGTTGTGAAATCTGGAGTAGATTGCGTGCACTAAGTATGTACAGCTATCCAACTGACTCATTTCTTTACCTCTTCCTCGAATTATCACACGCGAGTCTACCGCCAGGCCGTTTGGAGCCGTATGATGAAACAGCGCTGCCTTGAATAAGCTTGTGCGCATAAAGAATGATTCTTCTGCGAGCAATGCATACGAGGGTTTCCTGCGCACAGCCCTTCCCTGTCCCTCTTCGAGCGCTATTTTGTCTTCATGCGCAGGGAAGATGGGAACACCGGTTGTAACAGCACTCTCAAGCAGAAAACAAAAAGACTTGGTATTTCATTGTGCTTCGCGTGACGAACAGGAGGACTCATATCCCCAAAGTTCTCACTTGTAAACCGACGCACTGCGTCATCCTTACATGTATTTATTGCAAATGCTGTAATTACACCTGCGGAGCATTGATCTTTGTACCTCTCGCAATTAAAAATCTAGAGATGTTCATATGTATAGGTACCGTGCATGTGTGTAGTATAAAAAAACTATTCATTAACTTTTTTCATTCCGTGTACGCCGACTTGATGAAACGTCTAGTTTTTCATGTAATACTGTATTAAAAGCAGACTCAAAGAGCGGAAGACTTTATGTGTGTGTATGTATGTGTATGTGTATATGTGTGTATGTGTATGTGTATGTATGTGTATGTATGTATGTGTGTGTATGTGCGTGCCGACGATGCCCTCTCGGTGAGCGCATATTCCCCCCCCTCATCTTTTAAGCGGTTCAATACTTGCAAGCATTTGTCTCGCAAACCATATTTATATCAAGGGAATTTTCCACGTCTCAATAATTTCTCTCGTCGTATTCGAGTGCTGATTGCCGTGCTATCGTTTGATAACGAAGCTTTCCCTCAAGTCTAAATATCTTAAGGTAGTTTGTCGTGTGCGTATCTTGGCCACGCACGCTTATATCGCCTTCCGTTTCTCTACCACGGTAGCGCTTTAAAACCACGGCGCTGCAATTTTGCTTCAGAGACTTTCCTTTCCTTCCTTCTTCTTCGCCCTTAAACTGGCTCTCTTAACTACTACACGCAGAGACAAAGCAACAGCGCGCGCATTAGATCCCATAGATGAGATGAATATTTACAATTATTAGGGTTATAATTATATTCGAGTGCTGATTGCTGTGCTATCGTTTGTTAACGAAGCTTTCCCTCAAGTCTAAATGTTTTAAGGCAGTTTGTCGTGTTCGTATTATGGCCACGCACGCTTATATCGCCTTCCGTTTCTCTACCACGGGTGCGCTTTAAAACTACGGCGCTGCAATATTGCTTTCCTTTCCTTCCTTCTTCTCCGCCCTTAAATTGGCTCTCTTAACTACTACACGCAGAGACAAAGCAACAGCGTGCGCATGCGATCCCATAGATGAGATGAACATATATATAGGAAATTATCAGTCATAGCTCTCGTAGTATAGCCTACTGGGCCGTTTCCTTTTTTCTTTCGGAAGTAGTCCTATTAGGGTTAATATAATTACACGAAGGTATTTCGCCCTCGTCAGCAACAGTCCTTGAGATAGTTATTCCGGCGGCTAGCTTCCCACGCTATGCGTGCCGCCACCGCACCTGGTTAAGCTGTTCCTAGACGCTAGAGTTATACTATGTCCGCGCAACCTTGAGCGATCGGAAAGCGCGTTTTCCCCTCTTGGCCGGCGGAGAAGGGAGGCTTTGTTTCCGGCCGCAGAGCCCTCCACGATGCCCTCTCGGTGAGCGCATATTCCCCCCCTCATCTTTTAAGAGGTTCAATACTTACAAGCATTTGTCTCGCAAACCATATTTATTTCAAGGGAATTTTCCACGTCTCAATAATTTCTCTCGTCGTATTCGAGTGCTGATTGCCGTGCTATCGTTTGATAACGAAGCTTTCCCTCAAGTCTAAATATTTTAGGGCAGTTTTTCTAGTCTCTAAAGCCGCTCGAGTTCGCTCTTCTCCTCGGGCGGCCATTCTTCCAAGAAAGTATGCCTTCCAAGTAAACCGACTATCGCGGACAACATCAGTCCCTTTAGACATAAGTATGAGGCTCTGAGCAGGAGCTATGGCGCTTGAAAGTAGCCTGGGGCCTGACGAACCAGCCGACTGAGCTATCTTTCCGGGCAACATCCAACGGTCACGAGTTCAAATCACCTGTTATGTTCCTTTTTCCCCCTTTTTCTTTCTTTTTTTCTTTCTTTTTAATGTCTTTTCCTTTATTTTATCACTGTACGGGAACCCTCCTAAAATAAAAAAAAAGAAAGATATATATCTTCAATTATGTATGGCCACACATATGCAGGTCATAAATACCAGGTTCTCTAGCCGAGTGCCATCCGTGCGGTATAACCGAGCTCAGATTGGTCCTCCTTGACTGATCAAATACGGCACCACTGTAGGTTAAATGAGGCGTACAACTCCTGCGGGACGCGCTGTGGTTACTCAGTAGCTATGGTGTTAGACTGCTCAGCACGAGGTCGCGGGATCGGATCCCGGCCACGGCGGCCGCATTTCGATGGGGGCGAAATGCGAGAACACCCGTGTACTTAGATTTAGGTGAACGTTAAAGAACCCCAGGTGGTCGAAATTTCCGGAGTCCTCCACTACGGCGGGCCTCATAATCAGAAAGTGGTTTTGTCACGTAAAACCCCATAATTTAATTTTTAATTTAGCTCCTGCGGGGACGGTAGAGTATCCGCCTCCCGTGCAAGAGGACCGTGATTCAAATCCCGGTGCCGCACAATTCTCCACCGGAAAATACAAAAAAAAAACGTGTGTTCAGAAAATTGCACAAACAGGCCTGGAGTGCGGCCTGATCCCGGTGACCAGAACCGGTAACGCACTCTCTCACCAGAGCAGGATTGGCCACCCTGGTGCAGTACTTGGCCACAACCTCCTATATGAACACAACAATCAAACCCCGGCCCTCAGTCCCCAGCAGCTGCGAAGCAACTGACCACGGCGGCGGTCAGACCTGCGACGCTGCAGAGGGTGCTAAGAATCCCTGGCTCCGGACAGGCCGCCATTGGAATATGAACCTGGCAATGTTTAACGCTAGAACGTTATCTACTGAGGCGAGTCTAGCAGTGCTATTGGATGAATTAGAGGGCAGTAAATGGGATATAATAGGGCTCAGTGAAGTTAGGAGGCCAAAAGAAGCATATACAGTGCTAAAAAGCGGGCACGTCCTGTGCCACCGGGGCTTAGCAGAGAGACGAGAACTAGGAGTCGGATTCCTGATTAATAAGAACATAGCTGGTAACATACAGGAATTCTATAGCATTAACGAGAGGGTGGCATGTCTTGTTGTGAAACTTAATAAGAGGTACAAAATGAAGGTTGTACAGGTCTACGCCCCTACATCTAGTCATGATGACCAGGAAGTCGAAAGCTTCTATGAAGACGTGGAATCGGCGATGGGTAAAGTAAAAACAAAATACAGCCTACTGATGGGCGATTTCAATGCCAGGGTAGGCAAGAAGCAGGCCGGAGACAAGTCAGTGGGGGAATATGGCATAGGCTCTAGGAATAGCAGAGGAGAGTTATTAGTGGAGTTTGCAGAACAGAATAATATGCGGATAATGAATACCTTTTTCCGCAAGCGGGTTGGCCGAAAGTGGACGTGGAGGAGCCCGAATGGTGAGACTAGAAATGAAATCGACTTCATACTCTGCGCGAACCCTGGCATCATACAAGATGTAGACGTGCTCGGAAAGGTGCGCTGCAGTGACCATAGGATGGTAAGAACTCGAATTAGCCTTGACTTGAGGAGGGAACGGAAGAAACTGGTACATAAGAAGCCAATCAATGAGTTAGCGGTAAGAGGGAAACTAGAGGAATTCCGGATCAAGCTACAGAACAGGTATTCGGCTTTAACCCAGGAAGAGGACCATAGTGTTGAAGCAATGAACGACAATCTTATGGGCATCATTAAGGAGTGCGCAATAGAAGTCGGTGGTAACCCCGTTAAACAGGAAACCAGTAAGCTATCGCAGGAGACGAAAGATCTGATCAAGAAACGCCAATGTATGAAAGCCTCTAACCCTACAGCTAGAATAGAACTGGCAGAACTTTCTAAGTTAATCAACAAGCGTAAGACAGCGGACATAAGGAACTATAATATAGATAGAATTTAACAGGCTCTCAGGAACGGAGGAAGCCTAAAAGCAGTGAAGAAGAAACTAGGAATAGGCAAGAATCAGATGTGTGCGTTAAGAGACAAAGCCGGCAATATCGTTACTAATATGGATGAGATAGTTCAAGTGGCTGAAGAGTTTTATAGAGATTTATACAGTACCAGTAACAGCCACGACGATAAGCTGAGAGAGAATAGGCTAGAGGAACTTGAAATCCCACAAGTAACACCGGAAGAGGTAAAGAACGCCTTGGGAGCTATGCCTCAAAGACTGGGGAGGTCCCTCCCCAGTCTTTGACTATGGGACCTCCTAGAGTTACTTTTTCTGTAAACATTTCAAACGCATCAATAAACTGAAACTGAAACTGAAAAAAAAAGGGGGAAGGCAGCTGGGGAGGATCAGGTAACAGCAGATTTGTTGAAGGATGGTGGGAACACTGTCCTAGAAAGATTGGCCGCCCTATATACACAATGCCTCATGACCTCGAACGTACCGGAATCTTGGAAGAACGCTAGAGACAGAGAGAGAGAGAGAGAGAGACAGCTTCATTTAGTCGCCTGCAGAACGACACCATGACTAAATGGCGCCGTGACGCGGGCCCTGACGTCTTCTCAGCGGGTGGTCTCTACTCAACTCCAGCGCGTGTTACTCCCGCGGTCGGTCGCCCTGAGGGGCAACGTTCCGTCGGTTTCGCTCGGCCTTTGTCTTTCAAGAGCCGCCGAGACCTGCTGGACGGCCCAGGTTTGGCTTTCGTGTTCGTAGCATTCCGCCGCAGCCGCGAGTCGCGGCGGAATCGTTGTACTTGTCGTAGCCTCATTGGGGAACTTGGTGCAATCCCATAGGATGTGCGTCAGGGTGGCCCTCTCCCGCTGGCACACGCGGCACACATCACTCACATATAATTTAGGGTATAGATTAGTCATTAACACTGGGGTGGGTAAAGAACCAGTTTGCAATTGTCTGAACAGCACCGCCTCCGCTCGGCTCAGCCCCGGGTGCGGGGGTGGGAAAGTCCTTCGAGCCAGGCGGTGGAACTGTGTGAGTTCGTTGAACGTCGTCATGCGATCCTTGGCACTACACCACGTTGGACGGTCGGTTGCAGCGGCGCGGTTGGTTAGCGCTCGCGCCACTGCGTGTGCCGTCTCGTTGTGGTTATCGTGCTTCTCGGACGCATCGTTGCCCGCGTGCGCCGGGAACCACCTGATTCTAACATACCGATTCTGTCGTTGCAGGTCAGCCGAGCACACAACGCGCACAGCCTCACCACACACTTTGCCCTTTGCATAATTCCGCACTGCACTTCGCGAATCGCACAACACTATCTCGCACCCGGGGTCGGCAATGGCCAGGGCAATGGCCACCTCCTCCGCCTGACACGCGTCGCGGAGCCGTAAGCTCGCCGCTGCCCTGGTCGCGCCGGACGACGCCTCGATGACGGTAGCTACGAACGCCGCGCAGTCTCCCTGATATTCTGCCGCATCCACGAACCTTGCGTGCTCGTCCTTGACGTGAAAGTCGATGAGGGCCTTGGCCCTCGCCGCTCTTCTCTCCTTGTTATACTCCGGGTTCATGTTTCTCGGGATGAGGTCCACCCGAATCCGGCGCCGGGTTGCGTCCGGGACAGAAACATCGCTACTCGCCGCTTTCGCGCCGGGCGTGAAGCCCAAGTATCGGAGTATGCGCCTGCCGGCTTCGGTCATAGAGAGCCGCTCCAGCTGGGCGGTCCGTTGCGCTTCCGCAATTTCCTCGAGGGTATTGTGTACCCCCAGGCTCAGGAGCTTGTTGGTGTTCGTACACTCGAATAGTCCGAGCGCCGCCTTGTAAGCTCGGCGTATCAGGGCGTTGATTTTATTCCTTTCACATTGCATCCAGTTGTGGAAGGCTGCAACGTAGGTGACGTGGCTGATTACGAAGGAGTGCACAAGCCGAATCAAGCTTTCCTCCTTCATCCCGGCCTTGCGGTTGGCAACCCGTCTGATGAGACGTATTGCGTTGGTAATCTTGGCTGTAAGGCGGGAAATAGTCTCGCCGTTGCCCCGTCGCTTGTCTATAATCATGCCGAGCACCCGGATTTTGTCGACTTCCGGGAGCACGTGGCCGTTCCTCGTCACGATCTTGATGGCCTCGTAATCCCTCGCTTCGCTCTTCTTACGTCTGACGTACTTCGGTGGTAACACCAGCAGTTCTGACTTGCTCGGTGAGCAGATCAAACCGGAACCGTTCAGCTGGTCTTCGATCGCGTCGACGGCTTCTTGCAGCGTGCTCTCAATGTGACCATCGCTGCCTCCCGGAACCCACAGCGTGATGTCATCGGCGTAGATGGTGTGCCGGACGCCCTCGACGCGGGATAGTCGCTTGGCCACCCCGATCATAACGAGGTTGAATAACAACGGCGAGATGACCAAGCCCTGGGGGGTCCCGACACTGCCGAGCCTCTTCTCTTGGAGCCGTAGATCGCCGGCGCAGAGCTCGGTAGTCCGCCCCGTCAGAAAGTCCTTGATGTAATTGTACGTTCTTGCGCCCATGTTGAGTCTGGACACCTGGGCTAGGATCGCAGAGTGCTTCACCTTGTCGAAGGCGCTCTGCAGGTCCAGCCCCAGAATGGCCTTGTTGTCTTTCGTTAGGGTGTCATCGTCAATGATATCTTTCTTCAACAGAATCATCGCGTCTTGGGTGCCGAGGGAACGCCGAAACCCGATGATCGTGGTGGGGTATAGTCCCGACTCCTCCAGGTAATACTGCCACCTACACATGAGGACGTGCTCCAACACCTTGCCCACGCAGGACGTGAGCGAGATGGGCCGGAGGTTGTCTGTGTTCGGCGCCTTGCCTGGTTTGGGGATGAGTATGGTCTTGGCAGTCTTCCACTGCTGGGGCAGTGATCCCGCACTCCAACACTTGTTGTAGTAACCGGTGAGGTTTTCGATGGCCACATCGCTGAGGTTCTTGAGCGCTCTGTTCGAGATGTGATCCGGGCCGGCCGCCGACTTGCTGTTTAGTTCGTGCAGGGCCGCTCGCACCTCCTCGACGCTGATGTCGCGGTCAAGCTTCTCGTTGGCTTGACCGCCGTACTCAGGATGCCTTTCCGTGGGTGTAACCGGAAGGTACTTGCTGTTTATGCGTCTGATTACTTCAGTTTCCCCGTTTTCCTTGACTGCTCTGTGAATGATCTTTGCGAGGCGGTCGCGTTGGTGGGATTTTGTTTTAGTCTCATCGAGCAGATGCCGCATCAAGTTCCAGGTTTTGCCGCAATGCATCTGCCCGTCCGCAGCATTACATATTTCATTCCATTGTTGCGTACAGAGCAGCCGACAATGAACTTCGATGGCGCGATTCAGCTCCGCCACCTTCTTCCTTAGGCGCCGATTTAGTCGTTGCTTCTTCCACCTGTTTAGGATAAATTGCTTTGCTTCGAATAAGTGCGCGAGGCGGCTGTCAACCTTGTCGACCTGCTCATCCGTTTCTATGATTTTGGTCGCCTCCTTGACCTTCCCTGCGATGTGGGCTGACCATTCCTCTATGTTCTCGATTTCCTCCATCTCCGTTGGTAACAGGCTACGGAAGGCATCCCAATCCGTAAAATTATGTTTTCTGGTGTCCTCCGAGGCCTTGACCTCATCCGGTATGATGACCTCTACGATGTAGTGGTCGCTGCCGAGCTCTGACCCCGTGTTGCGCCAGGAGATATTCCCCTTCTCGTCGTTCTTCACGAACGTGAGGTCCGGCGTCGTATCCCTGGACACAGAGTTCCCAATCCTTGTAGGATCAGTCGGGTCTGTGATGAGGGTGAAGCCCAGGTCTAATGAGTCTTGGAACAGGTCTCGCCCCTTGGCCAATTGCTTGTTATATCCCCATGCCGGGTGTGCCGCGTTGAAGTCCCCGCAGGCGACGAGCCTGTGAGTCCCCGCCACGGTGCTGGCTCTGTGAAGGAGGGTCTTGAATTTTTGCTTCCAGTGTGAAGGGCTACTGTAGACGTTAAAGAAAGGTGCTGTTCTTTTGTTTCTTGCCCGTAACGACCTCGATGAGAGTGTATTCAGTTTTACTATTGTGCAACTCGTGCTCAATGAAGGTGAGTCCCTTGCGAACCAATGTGCATATCCCTCTACCGCCGCTGACCTTTGGAGACTTGGCGTATACCCGATAACCGGGTAGCGACACTGCATCAGTGCGAGTCTCTTGTATCATGATTATATCAGGCTTGCTTGCTACTTGTGTTATGTGTTGCTGCAAGACTGCCTTCTTGCTAGCGAAACCGTTGCAGTTCCAGTGCCAGGTCACGAGACCCTTCACTGCTGTAGTTGTTGCTGTTGCTGGAGCGGCCATGATTGTTGCTGATTGTACTGTCGCGTTATTTGCTGTATTGCGTTCGTTAACTGCTGACACGTCCGCTCGATGGCGGCGAACCTGTCGTTGATCATCGTGGTGAACGTTGTCTTAATATAATCTTCGAGCCCGTCGAGGTGTTCCTCGATTTGGTCGACCTTGTCTTTAAGGTTGTCCACCCGGTCGTTGAGCTTGCGTTCCTTAAGGTTCTCGATCGCTCGTCTCTTGGGTGCCGGTTCCTTCTCAGCGGATGTTGATGGTACAGCGCTGCTGATGCTGGGTGTTGGTTCACATGATACCGCTTGGGGCGTTTCGTTATTGGTGGAACGGGTCGTCAGAAGCTTCTTGATTTCCATGATCTCGTTTGCCATCTTGCTAATAGTGGCCTATTGCCTACTGACTTTCGTCTCGAGCTCGTTCTTTTTGCGCCTGAGTGCCTCGTTGGCTTCCTTCAACGTCCTCATCGCCTCGTCTTCCCCCGTCTTGCTGTTGTTGTTGCCATCGACGGTCTTGCTGGTGCTAATGGTCTTGGTCGTTGCGGTGGTCGTTGCGGTATTGGAGGTGGTGGTGGTGGTGGCAACCCCCTGTGCTTTCTTGGCACCGTGCCTTGCTGCATCAGCCCAGCTCACGCGGTCCTAATCCATAAGAAAGGGGACGCCAAAGACTTGAAAAAGTATAGACCGATCAGCTTACTGTCCGTTGCCTACAAAGTATTTACTAAGGTAATCGCAAATACAATCAAGAATACCTTAGATTTCTGTCAACCAAAGGACCAGGCAGGATTCCGTAAAGGCTACTCAACAATAGACCATATTCACACTATCAATCAGGTGATAGAGAAATGTGCGGAATATAACCAACCCTTATATATAGCCTTCATTGATTACGAAAAAGCATTTGATTCAGTCGAAACCTCAGCAGTCATGAAGGCACTACGGAATCAGGGTGTAGATGAGCCATATGTAAAGATACTGGAAGATATCTATAGCGGTTCCACAGCCACCGTAATCCTCCACAAAGAAAGCAACAAAATCCCAATAAAGAAAGGCGTCAGACAGGGAGATACGATATCTCCAATGCTATTCACAGCGTGTTTACAGGAGGTATTCAGAGACCTGGAGTGGGAAGAATTGGGGATAAAAGTAGATGAAGAATACCTTAGCAACTTGCGATTCGCTGATGATATTGCCTTGCTTAGTAACTCAGGAGACCAATTGCAATGCATGCTCACTGACCTGGAGAGGCAAAGCAGAAGGGTGGGTCTGAAAATTAATCTACAGAAAACTAAAGTAATGTTTAACAGTCTCGGAAGAGAACAGCAGTTTACGATAGGTAGCGAGGCACTGGAAGTGGTAAGGGAATACATCTACTTAGGGCAGGTAGTGACCACGGATCCGGATCATGAGACTGAAATAACCAGAAGAATAAGAATGGGCTGGGGTGCGTTTGGCAGGCATTCTCAAATCATAAACAGCAGGTTGCCACTATCCCTCAAGAGGAAAGTGTATAACAGCTGTGTCTTACCAGCACTCACCAACGGGGCAGAAACCTGGAGGCTTACGAAAAGGGTTCTGCTGAAATTGAGGACGACGCAACGAGCTATGGAAAGAAGAATGATAGGTGTAACGTTAAGGGATAGGAAAAGAGCAGATTGGGTGAGAGAACAAACGCGGGTAAATGACATCTTAGTTGAAATCAAGAAAAAGAAATGGGCATGGGCCGGACATGTAATGAGGAGGGAAGATAACCGATGGTCATTAAGGGTTACGGACTGGATTCCAAGGGAAGGGAAGCGTAGTAGGGGGCGGCAGAAAGTTAGGTGGGCGGATGACATTAAGACGTTTGTAGGGACAACATGGCCACAATTAGTACATGACCGGGGTAGTTGGAGAAGTATGGGAGAGGCCTTTGCCCTGCAGTGGGCGTAACTAGGCTGATGATAATGATGATGTATTTCGAATGCTTGTTTCAACAAATCCTGTTAAATTCTACACTGAATCTGCACCTGATGGTAAGAAAATGGAAAGAATAAAGGTGCTACTATTTTATTTATGTTATGCTATATTTTAGTCATGTAGTTTTTTGTTTGCACATACTTTTAAAGGGACACTAAAGGCCATACTAAGTCGACATGGACTGTTTAAATCAAATTCCAGAAACTTCGCAACGCTTGTTTCGTGCCAAGCAAACAATCAGTTTACGAGAAAATTACATCTGAAGGGTACAAATACGTTTTTGAAAGTCAAATCTTTCATCACCCAACCGGGGGAGTGGTGACGTTGAATACACCATCACCACCCTTTGCTGCCTTTGGTGAGTAAAACGGCGCCCGACAGACGGCGGTACCCAATCAAGGCAGAGCCGTGGATTCGCTGCTGCAGCTGCTTTTTGGTCAAGTGGCGTAGACTGTTCAGGCATCCCCCGACATCATATGGAAGTTGAATTCTCTGCTGCTTACAGTTTGTGTGAGTATCGCGAGCCAGCAAAACGAGCGCAGCACTACGCGATAACGAAACTACTGGAATGCGAAAGCGTGGGCGGCACAGAGTCGAGTGAAATCGAAACCTTTCGACCACCCGTGTCGTTGTCAAGGGTAATTTCAATGAATTCTGTTTTCTAAAAATGAAATAGAAATGGACAAGTAGCATTTTATCTCGTCATATAATACAAGTATGTTTTTTGCAACGAGTAATAGTGACAAAATTTAACTGAGAGGTGCTTTCGTCATCGGACAGGTACTTGATGTCCCAGGGGAGTCTCTAATCACGTCCCGCATATACCTCAATTTGTCAGTTATTAAGGCTCTGTTCGCGATAATATTGATGCCTTAGAGATTCTCAAGCACTAATCTACCACTTTTTCCTGACTTAGTATTTGCTTTTAGTGTCCCTTTAAAGAGAGCTTGTAGCACAAGTACTTTTGTGAATAAAAATGCGCAAATATGCAGAGTAATAAATGTGATTCACTGCAAATTCTTCTTCAGGTGTTTATTTTTGTGTGTGTGCACCTGTGCACATTTTCTAAAATTACCAGATGAAGCAAGCACATAATTAGTGCTTATATAAGCTATTATAGAACAATTAGCTGCAATAGCCGTGTAGGCTAAATGTACTACAGTGCAAGAGATGTACGGCAAGAAAATATTCCATGAATAATATGAGCCTAACATCTCATGCATTTTTTTACAAATAAAATATAACAAGCACAACATTTTTCCTTTTTTTTTCTTTCATAAAAAAAGGAACACAAAAATGGTGCCATTTCCTGCCCTGCGTTGCCCGTGTGTCAACCTCCCCCCTCAGAAAACACTTCCGGAGTCACCGTATTCAACAGATAGTCAGTAAAGCTAATCGTTTTCTTGGATACATAAACCGCCACTTTCATCCAAAGCTGCTTTTGTATGAAATACTAGTTCATTCAAAACTGCACCGAACCCATCCAAAACCGTTCTTCTCGCTTTACTTTGCCAATCTATTCCCGCACTGCAAGTGTTACATCAATGAAATCCTCCCTTTACCTGCCTGATCTTTTACTTCGATGTAAATCTGTTGGACACTGTCGTTTCCATAAAATCTGCTCGACACTGTCGTTTCCATAAAATATACCGCTCCAAGCCCAATCTACAGCCGCCGTGGTTGTTGAGTAGCTATGGTGTTGGGCTACTAAGCACGAGGTCACCAAATCGAGCACCGGGCACGGCGGCTGAATTTCTGTGGAGGCGAAAACACCCGCATACTTAGATTTAGGTGCACATTAAGGAGCCTCTGGTGGTCGAAATTATTCCAAAGTCCCCCACTACGGTGTGCTTCATAATCAGAAAATGATTTCGGCCTGTAAACCATATTACCTCTTTAAACCCGATCGAACTCGTTCTTCACAGCACCCTCTTATATTTCTTCACGCAACTACCACCGGTCCAAAGTTTGTGTGCTTAAGTGTCGTACTAAGATGTATTTTCATTCTTTTGTACCAACCACATGCTGGGACTGGAACCACCTTCCCGCCATTGCCTCCATGATCGATGAGAATGTTAAGTTTGCCATTTCTACTCACTTGATGCAATTACACCAAATTAGGCCCTTCTCTCTGTAATGTTATTAACCCTGAGAGTAACGAAATAAATGAAATGAAATGAAGTCGGCCCGCGTGAATATGTGGAATTGGTGCATGAAGCTGCACTGCAGCGACGTTCACGATGCTCACTGAGCTTACGCATGGAATGTGTTACGTTTCCGGAAGCTTCTTGCACGCATCGTGTCTTGCCGATATCTCCGAGTCTGTGTCACTGTATCTGCCACAAGGTGCTTCGCTAGAATCGCTGATAATGAAACTTATTGTGAATTCCATAATTTCCTGGCTCCCAGGGCCATCATCGTTACGCTCTGGCACCGGCAGTGGGGGCAACGGCCGCCGCAATGCGTGCAACCTTTCACCCCATCGGATGAGACAGACGGGCACCTGCCTTCCGGTACAGGCTGTTCGTTGTGCGTCCAAGTGATGCGGGGAGCGGGAGTGCCGTTAGCGCGGCAGCCCAGCCTGAGCGCCTCGCCTGCAGCCAGCTGTTGGTCCCGGGGCAGCGTGCTGATGCTTGGCGGCACGAGGACCTCGAGGGAGACCAGCCGCAGCTTGACGCCGGCTGCGTTCTCCGCCGAACACAAGTAGCTGCCGCTGTCCTCCGGCTGCGAGAGCATGCGCGAGTTGCCCACAAACAAAGAGTTATGACACAGAGCCTATAATCTCAGTCACACATGATTAGTTGTTCAAGACAAAATATTGTCCCCCTAAAAAAACAATCTTCCTCTCAGGAAGAAAAGCTCACGCCGTTGAATGAATTCATCGCGTTCTTTCTGCATGAGGAATAATCGTACACTGCAAGCAACAGCACGGTTGCCGAGTTATTGGCGTACGCGAATGACTCCACAATCGGTATGAGAGAGGACGTACATTTTTAGGAAGACCAAAGAGCTACTGCACCTCAGCTGACGCAATGACGAGGTCTCCATTAGATTGGTGGTGAGCCCTGGGAGAGTCCACGGGTTCGCCCTCTCTCGACCACGTGACCAGTGGAGTTGGGTGACCTTGAGCTTTGCAATGAAGCACTGCTGTGCCGCCTCTCTGGACACTCACTTCATCGGAGCCATCGTCAATGTGTGGGGGAACTGTGCGTTTGACAGAGAGGAACATCGTTGGCGCTCGCTCTGACTCATGTGATACAAGTAGCGGAACTAGTGTGACACAACCAGAGAAAGATTGGGCAGCAGCCTCCTACTCCCGAGACACGCTGCTACTTCAGTTCTGAACAATTTGAGCGGGGAGTTAGCCCTCACCGCGATCTCCCCCTAGAGGCTGACAAGTATAGATATTTTTATCGGGCGAGGGGGAAAGGGTGCGCCGCGACGTTCCTTGAAAGTATTGCTGTCGCGTGCTCTGAAATAATTTCAATATGTTTTAGATCGCACCACTTGATTTTTGGCCGACTTTAATGCCGCAGTCACCGGGTTACAGCCGGAAAAAATCCCTTAGACCAATGTTCTTAAAGAAAAATAAAGCATTCTGTCGAAATAATTGTGTCATCACCTACTGTACTTGGCAAAATGGAATGAATTTACGCCACACGTTAGCTTAATGATTCAAATCATGTT
This sequence comes from Dermacentor andersoni, assembly GCF_023375885.2. Taxonomy (NCBI): domain Eukaryota; kingdom Metazoa; phylum Arthropoda; class Arachnida; order Ixodida; family Ixodidae; genus Dermacentor; species Dermacentor andersoni. Next base: position 348,438,031 of record NC_092814.1, read on the forward strand.
TCTGGTTGCATGGGCTCCTATACGGAAGCTGTACTGCTGTATATACTAAACAGTTTTCAGTGGAGTATAACACACACACATACCTTCATAAGCCTTCTGAAAATTTCCTTGTTTCAACGGCGCAGATAGATTTATATTTTAATTTATTTAAGCGACATTACCCACAGCCGAGATCTATCAAATACTCGTTAATGTTTATTAACAAGGATTTATAAAGGGAAAGTGAGACATGCACCCAAACGTAGCTAAGTGCTACAGAGGAAACCCATACGGGTTCCTCGAAAGAAAAGCTTCGCAGTTGAAGAAAAATTCGTCCTGGTCCGGGACACGAACCCGCCTTCCCGGGGCAGCCGCTCTACCATCTGAGCTAACCAGGCGGCTAGCAGATGGCAGGCGAAGTCGAATTTATCAACAACTCAGAAGCAACGGCAAGAGTTTGAGTAACAGTTCTGCAGAAACCCGCAAGCTGGAGAGAAGTAATTAATAAAGAGAAAATGAGACATCCACCCAAACGTAGCTAAGCGCCACAAAGGAAACCCATACGGGTTCCTCGAAAGAAAAGCTTCGCAGTTGAATAAAAATTTGTCCCGGACCAAGACAAATTTTTGTTATAAATATGATACAGCAGTGATATAGATATGATACATAACAGTGAAAACAGCGCTTGAAGAGCAATGATACCAAGTCTGAAAATTAATTTCTGTTACGGCAAGCAGAGTGGACATATAGTTCGACCCTCCATGAGCCCCAGAAAAAAGGCTCATGACACATTTGGGGGTCATGATCTGCAGGTTGAGAAACACTGGCCTAAAACATTACATTTAACACATGGACATGGTGGATGTACATGGCTAACTGTTGGTAGCATATAAATAAATTGAGACACTGTTCGGATATAAATTTAAATAGAGTTCTACAGCCTTTAGAGTAGCCTTGCTAAAAAGAGGGACAAAGTCGAGAGCCATCCTGATGGTGCAACATCGAAGTCATAACTTTCAAGGGAGGCTGAGCTACGAATAACTTGAAAATATCACTCCCAGTGAGTATCACTGGTTATGCAACGAAAGTCAAACTAACACACCCAAATACAGAATAAAAAGCGCATCAACACAGCTACACCAATACACAATGCCACTCATTTTTCTCAAGAGAGGTCTTTTCAACCAATGGCTATGCCGGTGTGGCAGGCTTTAGCCATTGAGCTATACAGGCAGCCAAAGTGCAAAGAGAATGGAGGGCGAATGGTACACTTAGCGGTATTCCTAAAGCGCCGATTCCAATGAGTTGTTTGGTCTGCGCCAGTGATAATAATCATTACAGGAAAAAAAAAAAGAACGGACTAACTCGAGCCCATGTACAAGGCACACACAAAAGTAGACAAGGAAGCCAGCCAGTCGTGGTTGAGGAGTTCGGTATTGTGTGACATTCTAACACGGCTCCCACTTACCTCTCCCGGGCCCTTGACATGAAAAATGCGGAAAAAGGAAGTCGCGTATACCGAGTGTCCTGTACGTAAATAAACTAGTTGTGCAATTTAGAAAGTGAGACAGTGTAATTCTTTGGACATCCTGAGAACAGTTCAGTGCCTAACTTAGTCCCCCTTCCTTAATATGCTTTATATAGGAGTCGGCGCTCAGCCACAAACTTGCACCCGAAGAAGAAATTTAGTACATAAGGAAAGTGGAGAGGCCGGCCTGAACTACTGTATTCTAACCAGCTAGGAACAAAGTCTAGTGTAACGGACACATTATAAGGCTGACTAGCCTATCATGTTTACTGCAAAATACAGGTATCTAAAGACATCAACGAAATAATAAAACTGCCGCGAACAAATTTTCTTTACAAATGCGGAAGCTCTGGACATTTCGCTCAACTTGACTGCGTGTGCCATCTCGTTAGATGTAAGTTAGGTTATATTATTTTACATAAACGAAATAAATGTGGTGGTGGTGGAGTGGTGTATTCCAGGCTAAATCTACGTGGATGTCATTGTTTTTTTAGTGGACAGAGGTAGATATATATTTAGCTCCTCTGAGATATTTTTGGATCAAGATACGTGGAGTGTAATTTATTGTAAAGGAAGCACGTTTGGTAGTATTCAACGATACCACTCATCAGCCGCTCACCATTAATGTATAGATCATACAAAGGGGTAGGTGATTACAAGTACTTCAGAATATACATCAAAGACAAACAAATACATAAAAGAAAAAATACATGCCTTAAAATCTTAAGTGCACATGGGAATGGAGATTGATCTGCTGGAAGGTTAGCATTGGGTACTTATAAAGGAAAAACCACAAACAAGACAGTCCACTCCCAAGTGCACTTCAGATTTTAAGGCATGCATATCCCCGAGTTATTCCTTGCCAAAGAATTCTCGCATTAATATTTGTGCCTCCATAGCACTCTCTTTTTCATTTCGACCTCGTTTCCTTTTCACTAGATTGGCCGTTCATGTATTTTTTTATGTATTTGTTTCTGTCTTTGATGTATATTCTGAAGTACTTGTAATCATCTGCCCCTTGGTATGATCTTTACGTTTATAGTGAGCGGCTGATGAGTGATATCGTTGATTGATCTGTTGGATTACTTTTCACCGACACCATCAATTTTCAGTAACGTAATGCTGCAGCAGAATATGTCGCTGCATGGAAGGGGAAACATTGACGCCGCGACGTTGCCAATCATGTCGAGGCTCTCGACAACTACGGAAATTGAAAATAACGCCGATGCTGTGCGAGTTTGCCCGTCCCCAATTATGTTTGCTTCATCACGTGAGCTTCCATGATTTAACCGTCACGCTCAACAAGTGACACCGCACACGAGATTCAATCGTAACACACGACCCCTGTATGCCGACGCGCAATGGGCTTCTTCGAAGATCGGCCCACGCTGTTATGAACGCAAGGATGGTTGCGAGGCTGCTGCCCACATCTCGGCCACTCCGTGCGATGCCTGCTCACCATGCACGGTAACGGTAGCGGTGCGGCTGTCCCAGCCTGCCTGGTTCTCTGCCCTGCACCGGTACAAGCCGGCGTCCCTGCTTTCGGCCACGGGAATCTTCAGCTCACCCCCGGCCACGAAGATGTACCGCTGGTCAAGGCTGCGAGTGGTTCGGAAACATGACTTGCTGCGCGATTGGGCAAGTTTCGCTTGCGCTTATTGTTGGCCACTTGGAGCATGGCACGCAGTCGTAGCTTACTGACTTGCGTAAAACATGCTTATGAGGATACGAAGTACGGTTTTGAGCACAAAAAAAAAACAACCTGGAAAGAATGCCTCAACTTAGAAGCCACTGAACAAAGGCTGCATAGGCAATGCCCCTGATGCGCGACATGTACTGCAGAAAAGGCAAGCGCGATATAGTTTAAATGCTAGCGTGCAATGCACACTTTGCTCATAGGAGGACATGAACATTTAGCTAAGACTACTGTTATGTTACACGAATATATAAAGACAACCTCAAGGGCAGGTTAACATTCTACGGTGTCATCACATTTGCAACGCACTACTTAAAGCCTTCGTAATTAGCGATGTTCGTAGCATACCCAATGCTGATGAACTTCAGTTCCGCTTGTGATGAATATGTTTAGGTACAATTTCTTATGCAATTCTTTAGACTTCAGCTAAGTGAATTGTTAGCACTGCGAACGTTTCTATAATAGACAGAGCCCAAGAATGCGGTGTCACATTCACCGCTGTCCAATTCAAAGAGAATTTGTATATTTGAACCAGTCAATTACGTTCCATCATTTCCATGACGTCAATCGCTTTCTGTTTTCCCACGAGTTTAGGACACCTAATTTAATCACGCAGATTATAATTGTCTCACCGGTTTTATGATGATGATGGTGATGATGCAATTGTTTTTATTGGCACGAAGGCCAAGTGTCGCTAAATGTTATAGGAACGTTGTTTTTAAAATGTGCAATGTAATGGTATTGTAAAGTTATAAACATTACATTTTAATTGGTGGCCTGCAATATGGCTATAAAGCGGAGCTTAAATTCTTGTTAGCAGTGACGCTGAAAACAATGTTTATTGTTCTTTTCCAGTACATGACCCCTTTTAGTAGTGCCGCGCCTACTCTGACACCGACCCCTCCTTACACACACACACACACACACACACACACACACCTTTATCAGCCTTCTGAAAATTTACTTGTTTGAACGACGCAGATACATTTACAGTTTATTTAAAATACATTGCCCACAGCAGAGAGCTACCAAAATACTTGTTAATATTGCTACGGCACAATATGCGCGATCACGAAAGGCCAGCAGTGTGAAGACGACGACGACGATTAGAAGCTAGCGCGGGCTGTTGCCTCTTGGCCAAGCGCAGCGTATTTTCCTTGTAAATATATTTTTACATAGCTTTTCGTCTGCGTCTTCCTACGTAACATATCTGGTGGAGGTGGACGTTCCCTGTACCTCGTCACGGAGCTTCGCAGTGGACGGTACGTCGAGCCTTCCTTCATGGCTCCCGGCGACGACAACCCGACTCCGCCGGCTCCGACACCTGCTGCCACTTCGACGACCTACATCACTCTCCCCGCTCCCCGTGATCCTGGCGTATTCTCGGGCCAAGATGGGGAAGACGTCGATGACTGGATCAGCCTGTATGAACACGTCAGCCGCAATAACCGGTGGGACCCTACTATTATGCTCGCCAACGTAGTCTTTTACCTCGGTGGCACACCTCGAGTTTGGTATCGCACGCACGAAGATGAGCTCACCAGTTGGGATTCACTTAAGACACAGCTTCGAGACTTGTTCGGCAACCCCTACGGTCAACAACTTGCCGCGCAGAAGGCGCTTTCCGGCCGTGTGCAGACGTCAACAGAGCCCTATGTCACGTACATTCAGGACGTCTTGGCTCTGTGCCGCAAAGTTGACACCCACATGACTGAGTCAGACAAGGTTTCCCACATCCTCAAAGGCATTGCCGATGACGCCTTCAACTTGCTCGTTTGCAACAACGTAGCGACGGTGGATGCTGTTATAAGAGAGTGCCGCCGCCTGGAACTCGCCAAAAGCCGACGTATTGACCAGCAGTTTGCCCGTCTGCCCAACACCCCAGCGACATCTTCCTGTGCCGACGCTCCTCGTCCCAACAACACTGCCGATGTTACCAGGATCGTCCGGCGTGAGATCGAGGCCGCCTATCCGGCTGCCTTCGACTCCAGTCCCACCAACACATCTGCAGTCACGGTCTCACTGATCCAGGCAGTTGTCCGCCAGGAGTTTGAAAACATGGGTCTTCACACCATCTGCTCGGCCCATCGCCCTAATACCCGCCCGGCTTCTTCGATTTCGCCCCGTCCCGCATCTTCTTACCCACCACGTTTCCGCAACCCATCTGAATGGCGCACTGCTGACGACAAGCCTATTTGTTTCCACTGCCATCGAATCGGGCACATTTCTCGGCACTGTCGTAGTCGCTGGAGTTCCCCGAGCCGGCCTACTTATACTGCCTACTCTCGCCCCTCAGGTGGCCCTTCTCGTCCCTATGCCGCACGCTCCGATAATGCCGCCACTGATTCTCCTGCAACGAACCGCCCCTATTCTCGTTCGCCTTCGCCCCAACGACGACAATCTCGCTCTCCCCAGCCCCGTCGCTCCTATTCGCCGACTCCCTTCGGACGCCGCTCCCAGCCGGAAAACTAGACGATGCAGCGCCTCGAGGTGACGCTGCATTGCTCCCTACGCCGCCAAATCCTCTACTGACTTTGCCCACTCATCTGAACCTTCTTGACGTGCAAGTCTACGGTGTTTCTGTGTCTGCTCTCATAGACACTGGGGCGCATTTGTCCGTAATGAGCGCTGACCTTCGTAACCGGCTCAAGAAAATTATCACGCCCGCCACGACGCCTGTTGTCCGTGTCGCCGATGGCGGAACAGCCCCCGTAATTGGTATGTGTACCGCCCGCGTCTCCTTCGCCGATCGCTCAACAATCGTGCTATTCACAGTCATCGCCCACTGTCCCCACGACATCATCCTCGGCTTAGACTTCCTTTCCGCACATTCTGCTCTCATCGATTGTTCCGCCAGTACTCTCCGCCTTGACCTGCCTGTTCTGGATCCTGCTGAACCACACCCCAGTCGCCTCAGTTCCGCCGACTTCGTTCGCTTGCCACCTTCGGCACTGACCTACGTTGACCTAGTGTCATCCCCACCAGTCCCCGACGGTCACTACATCGCGGCTCCTATGCAAGACGTCCTCCTTACACATGGGATCACAGTACCCAATACAGTTTTATCTATTACGGCGAATTGCGTCTGCCTGCCAGTGGTCAACTTTGGCTTGACGACACAAGTGCTGCCACGTGGGATGTCTTTGGCCCAGCTTTGTTCATTCGAGGATCAATATTAACATATAACATTAACATAACGTAACAATATTAACATCGATATCTCGAGGCCGGAAAAAAAGTGGTTTCCACAATTTGTGTTCGAATGCTTTTGCTTGGACTGCCACCTAATTGTGCAACTCCAAACACTCACCACGGGTTGTGCATAGATCTCACTCTGGCAAAGACTAAGGTTGCGCCAAAGCCGATCAGTGTGTACAATAGCGAACACAAGGGTATCGTCACTACCGTCACGACCAAATGATGAGCACTGAGCACCAAGTTCACCTACTAAGACCACCGACTAAGACACAGCCATCAAGAAAATGTGTGCGCGTGTTCATGTGCCGCTGACCTTAAATAAATGTGTGTGTGTGTGTGTGTTTGTGCGTGTGTGTGCGCGCGCGTGTGTGTGTGTTTGTGTGTGTGTGCGCGTGCGCGTGTGTGTGTTTGTGTGTTTGTGTGTGTGTGTGTGTGTGTGCGTGTGTGCGTGTGCGTGTGCGTGTGCGTGTGCGTGTGCGTGTGTGTGTGTGTGTGTGTGTGTGTGTGTGTGTGTGTGTGTGTGTGTGTGAGATGACCGCCGTCCCCGCTCAACAGAAATATAATTTGCCTATGCCTTTCATCTAAATTCTCTGTCACGTCTGTGTCGTGTGCTAAACAGCTTCGCTGGTAATCCACCTTCACAGCAGTGGAATGACGTGTGCTTTTTGAATTAGCATGGCATTTACATTAGCAGGGCAATAGCACTTAAGCGGACTCCAGCTGGCGCAGCCGGTGAAGTCAGGGCAAGTGTCGACTTCACCTCACTCGCGCATACTATGTTTCGGAGAGCGGAGGCACATAGAGCAGCTGCACTGCGGCTTTGTGGGTGAATTCTGAGGTTGTCACCTAGATTAGTGAGATTGCTTTGAATTGTCAAACCATTTTTCTTTTCGGCTATCTGACTATCACACCTAAAACATGGCCAAAATGTGAACCATTCCGTCAGTATGTGCCGTTGCGTATGTGACACTGGGTATTTGCTGCTCTTCAATGAACCTCTTTGATGACGACTAGGATCGCTATGTATGTGCCACTGGGTATGCGCAGAATGAACGGCGGCGCCGCCAAAACGCACAGCGTGTCTAGAGGGAGGCGTGAGAGAAGAGCCTGGCATGCCTCATACATGACGCGTTTCGGCTATTCGCATAGTTGGATAGTAATCGTAGATGAGCTCTGCCCGAAATGTTTTAAAGAAATTGTTCTCAGTGATAACGACCAAATGTTCACGTCCACACGACCACGAGAAATTATCGCACTGCTTTTGATTACGCAAGCGATAAAGGTGTCGCGTGTCGATTCATCGATGTGGGTGCAGGTGCATTCACATCGAAAACTAGCCGTTCAGAGGCATATCACTAAGCGTTTAGCGCCTGAAACATGACAAACAAAAGCAGACCCTGTAGAGAAAATCATATTAAGGAGGAGAGGGATAGCGAGAGAGATTTAAGCAAGGCAGGGATGTTAATCACTCGAGTCCAGTTGGGTAACACTACGATGGGGAAGGGGAAGAGAGAAAAGGGAGAGAGAGGGTATAGAGTGTGTGGGGGCGGGGGGGGGGAGGTGCAATAGGATGTACTTTGACATCTGCGTCACCGCTTACCTGGTGTTTCGATCACTGATGAGAACATCGTTGTGCTCCCAGTAAATCGCCGGCTTGGGGTGCCCTTTCGCTTGACAGATGAGCGAAATTTCATCGCCAATGACCACTACCTTTTGCTCGGGATAAAATACTGTGATCACTGGGGGATCTGAAAGAACAGCACTTTCTTTTACTCCGACTGCTGTGCCTTCGGTCAAAAGTATAGCATCATAATTCTGCAGAGTGCGTAATCTGTAGAGTTTTAATTGCAAGGCTGTATTGATTTTCTTCGATTTCACAACACGGAAAACTTTATCGCTCGCATAGCATCACCTGGATTGCACAAAAAAAAAATAAAAAACTACAATCACTAGCTCAGCTCTCCAAATCACCAAGAAAACATGAAGCACATTCGCAATCAGTTTTCCTAGTTTCAAGCATACAGCAGATAATTATGTTGTCCACAGTGACCAGCCCGAAAAAACAACATAAAAGAGAGATAGCAGAAGACCTCGAAGAAACGCGCCGCACCACAGAGTTGGAGCAGCTGCAGAACCGTCTCACATTACACCCCGCGTAGGAGAGTGCTGAGGAACGTGAGCTGAGACGCGCACCTTGAGCCGAAGAGTGGAAGCGATGCACGCGAGACGAACGGACGCTTTGTGTGGTGCACGAGTGTGGTGGACCAAAGAAGTGACTGCTGTCAACCCAGTCGCCCTGACAGCGAACAAGCACACTTGTCCCAATCCCACTAGTCAACGGAAAAATTGTCATAGGGATACTGGTCTAGATGCCATCGATCGAGAAATCTGGTTCGGTGCCTTCTCTAGATAGGAATTCTCAAGGTGGTAGCCTTTTCGTCGCTTGGATTTCATTTCACCGCGACCTTGCGAACGCAAGCGCTGAGCGTAGAGGGGTATTGAAAGTGGGTATGGGGATTTCGTGTTGACAATGGGAGCTACTTTCTTCCTTCTTTGTTGTTTCCTACTCTTGTCTATGCAGGAAGGGTGGGGCACATAGAAAGCTATAGGCGCACGCAGCCACACATTGTGGAGAGACGAGAGCTGATGCACAGGAGATACTTTTTTTTTAATAATGCTGCATTATTATATCATTTCCCTCTTTTGACTTCTGCAGTCCGTGTTCCTTTTTCCTATACTACACCAGTACGCCTGACGCGAATGGTGCCTGCCAAGAGCAGCGGAGCGACTTGGCACGCAGTACGAGCAAGAGGTGAGGTAAATGCCGTTTCAGCGGCCTCAGGCCAATGAATAATGACACATCCTTGCTGCGAATTTGTTTTACTGTAAAATAACCATCTTCGCGTTATACTGAAGTTCATGATCATGGCTAGGCGGAACATACACTGAGTCGGCCCATGTGTGCACCCGCTCTGATGTGTGACAGGCCAACAAAATCGCTTGTTACATATCATGAACCCAGTTCTTAACTCAAGCTTTTCGTGTGACGAAGAGTCGGTCGGTACGAAAAATCCTCGTACGACATGCCCTACGACATGTTGGCCTTCCTGACAAGTTTACCTACGACAAAAGGGAAGGGAGACAAGAGAGCAAAGGACAGGTAGGCTAGCCAGTTTAAGTGCCGGGTGTCTACCCTGTGCTGGGGAAAGGGATATATGGAATAAAAGGTGACAACGAGTTGAATGAGGGGGTTTTATGTGCCAAAGCCATGATTTGATTATGAGGCACGCCATAGTGGCAGTCTCCGGATTAATTTTGACTACGAGGGGATCCTTAACGTGCCCCCATGCATGGGACACGGGCACTTTTGCATTTCCCCCCCATTGAAATGCGACTGCCACGACCAGGATTCCATCCCGTTATCTCGTGCTTAGCAGCGTGACACCATAGCCACTAAGCCACCGCGGAGGGTGACAACGAGTTGGCCTTTGACGAGTGGCTTTGTGACGGGTGGTCCTAAATCCATCCTGACAAATATATAGTTAATAAAATAGATACATAGAAAATAACGAGGGCAATCATCTCACCGGACAACAATTTTGTACATGCATTATTCAATCAACTTATGTCATGGTGGGAAATAAACAGCTTGTAAAACTATGTCATCTGCTCAATCTCCTGTTACTATACTCCAACTATGGTATATAGAAGGGGGCAGAGTATCGGGCGGCGTAACTGCACCGTGCGAGGGAGAGGTGTGATGAACAATGAAGTTTCCCGGTGCTTCTAGGGGCACTGAAGCACGCTGGTGTACAAGCACAAGCCACGGTGCGGCCCTTGCCAGTGTAGCGCTAGCGAGGTCTGCCGGGCAAGCGTAGGCTTGTTGACCGTGCTTCTTTGCATGGCGATCACTTGGAAGCTGGGAAGCGTTGCACATGTGCCACTGTGATTATTTTTAGGTCCGTAGTGCATGATATTGTGCTGTTCCTGTGTTATGTATTAGATGATGCGGCGTGCACTCATTGCGTCGAAATCGGGAGCGTGCTTTGCATAATTTGGTGGCAAAATTTCTTGCCAACGTGCCTGTGGCCTCGCAGTTACCAGAGAAGCAGCTGAATGCAATGCAAACAGCGTGTTCATGAAAAAATTTGACAGGGGAGGCCTATTGTGCCCTGGAGCTCATTAAAGTGCTAGAAGGGGCATTCAGATTTTTTTCTTTTTCAGCATAGATGCTTTATGCTTTCAGTAGCATGATTTCGTAACAGTCCGCCAAATAGGAATGAGCTCCATCGCAAAGCACTCACTGCAAAAATGATCTAGTTTGTGGTGCTACCTAGGCTTCACTTTTTCACAAAATCTTTGGACAAGGACAAGACTCTTCAAAGGGAGTGCCAGTAACATTTGACATTAAGAAGATTGAAGTAGAGGCTACTGTTAAGCTCGGTCTGATACGTGCATGTGGATTACTGTACTATGCAATTAAGTGTTTCCTCTCATCTTGTGGACCTGTACAAAAAAGCAGTGATGGAAAATATTTAGTGTATGTCGAGGTTTGCCAAAGCACCCACATATGTATATTTTCTGTTTTTAACAAAGCTAAAGCTTTTTAAAGGGCACGTTGCTGGAGCATGCGGACGTGGAGAGTAAAGTGATCGATGTGGTGATGATATTTCTCAGTTCATTGCACGCAGCCCCAGCATTGTTTTTGTCTGTTTGCGTTTACAATTTTCTCTGCAGGCAACGACTATATTCGTCGCAGATAAGCGAACTGAAAAAAAGATGAAAGGCGCCGTTCTGGGTTGTTCTTATCGATGGCCTATGTTAACTTGCACTAATGCCAAGCCTTTTAGTAGAAATCAACTGGTCCAGAGTGGCTTTCAAATGCGATCGTCCTACTCTTTTTGAGTCGCACGGCTAAACATCTGCTGTGCATTCCAATGTTGCAACCCGCCGTGCTTGCTCAGTGGCTATGGTGTTAGGCTGCTGAGCACGAGGTCGCGGGATCGAATCCCGGCCACGGCGGCCGCATTTCGATGGGGGCGAAATGCGACAACACCCGTGTACTTAGATTTAGGTGCACGTTAAAGAACCCCAGGTGGTCGAAATTTCCGGAGTCCCCCCCCCTACGGCGTGCCTCATAATCAGAAAGTGGTTTGGGCACGTAAAACCCCATAATTTAATTTTTTCCAATGTTGCAAATAACGAATTTTTCCATTCTCTACTCTCCAAAGCAGTGCCACCCTTTTTAATAATGCATCTATATATGTGTTGCAAACACTTCATGATGTTTGCACCACACTTAAAAAATTCAAATGCGACACGAAGTGAACGCGACGCACGTGCTAGCACCTGTGCGCTGCCCCATTCAAAAGCTGCGAAAGCTGCGCACGAGGTGCAAGTAGCGCCATCTACAACTTTCATCGCTCCTCTGTGCGCCCTGCCGGCTCCCGCCCATCCCACTGCCCCCTTTTAGCCACCATACTACAACGGTGAAACCATGCAACAGAGCAACAACAATAAAAAAAAAGAATGCGGCAAAAGAAGTGCTCGTTCTTATAAGCCTCCTTCATAGCTTGTATTGCCATATTTATTAGACTTTTCCTTCACCCACTCTAAGCTTGTAGAATATTTGCGTGCAAGCCCTCCTTCCCCCCTTCCCCGGCTGTAAATCGAAAGAACAAATAACATTTCGGCTCCCTTGCGGCAGCGGTAACATTCTCAGCTCATTCTTTTAACATTTTAGTGTTATTATGTGGCCGGAGTCCATGCTTTTACACAAGGGTGCCATTAGAATGGCCGACTAGGCGAGCGTTCGTCAAGCATTATATGTAACAGGTGACTGCAAAGTGGAGTTGGCGAAGCGTGGCCTTTGCCATGCACTAATAGTCTTATGACGGCGACCACTTTTCTCAGGCACTGTTAAGGCCTAGACTGATGTTGAACTCACGCCGATTGTCTTTGGCTCAAGTTTGATGCATTTGCCAGCATCGCACCAACTGCCGATATCTGCATAGGCACAATTAATACAGAGTGACTGATGTATTACTATCATTCTCGGAATACGCTTTGCGTTTAAGAGAGAACGGCCCCCGGGGCACAACTCACAAATATTTCATTAGCGAGGACTGATTGTTATTGATTGTCAAATTGCATCGCTAATAACATGCATGTCGGTCGAGTGGCACCTACTCTCACATGCCACTGTGGCGCACGGACTACGTTGTTGATGTGGGCCCTGTTTTGAACGGTCGCTTACAGAGAAAAAGCAATCACTGCATTCACAATTCATTATGTCCTTTTTTAATGTCGCGGCACCATATTTTTGATGTCATGTGTCTTGAAGACGTAACCTCCTTTAGTAACTTCAGAAATGTATAGACTACATTATTCTCACCCGAAACTATAGTGCCCAAATTAAGAAGTTGTCAGACACAAGCTAAAACTCAGCCGAAACGAAACTGAACGAAAGCTACTGGAATGGCTGATAAATACTTGGCCTTGATGTGATATCATGTGAGTAGAGCACACGAACAAAGAGTATGATTAGGCCAGAGGTCAAAACTAAATACAACAAAATAAAGGCTATACACAAAACACAGAAGGAGGTGCAGTGAACAGAGCATATAGTAAAAAAAATGTGGGTCCGGAAGAAACCTATCACGAAAAATGTGGCAAATGAAACACAGATCGACACTGTGATCCAATCGCAATAGTTGTGCTCCTATGAGAGGTTCGCATAGCGCAAAAATTTGCGCGGTAAGAACTTATTTGCAGTTAAGTGACACGTAAGCTGCATTTTACGATGCTAGTAGTGCCATATGTTTCTGTGAAAATGTGCTAACCCAAAACGTCGAGGTTCCTCACTGCCTGGCTGGATCCGGCATGATTCTGGACAGTGCACACGTAGCGGCCACTGTCAGTCACGTTGGCGCTGTAGATGTACAGGGCACCAGGCAAGATTTCGAACGCTGAAAAAGAAAGCAGCGCCAAATAGAAAGCAGGTCTGTAGGTCTATAGTCTTGTCCTTCGAGCAGCTTGCACTGGCACATTCCTCCTAGCTTCGTGCCGAATCGAGGGGCATGCAATTTATTTTTTCGGCCTTCAGAGCATTTCGGTAAGGTTCGATAATTCTTGGTAAAGCAATTTGTTTTTACTTTCAGTGGCGCACAATATCAATTGCATGGTATGCTACCAGGAAGTAGTGAAGTGCTACAAATGCTTCACAGTCTGCGGCAACTAAATGCAAACAGGTTGAAAGTGTCTTGTTACCAAATTTCAGCACGTCGTCCTTTTTTTTTGCTGTAAGTGCTAACAGCAGTCGCGGTATTTTCCGACAAAATCACAGCTCAATGTTAGCACTGTCTAGGTGAAAAGAGATGTAGGTGAGAACTGCAGAAGAGGCATCAGGGAGCCACTTATGCACTCTAGTAACGTCTGCAGGTATCTGAGCCTGCAAATGGCAGGCAAATGGCAGGCAAAGGGCGCCATGTTCAAACGAAGTGCTCGTATTTAGTCGAGCGATATTAAACGGACAGGAAGAAGATGCGCTCGAATTACATGCATCCTTCAGATGCCTCCATATTTTGCTTTAACGAGGCCATCACGTGCTTGCCATCGAACTTGCAGGTGGCTATGAAGCCCTTCTCCTCCTGCTCCTCCCCCCCTGTCTGTCTGTCTGTCTGGGTGTGTGCGTGTATGTGTGTGAGCATGTGTGTCAAATATGCTGGCAAGAGGAGAAAAGACGGATATAAATTGGATTTGCAATATTTATTCAAAGGAGCTATTTAACAACAACAAAAAGGATAGACAGGAGTTTAAATAATCTTTGGTTTTCACCAACCATGGAGCTCTATATGAGCATCGCGTCATTTGGCACACCTCTAATGGAAACGCCAGAGGCATTTGATAAGGCCATGAGAGGACTGCCCAGTGACGTACCCTGATGTCCATCGACTCTGCGACGTCTTGCGCCCTGTGACTTCATAACGAGCCAGCCGAGCCATGCGGTAGCAATTTTTCTATTAAATGAAACAGAAATTGTGCAGTGGCCCGTTTTTGCATGAGAAATACGCCTGACGTATAGCTATTCTAAAAAAAAAATTGTGAAAAATTGTGCCACTGCGTCAGCACGTTCGTTTCCGCGACAGCCATGAGACTGCACATGGATGTCACACAGCCCTGCGTGTCCCACTGTTCACCCGCTGCCACGTTCTTCGATTTGGCCACGCAGAAACGATTTGATTTGACCCGACACACACCTTGGTCATCGTCTTCCAGCTTCTGGTCGCCCTTGTGCCACGTGACCTGGGGCTCGGGGTCGCCAGTGTTGTTGCACCACAAAATGGCCGGCTGGCCAGCCACAACAACGACAGCGTCCGCGCTCTTCACTACCGACGGGGCACCTGTGTAGGAGAAAACAAAGGCCTCGTATTCATGATATCGTGAAAAAAGGCACAGCTCTGGAAGAATTTGTGCTGTTTGCTATGCATCAGCCACGAAAACCTATAACACTGGTTCCCGGATGGCTAATGAATGCTGCTGTTGGTTGACGACGACGACGCCAGTGTAGGCACTGCAATCTCACAGACACACCCACTTACGAAGCTAGCTTTCGCCGAAGGCAGCAGGCAAGTTGGCAAGCTAGTTAGCCGTAGCAATTGCCTTTTCGTTCATCTGCCCTCTCTCTTTCGCGTCCCCCAGAGTGGGGTAGCCAACCACACGCACCTCTGGTTAACATCCCTGCTTTCTCTCTTTTCTCCTCCTCCTCTTGCAGAGAAGGCAGTGTGTTTATGTCGTAATACAACAGCGGGTTAATAGCGAATAAGATCGCGTCACGGACTCTAAAACGAAAAAAAAAACTATGAAATTCTACAAGTTCCTCGTACTGCGGTAATCAATGTTATATGAAGCATAACCTCAAACTGCGCCCTGCGCGAAGGCCACTTGACTCGTATACAAACTAGATCTGTGGTGAAATCGGGGGCGCTATATACAAAGGCCCATGTTTGGTGAAACTCGAGGTCCTCCAAGTACCGGCCACACCCACTGATAATCATTGGACCAAGAACACGAGCATGCGGCGCTCTATTTGACTCACCAGATCACCATCAGTTTTCTGTTGCTCGAAACGTGCTACATAAAAGTGTTTTTCCTAGCGTGAAAGAAGCCCCCGAATGCACGCCAAGTGCATCGAGCGGCCAGTCACGCTGCACTTCAAAATGTGGAACGATAGAGGGAAGACGTGTACGATAGTTGGCTGCAAAAATATTTACTGGCATATTAATGAATGGAAGGAATCATTGTAAACAAGTACGCGGACCGCGGCTACATAAGGACTGCGCCTGTGTTGCCGGCAACTCTTCGCGACGCACGGCTTTCCTCGGGGATAAAAAAGCATGACTCATACACCAGCATTGTATTACTAAGCGCTAAAGAAAGGACTTCAATCTCGGAACGTCGACAAGAGCCAGTGTAACTCATAACACGATGACAAAAGAAGTAGTCCCGTTTCCTGGGATATAAAGCTTTTCACACGTTATCTACACACATCCACCCGAACTAATATGCAAACTTACACCCACTCAATCGACAGCGTATCAAGAATAACAATGCGCGCACTCTTGAATTAATGCGCCGAAGGATAGGTGGAGGACTACAACGACAATACAGGAATGTTTCAAGCTGAGCTTTGCCCGACGGTACACTGAGTAAGGGGGTGACTAGCGATAATACGTCTTTGCTAGAAGATATTAGTTTTAAAGTATGTTTGCAAACAAAGTAAGTGCATTACGTACGTAAATAAATAGCGTTATCCTCAGTGTGCATGCGCCGAACGTTATTGAGGTTCTGTGGTTTGCGTGCGCTCTGATAATGCAGGTTATTTGGCGAGAGTGAGGTTCGTAATGCTTGCGGACGCTACGAAATAACGTTGCCGACTATGGCGGCCCCCATGTCTCCCGCTTCACCGCAAATTCTCGTGATGGCTACACTCTCACTCTGTCTCATCGCCAGCAACTATTGAAATCAGCTTTCGCGTTCTCTAAACTTACCTGAAACGCTACTTATGAGCGCATAGCACGTCCAATTTCTGAGATCGTTCGGCGATTCCGGCGTCCGTGAGCCTGACGAGACGCGTCCGCACAGCAAGAACATAATTATTATTATAGATTGCGTTGAATTAGATACGTTTGTCACGAGGCACCAGACGACGCTCTGTCTTCTAACTCTTCCTTACGTTTGCGTTTCCGTACGTTAAACTAAAAGTCTTGAAGGGACGCACATCATAATGTCCCGCAAAGGTGCTTGCGTTTAACGTACGTAAGGCGACAAACGCTATTCTAGAACTATTACAAAGTATACAGAACCTTTACGTTCCAAGCCTTGTGCGCAGCAATAACACCTCTATTGCAACTAAGCACACCTGCGAGAGATTAAGCTGGAAAAATACAACGGATAGTGACAGCAATGAGGAAATTTACTGAGTCAGAAACATGACCAGCCGCTGCTTCACAGTGCTTGACAATTAACGAATGAAGAGCAGAACAAACTGATCCTGATTTAATTAATAAGCGGAAAGTTAGGACAGCTTGGAATGCATTTCTAGATGTGCTTTTAGTAAAAGCAGCGTATATGCTGCTCGCGCCGTTTGGACAAGTCGTAATTAGTCCTCTGAAGCTGTGGCCAAAGTTTCGTGTCGTCCACCTAGTCACCGCCTACGGTATTTGCCAAAACATAAGTCTGCTGAACCGCACCGGCGTCACGCACATCCACTGTAAACGATGAGGCAACGGAAGCAGCTGAGGCAAGCAATCACCAGATGATCAAACATGGCGGCGCCAACGGGAGCGCCGTAAAAAGGGTCCATCGACGATCGGTCCATTTCCTAGCTCAGAATTTGTGTTCTTACTTGCATATAAAGGCACGGTCGAGAGGGCGCATATCGCATGCATGTGCAAAGGGAAGCAACAGGACACTCGACGCCAGTGCTTTGGGCTGTTGCGTTGCCATGAGGATATACTGAATGCCAGCTCGTGCAATACATTCGCCGATTGAGGGCTACGAGCTGGATGCTCCGGAATAGGGCAAACATCAGCTGCAGTGATCCAAAGCAATGATAATGACACGCACGCACTAGCTTACAAACTGGCACAAAAGGTAAGTAAGTAAACAAATAAAACGAAACACAGGCTTACTGAGTACAGTGAGCGTCACGGACAAGGTGTCAGAGCCAGCCTCATTCGTCGCCGTGCAGCTGTAGTTGCCGGCGTGCTCTTTCCCAACCCGGGCAATCCTCAAGGTGCCGTGTTGGTGGCCGGAGGAGGCCGCCGAATCCACGAACAGAGGACCCGACCAAGAGACTCGGGGCCGAGGGAAGCCATCCGCGATGCACTCAAGCAGCGCTGGTCTCCCGGCCACCACCTTGACCAAGCCGTCGCTGCTGTCCCCGCGAATGCGTATCCTGGGCGGCACTGGGCCGATGTTTAACACACAAGGGACAGGATAATCCAACAATACTATTCCAAATCTTTGGCTCTTCGCGGTTCAACGTCAATGATCCGAGAGGACCTCCGCCTATGCATCAACACCACGATGGGACGGCCATGAGCATTGGAGTATCAGGGAATAGAATTGAGTGAGAGGTATCGTTACATTATACCGCCTGAGTGCGTTAAATATTAAAGCAAAATTTTCAAAAAGGGAGAGTTTTACGTGCCAGAACCCACGATCTGATTATGAGGCAAGCCGTAGTCCGAGACTCGGAATTAATTTTTACCGCTTAGTTGTTCTTTAAAATACACCTAAATATAAGCACGCGAGCGTGTTTGCACTCCGGCCCCTGATCAAACCCTCGGGCTCCTGCTCAACAGCGCAAGGCCATAGCCACTAAGCTAGCGCAATGGGTCCAGTGTATCAGCCCCTTACCAAGTATGGTAAGTGAAATTTCTCGCGTCGCCACTCCCGCATCGTTGACTGCTGTGCAGGCGTAAATGCCGGCGTCTTCTTCTCGAGTCGCGTCTAGCGTCAGAGATTCGCTTGCGTTGAAAGCCTCCAAGGGATGTCCGTCCTTGGTCCAGGACAACACGGGAGCCGGTGTTCCCACGGCAGGACATTCAAGGGTGGCCGTTTCACCCAGGACCGTGGACAGACGAACTGGAGTCTGGCTGCCGGAGATCTGCGGCGCCTCTGCATGAAGGAACACATGAAATACATGCATGCTGGTTAGATGGATGTCTGTAATCTTGGCGTGATTAAATGTTCGCCAAACAACGCAAGTGTATCCTACAAGATGGACACAGATGTACAGTGCTCACGGATTGAAATAGGACACGGAGCATTTAGTACAACCCTACATATGTGCAAAGTACGCGAGAGCACAATGTCATGTCGCTAGAAATTTGGTCACCAAAGGTGACGAGGGCTCCGATGTAAGTGTACGCGCCAGATTTACGTCGATGTGACACGAACTGCAGCCGGTTGAAGCGAAAGTATGCGCATTACTTAGCCCTAAATTGACGCGTTTGATTCCGTGAGCACTGTACACTTCAATTTTGAATGCACCGACAACTTGTTGCAATGATAAATTACGTGCCTTGTTTTTCTTTATTTAGGCCAGAAGAATAAGGAGAACTGAGGCCCTCTTCATGATTTTGTTAGTGACAACCACATGAAGCCAATAAACAATAAATTCACGAAAACACAGGCAAACTGAACTCTTCATTAAAATTAAAATGTATAAAGAAGTACGGACAAGGAAAATAGAACTCGACGAAAACGTAACTTGCCGTAAATGGTAGCCCAACCTACATCCTCCGCATTTATGCGTCCGATGCCCTTCCATCGAGTTACTGTGGCGCCATTCTCCCGTATATTTTCTTGTGGATCGAAGTCAATCTTGAATCAGCTATGTGAGTCTGCAAACCTCCGACCTCAGCTGCCGTATCTGCCGGCCTCAACAACTTTATTGAGATTCTGCTCAGTTATGATCTGGCAGGCCCGAGTCCTAGGATGGCCCTCACGAGGAGGGCCATCCCTTTCGTTCCAGGCAACGAGGGCTTTTTGTAGTTTTTGATCCGGCGTTCTGAGCAACTCCTCCCACGTCTGTTGTGAGGGAGCTGGCAGGAGCGACCTGAAAGGGGGTAAGCACTTGCACCCCCAAAGAATGTTATTTTGGGTTGCCGACCTCAGCTAACGTAAGTACGCTGTAAACCGATCCCTAGACTGTATCAAAATTTTGAATGTTTACTGCAAAGTGACCGCAGCCGTAATGTCTGCACTGAATATTCATCACACACTGTTATTGTTGTTATCCATGGACTAATGCTGCGTGTGCATCTAGCGCAACGAAAGCACTTTAGCCCCCCTTTGAGACACTGGTCTCTAAGATGAGATGAGGTACTTTACTCAGATGAGATGGAATATATACTTTAGATTGAATGTTGCATGTTGAAATGTGCTTTGTGTATTTTGTATATCTGTGACGGGCACAGTGCATATAAGTTCATCGCATTCATTTGGAGTGACATGTCACGCAGGTCGCGAGGCAGACCTCTCCAGTATCCACTAAAAAGTCCGTCCATCCGTCCGTCCCTCCGTCCGTCTGTCCAGCGACAGCTTTAAATGAGCACTTTTACTGTGATGGCAGTTGAAACCTGGTCACTCGTCTGTTCCGAACTGTGCGTTCATGTGTCCTTCCGATAACGTGATGCCCGTCGTCGTCGTTATCGCGTCATCATTAGGCAGTCTCGTCATCCTCCGGTTTACCCTCGTCATGAAGCCAAGAAAAATGGAAACGTTGCCCAACACCACTGCTACGTTTGCTGGAGCTGTAAACAATGCGCTGCAATCCAGTGACATGAGCTGACATAAGAGGGGGCTCGGTGGCACGCTAGCGATGGGTTATGCTCAGTGGAATCGCGTGCTTTTCAAGCAGCTTACCGTTCTGACATCATCATTGCGCCCGCAATGACAATACCCTACGCGCTTTACGTATCCATTTGCGTTTTACGAACCGAAATATCGATACCCTTTCGTCGCCACAGCACAAGCTTCGCAGTTTCAGGCGCAACCTTGAACAACTCAAGAATCAACGGAAAAGTTGTGTGATGTCAACAATCGGCCACACATCGCATCCCTACCTGTGCATGCTCCAAGGAGGGCCACTATTCACACCACCACCAGCGCCCCTATTACTCGATAAAATACATCCCGGAATCAGCAATCTCTTCAGTGGGCTTGGTTGCGCGCCAGTGATAGGTTATGCTCATTCGAATCCTGTCCTTTTCATGCAGGTAACAAACGACTTCTTTATTCTCCCCACGTACGCGTTATGCTGGTCTTGTGCTGACAGGCCCACAACAAAGTTGCACGATAGTTATAGACTATGGTGATGTCCTTTCTTTCTTGCTCCTTTCGACAGGAGACTCTGAAGAAAATCCCGGTCTTACCGGTACTCAAGCTAATCCTGCCGCATGTGACGAGCGCTGCGATCTAGCATTGGGTCTCAGCGAACTGAAGTCCGAACAATCAACGCTTTTACATTAAATAAGATCTCTAAAAACTAAGCTAAGTAAAAGCGACCAAATTCTTCACACCATCCAAAACGATTTGGTAAAATATAAAAAGATGGTGGTTCTTTTGCCACTATAAAAACTCGGGTCGAAAGTCTTCAGACACTTGCCGAAAGTCAAGCTACCCAATTCGTTGCGTTAACCTCCCGCGCAGACGAGGCAAAGGAGAGGGCGCGCAGACAAAGCTTGATATTTTAAGAGCTTGCTCATACAGGCCGAGAGACTTAGGCATATTCGGGAAAAAACTGATAGATCGCTGCGTTTTTAATCACCACTTGACCATTGAATGCACTCACCGCCATGTCACTTTCTGTTCCGAAAGAAAATATCATGTGGTAGTAAAATTTCTGCACTTCAAGCAGAGATTGTTTTAGTGATGGGACATAGAATGAAGTTATCCGGTATTAGCATTACGCAATAGTACTCGGTAAAATGTCGGTTATCTTGAAAAAACGTTTTGTCGACTTCGGAAAGAGCCAGAATGTTTCATTCAGGATTCGCTATAACAAACTAATAATTGGAAGTGATACCCACATATTCCACCGTACCAGTCAAGCGTTGTCAAAGTCGGGTCATAGCAATGATTTAATTATGGGCTTTTATGTGCCAAAACCACTTTTTGATTATGAGGCACGCCGTAGTTGAGGACTCCGGAAATTTTGACGAACTGGGGTTCTTTAACGTGCACCTAGATCTAAGTGCGCGGGTGTTTTCGCATTTCGCCCCCATCGAAATGCAGCCGCCGTGGCCAGGATTCAATCCCGCGACCTCCTGCTCAGCAGTCCAACACCATAGCCACTGAGCAACCACGGCGGGTCTGGTAGTAGCAATTGCAACTGATCTGTTGTTTCTTTTTACTAATATCGAATTGTTCTACCCAAAAGTTATGCCCTAGGCAGGCTGTTTGAGTCGTCCTCATCTCATCTAACGTCGTAATACCTACCGAAACTTTGACAAGTTCATTATATTGGTGACCAAGAGCTTGATTTCATACTTCCCGAGTGATTTAGTTCGACATGGCCGTGACAACAAACTCGGACCAATGTTCTTATAAGTGCTTCCCACTCCCGGGAGCACGCCCTTGTAGTTGTTCCTTCCTCTTTAAAAATTATTTTCGTCATCTGCAAGGCCTTGAGCACACCCATTATAATCGGGGCTTGCTACCGTCCCCCAGACAGTGACCGCTCTCTTACGTCATTGTTTCGTGATGCATCACACAAGGTAACTTCTCTGTATCCCTAGGCTGCTTTCACTATTTTAGCGATTTTAACTTTCCATTAATTACCTTGTCTGACCTAGCTTACACAATATCACAACAAAATGAAGAAAGTCAGTTTTGCAAACACGTGCCTTACATTTGGCCTATCGCAACTAATCAACTCGGCAACGAGGCGCACAGCGCAGTCTTTTAACATTCTTGACTTTGTGATAACGTACCCCCCATCAACCTGACAGTTTCTCCCCGTTAACATCAGCGACGACGCAGTCATTCACGGCACGTGCAAATGCAAATCGATCCACTACAACACCAGGACTAAAACAGCAACACAATATGATAAGGAAGACTATGACGCCATGAATCGTCGTTCCTTCTTTATTCAAGCAGCCGTCATTTGGAATAATATTCCAGTCACCGTCATTGTTCATGCTCACTTTGCGTGTTTTAAGTCTGCCATGGAATCACTTACCTGATTAAGTCATCTGTTCGTAGTATCTGTAGCCTTCTCCTTACCATGTTTCTGTCGACATCTTACTGAGTTTATCGAGTTGTCTGCCTTTTACTTACCGTGTTTCCATACCTAGAAATTTGTTACTGCCACTTTTTTGTACACATTACATTCAATATTTGTCGATTGTTATGTTCGATAAGTTCTTGCGTTTTCTTTCTTTTTTTTCTTTGTTAGCCTATGCGCTGATTTCTTGCTTTTAAGGTTTTTTTCCCTTGCTGCTTTTGTAACTCATTTCTGTGCTTACTGCAGTTTGTATCATGTTTCTGCTAATTTGTGTACTCGCCCCTCATGTCCAGCAGGAGTATTTGAGGTATTGTAAATAAATAAAAAATAAGCCGGACAGGCATTGTCCCGAGACAGTGCTTATCTTGTTTATGTGTCTGTTCCTTTGTGGCATACTACATTACACTTAAATAGTTAATTTGCTGTCAAAAGATGACACTAAGCTACAGCCGATGCACTAACTTGCTATAGGAGCGCAAAGTATTCGTGCAATGCAGTGAAGGTTCATAGGGTTGACCTGAGAACTAACAAAGCGAAATGAGTTTCCGAGGGGAAAATTACGAAACAATGAAGAAACCAATCCTCAGTCAACAGAGATCGAAGACACAGGATGACTATGAACGAGGTGAAAAAGGAGTACACCTGACCGACACGTAGTGGTGCAGCATGCGAACTGCCAGATGTCCCATATACCTGGATATCTTGGTGTTCCGGCGTTAGGGAACCGTGATGGGAGGCGAAAAAAAATTGCATGGCAGTACAAGCATGATTAGGAGTTATCTCACGTTAAAACACTAGGCGTACCTCAGCGTTGAGACTTTGGTGGACTAGGACGCAAGATTGTCGCGAAAGAAACACGCATGCGATGGGACAAGAATTTGTCACTCTCTTGTCGAGGCACGTTTCTTACCTGTCAGCATTTATGACCGGCTGTAGATAGAGCAACCCTCGCCGGGCTAAGCGCGTCGAATTATTACCGGCTCTCTCTCGTATACGTACCCCAGACGGTAACGTTGTACGCGATCCGAACTGCACCGCCGACGTTGCTGGCTTCGCAGAGGTAGTGGCCCGCGTGGTGTGGCTGTGCCGCGCTCACGTGCAGCCAGTTGCCCCGAACTGACGTGAGCGATTCGCGAGGCAGCGGAAGCCCGTCGTGGCTCCACGTGAAGGTGGGCAGCGGGACCCCGTCGGCGTCGCAGGCCAGAGAGAAAGGGTGTTGGGCGAGCACCACTGTGTGAGCGGGCACGTCTCGGGCTGCCTCGGAAGTGCCGTTCACGAGGTGCGGAGGCACTGTGCCGTGAGAGAGGAGGAGGTTTAGGGGGGCGAAGGAACGAGTAAGCTACAGACAATGCAGACGCTGAATTCCGTTTCGGGTGCTTAAAGATACTGCCCGCGCTACAACTCGTTGTCAGTCATGACGCAGCTCTTCCTACTACACCGCAGTAGAGGTATGTTTGCAATTAGAGAAGGAAACCAATTTCACCGAGGAGCTCAGTATTAAGTGAAAAACCAAGTAAAGTCGACATACAATAAAGCGAAGGAAAGCCTTAGGGAAAATAATTGTTTCTTCTTGTCTGGTTTGAAACATAGAATTAATTATGAATGGGGGTTACATTCCGGATAAGCTTCACAGAAAAAAAGGGGGGGGGGGGCGAAACGAAAGTGGAAGAAATGAGAACTCCCCGCCGGGGCCTTACAGCATCCACGGACGCAGTGCGGATGTGCTGAGAGTATAAGTCACGCTCTTCTTTGAACCCTTTAAAGGTATTTATTAGGGTTGTATGAATATGGGAAATTTCGAAGCGAAACAAATAGTATCTGCTATTCGATTGGACTTCGATACCAGAATTTGCTATTCGAAGCAAACGAAAACTCATTTCTTTCGAATACAAAATGTCTGACACTTGCTGGAGTCTCAATACCGACAAAACCATTGACTGTTTCTGATGATTCAGCAGCGATTACTATGCAGAGGTGGTCCCCAACGATTGCACGTGGCAGATGCTTAATAATTTATTGTCAATCAATAAAAATTTAGGCATCTTATGTACAAATGTATTTTGACTTATTATTTCGTCAGTCTCACCATGTTTTCGTCACCTTAAAACCATAAAGTGTGCTGTATATAGCATCGCACTTCTCTTTTGCAAATGATGCCACGTTTTAACTGAAAACCTTTTTTTCTCATTTACAACGTCGTCACTTTTCAGCATATAGAGTTGCTAATCGTATTACATGTACGTGTGAAATAATGTATATACAGCTAAACCTCGACATAACGAACATCAATGTAACTAAATTCTCGATAGGACGAAGTATTTAACTTTTCATAACCTCTTGTCCATAGAACATGATGTATTTAGAACCTCCGTATAACGAAGTGCGTTTGCATACAATTTCAATACAACGAAATTTCGCTTCCGCCGCAAAGGGATGCCGAGGCAATAAAGGGAAACTTCCGTGGACGCCCATGGTCAAATGGTTCAATTACAAGCGGCTGCTTGAAAACGCACCTCTCAAATCGCGCACCGGGCGACAAGGGTGGCGTCGCGATTACTGGCGCGCGTCTCGGCCGTGGCTACACATGGCTGTGTAGCAAGGCGCGCGGCTGAGCGCATATGCTTCCGCGCGCCTTGCTTTAGAGGCAATCTGCCGCGTGTGCAAAGAGTAAGCGTGCTGAGACGGCGTGGCATCATGTAAGCTATCTTACTGCTCGTTCAGTATTGGAGGTTGCATGATCTTGAGTTTCGCCAACCCGTTGGAGTGAGAGGCAGACAAAGCATTCGCTCACCGCTGCCGGCGCTTTTCATGATAGCGTCGTTTCAGTGCGGGCGACGCTATCAGCCGCGGGGGCAGATTGCACGCGAAAGTGTGGCTGGCTTCACTTAATTCGTACCGCCGATGTGAAGATATCGTCGGCATGCCATGAAACCACATCATTCGTCACCGACTCCCAAATTCATTAACATTAATTGTTTTTTATTTAAATTTGCTTTTTTTGATTGCCCGATAATTCGGAAAATTCTGCTGCCCCTTTTGTGTAAGAAAAATCGATCGGAGATTGAACTTATTTCCATGAAAGGTCGAATGTCTATGCAAGGAAATTTCGATATAACGACGCAATTGCCGATTTTGCCTACTTCGTTATATCGAGGTTTAACTGTGTATATCCCGTGTGTTTAACTGTGTATATTGCAACACGGACTCCGCGCAAGCGTCACATTTGATATTGTTTAATATAATAGAAATGTTCGATATTCGATACGGTATTCCATCGTCGTCTTCCTGAAATATTCATATTTGATTCGATGCGAAATTTCCCTATTCAAATACTCCTAGTACAACAAGTGAGCTTCAGCTGCTTGGAGAGCATATTATAATGAAGAGTACGGCTGGTAATTATTTCCTGCTTCAACGATCTCGCTGCAGAGAGGAATTCACCCTTGGAGTTCTCGCGGTAGTTTCGCAAGAAGCCCCTCCCCTCCGGCTCCGATTACTGACCGACCACGTCGACGTGGTACTCGACGACCGCCGTGCCGCCCTTGTTGGTCGCCGCGCACAGATACGGTCCGGCGTCGTCCGCTTCCACGGCGACGATGTTGAGCGTGCTCTCTGCGCCTTCTCCGGACGCGAACACCCTGGGCGTGCGGTCAGCCTCGGGGGAGGGAGTACGAAGCACACCTTCTGCTGGAACAGCCGGCACCGGGGCGCCGTTCCTTAGCCACGTGATATCCGGCCGCGGACTGCCTGACGCCGAGCAGCGCAGCGACGCGTTGTGGCCGACCACCGCCTGCACGGTGACGCCAACGGGATCGGCGCGCTCCACGGTCGGTGGCGCTGCGGAGAATTGTGGGCCGCAGATTGGTTATTGTAGATTGATTGTGTTATCGCGAAGCCAATATAAACGAAATACTCGGAGAGACGAGCTGGCGACTGCCCCCGAAAAGGGCACATTGTTCGCTTGTCTCAAATAGGAAGCGATAGGAAAAACGCGAAAAACAAAAAAAAGGTCAATCCATTAAAAGAAGAGCAACAACAGATACACAAAACTTATCACGAGTACAAGCACTCGGAAGCTGCGTTAGTTATACTGTCCGATCTCAATAGCACTAACCCTCCGCGGTAGCCCAGTGGCTACCGTTGCGCTGCCGAGCTCGAGGTCTCGGGGTTGGACACCCGCCGCTGCGGCTGCATTCCGATGAGGGCGGAATGCAAAAAACGCGCGTGCGCCGAGCATTGGGTGCACGATAAAGAACCACAGATGGTCAAAATTAATCCGGAGTCCCCTGATACCGAGTGCCTCACAATGAGATCGTTGTTTGGTCACGTAAAACCGTAGTTTTTTTTTTTTTTCATACTACACGGCTCATACGAAATGCTGGATTGTGAAAATTTCGAAAAAGTCTCGGCCAGAATGCATCAACTGAGAACGCGTTCTGTTCCGGAACGGTGCCGACGTTCCCGGGTGCTGGCGTAGCCTTCCGCACCCGGGCCACCGGCACCGTTGTGCCCAGCGCCCTTCAGAGCGGGGAATGCGACCCCGGCGACATGCAGTTGTCACGCCTCATCGTTTGCTTCAAGGCGGCTCGCTTGTGGTACCTGGCGGCCCTTCAGAGCGGAGGGGTACGCTCGGAAACAGTGAGACACTCGGACATGCAAAGACGCTACCATAGTGTGCTCCGATAGTTCGAGCCGTATTGCAACACTCAACCATGTACTTTTTTGTAATATAATCCTTTTTTTCATTCTCTTAAACGTCGCTCGGAATTTCTTTCTCCCGGCACCTGGCGCGGCACCATGCATTGAAACTTCGTTGGCCGCACGGCCTCCCGACTTTGCAACAGCGCCGAGCGTGCCGAAGCAGAGGCGAATAACCTGAGTAGCCGCTGATCTTTAACGGGCTTCATTTGCTGTGTCTTTTAAGGTTTCTACAAAATATAAACAAATAAGTAAAAATAAAGAAGTATAAAAATGACTCCTTAATTCTTTTACATAACCGTTGCTATTGGTGTATCAAAATGTATCTGGCGGCACATCGTTATACCTTATACAGGGAGGTCTCCCTGAATACGCACCATAGTTGCCAAACCGGATCTGACCTACTGAATGATAGTGCTATACAGGGCGATCATTTTTAACTTTTATGGAATTCTAAAAACTTACCTCTTACAGATAACAAAATTCTAGTCCTTGAATTGAATTATATTCATAGAGGCGGGTATGACTTGCCCGAGAAATGGAAACACATATTCAACTAATTAACAAAAATTCACAAATATTCTTTTAAGCGATTTACTTTACGGCACAGACTTCAATTTAAGAATTGTAGCTGGTGAGATTGCCAGGCGTATCCATTTGGAATGAATTTCCAGAATGACGCCAGTTCGGAGATATGAGCCATTCACCTTGCTCAAAAGCGCACTGTTGTTCCGCAAAGTTTTTTAAGAAAACGATGTTTTATGCATTGAAGCACAAAAGTAACTGGGACGCCCATGTATTTCGTCTCACAGTTTGGGGTGAATCTTGAAACTGGGGTCATCCTGGAAATTCATTGCTAGTGGATACGTCTTGGAACGTCGCCGGCTACAATTCGTAAATTGCAATATGTGCAATTAAGTAATTAATTAGGAAGTTAATTATTCAATTTTTCGTGCTAGTAATGTCCGACTGCTCAAATAATCCAGCTCAAGGACAAGAATTATGCTGCGAGACTATTTTTAAAAATGTCATAAAGTTTAAAAATCATCACTCTGTACAAAAATTGCTGGCTCTCCTGAGATCGAGTGCAGATGTAAGCATAAAATGGCTAAGGCAAAGCATATTGGTTGGAGATTATACTAGCCACTATCTTAAAATGGGTGTAACGCATGTTCCCAACGGCACACCACACCGCACCACGCCATGCTATGCACTGGTCCACGTGGACGCTGCCCAGCTAGAAGAAAACCGGCTGAAGGCGGCACGACAGGCAGCGAAAGACGCCGGGGAGACAGAGCGCACTGTCCAGCTAGAAGCAAAGCGCCTGCGTGTCGCCATCTCTCGAGGCAACGCAAAACCCGCGCAGCGTAACTCACGGACCACTGGCGTTCAAAAGAAGACAATGAAGTATATGGTACCCGGTATCTACATTCTTGAACGTCGCTATTGGAAATGTCAAATAAAATTTCAGGGCACTAGAAGTCACAGCTTGAGTGATATTGTGAACAAACATTAGGAAGAACTCGGAAGCAATATTTTTTTGTAACTTGTTTGGGCAGTAAGTAGAGCATGTAATGTGGTCCTGTACGATGTGTTGGGGGCCAGAGACAGCATTACTTTAAGTTTTGACTGGTTGCCCGGATGATCTCGTTTTTTTCTGGCAACGACGCCCGGATAACGGCTCAGGCTATCGGCTCAAGGTCACTTGAAACTGCCGACAACGGGAGCTAAAATAATTTCATGCTTAAAACAGTTTAAGCAATCTCCCTATGACCGTGAAAATCTGAATAATGCCAGGCTCCGGCGTCATCTCATTTCTGCATACAATAAAACAATACCGTTGTCCTGTAGTGATACACTCGGATGTGCGCAGCAGCTTGTGGTTGAGAAAAAAAACAACGAAATATTTAACAATATCAAAGAGCATTTATTTACCTATGACGATGAGCACAACTGATCGTTCCTGGCTTCCTGCCTCGTTCTCAGCGAGGCACACGTAACAGCCCTCGTGCTCGGACGAGACACCCCCAGTGAAGTCCAGGAACGGTCCAGTTCCGACGCGGAGCCTAGCGAGCCCGTGGGCATCCGTCTTGAACCACGACACCGTGGGCGCTGGCACACCACTCGCCTCGCACGCTAGCCTGGCTGGGTGACCCTTTACCGCCACCACTGGACCGGGATCGGTTGTGGGTCGGATGCTTGGAGGCACTGAACGAAAAAGTGGTCACCAAGGATAGATGTTACACAATGTGCACAAGGCGTGCCAGTTAACTTTAGCCAAGGTTTAAGAATATGACGGTGCACTACATGGGAGCAGGACTCCAGCCATATTGTTGACCACTGTATCGAGAAAGACATTCCAATTTTTGTCTTCTTTCTAGTGGCATAGTTAAGAAACAATAAAGTTCGCGAGGATTAAATTTAGGGCAGTAGTACCAGGGTTTGTACAGAACATTTGAAGCAATATTCAAGGACAATTCAAGGATTTCAAGGATGCTAAAAGCCTAAATTCGAGGAGGGGGAACCAGTTTATTCGTAGATATACATCGCGAAATAGTGAAATTTTCTCTTAGCTACAATTTCTTGCAGCTAAACAGCGGCTCAGTTGGACACACGCTTCAAGCTCTTCATGTCGATTTTATAAGTTAACTTACTCATTGTAATCCTGACAATCACCTTTTGGCATAACGGTTAATAGTGTCCGACTTTACCCCAAAATGTTCGTCGTGTTAAAGTCAAATGGCTGATATCTAAAGCGCACAGCTGCGCTAGTTCGAAAACTGACATTTCAAGCATTTCCAGCACTTTAAAGCAACAGGAAAAAGTAAGAGGAGAGGAAAGACGCAATGACAATAGGAGGCTGGTACCTGGCTTAAAGCGTCCTACCTGTCCTTGCGTCTTCCCTCTTCTCTTCATTTTTGCTGCCTTTTTTAAGCACTGGAAATGTGTGAAATGGCTGAAACCCACATTCCTCCAGGCATTCCTAGAGCCTAGGGCTAGAAAATGGAGCCATGATGACTGCCGTCTGAACCAACTAGCAAAACAGCGAAATCGTGGCACAGCTTGGTCGCTTGATGTCGCTTTGTGTAGCTTCACGATGACAACGGCGATTTAAGCAATGGTGTCGTTGGTGGCTGTAGACATGCCACATTGCAGTCGTTTAACGACAATCTCAAAAGACGAAGTATCTAGGATTCTTGCCCGACTGAACTGTCCATGGCATAGCCTCTAGGCAGAGTTCCCTGCCTCACACGCAAGCTTACGCCCCCTATATCGTCAACGTATCAAGAATAAATGAATGGGTGACACTTGAGTCAATGCGCTGAAGCATGAGGGACGGCGACTACACCAACAACACACGAATGTTCGAAGCTGAAGGTTTCGCGACGATCCACGGAGTAAGCGAGTGACTAGCCGTAATACGTTTTTCCTACATGCTATTATAAAGTAGAGAACATCTACGTTCCAAGCCTTGTATATAGCAGGAACAAATCTATCGCAACTGAGCAGAACCACAGGCAATTAGGCAGAAAATGAGCAATGAGACAGTGACCACACCCAGGAACTTTAGTGAGTCAGAAACATGACAAATGGTTGCTTGAAAGAGTTTGCCAAATAAATAACAAACAGTAAAACACACAGATCCCTATTTTAGTTCATAACCGGAAAATTCTGACAACTTGGAATATATTTCTAGCCCGGCTTTCATAACACACACCGTATAGGCTGCTCTCGCCATTTGGGCAAGGCGTATTGAGCTCTGAAAGCGCTTACATGTCCTTTGACACCGTGGACAAAGCTTCGTGTTGTCCACCCATTCACCGGCTACGATAACAGAGGCTTGCGCAGCCGCATCGGCATGATGCGCATGCATTTTAAATACGGAAGCAGCGGAATCAGCTGAGGCAAGCAATGGACGCATCACCACGTGATCAAACATGGCGGTGCCCACAGGATCGCCATGAAAAGGGTCTATACAGGGTGTTCAAAATTAAGCTTTATGCTTTTCTTAAAACTGGGCACTGGGAGGCACGGGAAGAACACCTGTGAAAATAAGTTATGTGGTCAGAGGGACACAAAGTGAGATGATAATTATCTCTGTCAACAGCCCAATTAACTAAAGTTGAATAGTTAACTTTTTGTTGAAAGCAGTAAGTGGGTATGTTTGAATTGAAAAGTTAGAGGCAGTCGTGTTTCTGCAAAGTATCAGTTGGAAGAATTCTTCTAGCGTGTCTGTGCTCCAATATATCCGACTGCAAATTTTAATTGTCGTTTGCATGATTACGCATGCAAGACAGTTAGGATCGGCGCAAAGCTGCTCCGTGATGTGACGCGGCTGTTGCATGCGGCGTTTAGTTTGACAATGGGGCAGAGGCATTGACAAAGATGATAACTGTCCCCCTTTTCCTCTCGGCTTCGCCTACTTTGTAGGTATCTAACAGAAAACGCGAGGTGGTTTGAGCGTACGCGAACGCGTCACAGTGTCAGCGAAATCGGAAGTTGTTGAGGGATGCCAGGTATGGAAACGTCACTGTGTAAAAGAAAATATTCAAGGTTGCCTTTGATACAAGCAAGCGCAGCTGGCGAAACGTGACAAACTAAGTGGTGGTAAGCTTTGGCCTAGTTTTTAAGACAGTGCAGTGGAGTCGTTTCGTGTGCGTGTGTGTTAGCGGTATAGAAAACTCAGAGTGGGCCCTCAGGGTTTCTTTTTATTATTTTTGGTTACCTTTAAACAATAAACATCAATGACGATAAACGTCGCGGTACCTGCGGAAGACGACAGAATAACTGGAGCCAACGAATTTAATGGTCTAACGGTGTAAAATAAAGTGCAGACTCTCTGCCATACACCGCAAAGGGACTTGAACGATGGTTCCTGATTCACCACGATGGCTTGGGCATTCTGCTGCTAAGAACGAAGTTGTGGTTTGATTACCGGTCGCGGCGGCCATATTCCGGCTGCAATCACGCGCTTGTATAGAACTTTTGGTCTACGCTTTAGAACCTAAGGCCCTTTATACGGCGTCTGGCATATAGACCGTGTTGCTTTGGGATGTTACAATCAATGAGTCGATTGATCAAAAGTTTAGCGCGGTTCAGTGGAAGTTTTGCGCCGCCTGCGTTTTACGGGAAATCTCGTCTCCCTGTTGCTGCAGGCAGGACTTACCTATGATGTGACAGGAGTGACCAGTGACGTTGTAATTCTGGCGAGCATACTCTGATAGCAATGGCACGAGGGCTTTCGCTTCAGTTTCCAGCTATGTTCTCGGCGTATATACAGGTGT
Organism: Dermacentor andersoni; assembly: GCF_023375885.2. Taxonomy (NCBI): domain Eukaryota; kingdom Metazoa; phylum Arthropoda; class Arachnida; order Ixodida; family Ixodidae; genus Dermacentor; species Dermacentor andersoni. Next base: position 348,470,715 of record NC_092814.1, read on the forward strand.
AATACTTCGCAGACACAATCATCACTTCGTGATTATTGCACAGAGCTTGTTTGCTTGCAGTGACCAAACCTGGTGAGAGACGATTTAAGCTCTACGGCTCTTTCGCTCTGCCTTATGAGACTTGGCTTCATAACAAGTATTTAGGTACGTTTTTTTTTTCTTTTTAGCATTACTTGCAATACCACTTGGTTAGCGGTAATGTTCCTGAGTAAAAGTAGCCCGAGTTCAGCGGTTTCAGGTAGCTTTGCATCGGACTGTGTGTGAACCCACTTAAATAGCGGATTCCTGCCCTCTGGAACGTTCGGCGGCATGATAACGCGCTAACATATTGTGAAGGCTTAACTTTCGTAGTCCACAGTTCATGCTCAATGAGTGGCATGGTGTGAAACTGAGCCCTCAGCGTGCTTTTCACTCGTGACCGCGCCACTCTGTACACAGCACCTGCGAGCCGTTCTCTCCATGTCCTACCACTGCGTGCGCCAGGGCTGACATCTTTTCACACCGCTCAGTGATCTATATAGAAGAACTGGTAGTTGAGCTAGTTGGCGATTCATCTTGGCAACAACTTCAGAGCTTGCACACTACACGCATACAAATACACCCACGCAAAAAGAGGACGCCGTTTCTTGAGTATGCATGTGAGTACGTGTTTTCTTGTGCCCTTAAGTTGTTACCAATACAGTGATAAACACACTGCGTCCATTCTGAAGCCTCTTTCTCGCGCTGCGAACAATTAGCGATTCTAGCCGCAAAACCTGAGAAACATGTTCTGCGCCGCAGCTGCGACAGTCCGGGCTAATGTGCAAAATAGTTGAAGCTGCTGTAGCAGTACGGGCCTGGCCAACGCCCGAATGGCATGCTAGACGTAATGACCTGCGAAGAAGACAGCGACACAGGCATGCTTCCCATGAGCCGGCACACCAGCGAACGGCGGCTGTGAATCATATAAATAATAAAAACAGCGTTTAACTCGACGCCAAAACACGCGGCTCCAGGACACGTATTCTCAAAACCTCTATACATAAAAGAGCTTTCTCACTGGGCGGCGGCCGTGTATCCGCAGCAACTTGATAGAGATCGGCATGATAACGACGTGATTGCCATAGATACAATAAATCATGGACGGCACTATGTTAGAGAAGTTCTGCGAGGACACCAGGCCCAGAACCATGAAGCCGCGTTTGAAAAAAAATTCTCACACGAAATCTCGTAGGAGCTGCTACCAGCGAATCTTGATGCCCCCTATATAACTAGCGAAGGTCCCCAGCCAATGGAAAACAGCACCTACAAACAACAAGCTTTGTGAATTCGGCCGGTGACTCCCAACGCGAAGCACGTGCGCACATTTTTGTAGTGTGCAGCCGACAGCCCAGGATCTAGGCACAGTGCACCGAATGCCAAAGTCTAACTCACTGTTTTCCTTGATATATCGAAGACGTACGTCCGCAGTCTATATTGTACGCCGTGCGCAGTCAAGTGATCTGGGAGCCTGCAGATCGATCTGTTACCATTCTTAATCTCGTGAAGAGATGTGTTAGTGCCCTGGAGGTGCTGACTTCTATTGCATTGTATATGTAGCAGTACGGAGTACTCTCTGTGCCTTTTTGAAAGCTAGTCTTGTGAAAGCAAGCCTGCCGAGATCCGGCAGGCTCCATGCACTGCGCGGTGTTCACACTGCCTCATTTTAAGTTGGGACCTCTGCTCTTATCGCGTCTGGTCAGGACACCCACGCAACTGCTACGACCTCTCAATGAGAAAAAAAAAGAAAAGAAAAATAAAGTACACAAAGGAAAAGAAAGCAACTTGCGAAATGCCAAAAGTAACTTCTTAGATGTGTTTACAGGCAAATCATAAGTCACGGTAGCGCTCCTGAATTGAGTCAACCTGTCGAGCTAATTCCGGAACCCACCGTAGACAGTGAGCGTGACGTTCATTTCTGCGGTTCCCGCTTCGCTGAGTGCCACACAGGTGAAGCTCCCCGCGTCGTGGACTCGCGCAGGGGTGATGGTTAGCGTGCCGTCGCTCGACAGTTGCACCGAGGGGCCCGGGTAGACGCGGCGGCGTCCTTCCCGGTACCAGATGCGGCGGGGCTCGGGAACGCCAGTCGCCGGGCACGGCAGCTGCACCTCCTCGCCCTCCAAAACACTGATGTCGGTGCGCAACTCCGTCAGGTTGAAACCAGGACGCACTGTGGTACAGGTGGGGTTCTCATCGGTTAAGTGCTGTTAACTGCAATGTTGGAATCAGTACGCTTCTGGACATACTGCATTTCCCTTATCGTGCAAGCGATGCAATAAACTTTCCAGCTCGTCGGAAAGTACTGCAGTCCAGTTGCGTAACGTGGGTGAGCAAAACGCTGATTAATATCTGCAGCATCGCTTTTAGACACATGCCGAAAGAGTGGCGGTCTTCCTATCTGTTGAGTAGACAAAATGTAAATTCTGTTGCGGTGCTCAGTTTCTCATAGAACATTAGCTTCAAGAACATGAAATGAAGTATCTGATACACTCAGTTGTGGCAGGTACGCCTTCTTCAAAACGCCATCCGATATCTTTATTCTTTTGAACAGAGCATCTATGATAGAATGCAGAGTAATTTTGCCTCTTTCAGCTGTATTTCTCTGAGAGACAGGCAATGACTGAGCGGCAGTTTGGAAAGAGCATTTAGTCAATTCAGAAAGTTTCCCTATCGCTTCGACCAAATGCTATAGTTGTGACACTGAAGCCGGTTAATGCATCAAGGCATGTGCGCTTTGAATGCTGATAGTTGTGCAGAGAAGCTTCGAGATGTTTGCCACGAAATATATAAGCGCTCATTGCAGTTTCATCCTACACTTCGTGAGGAAGGTTTTGGGGAGAATATTGCAATCACACCAATGTATTTCTGAACAGTTGTTTCAGAGGGCTGCTGAATAGATCCTAATCAACATGCCTTGAGCGCTCACTGAAACTTCGCGTTCACGCTTACATGTGGCCGTATTTGATTAATTAAAAAAAAAGCTATCGATGAAATGTTCTTAAGTAGCGATTTGCACATCGTGCTTCTACAAGTATTACATCTGCAGAATCTGAATGACACTATCGTTTTGGAGGTCGTATGCTAAATTCTGCTAGATAAAAAAAAACTAAATGTAAAGCAAATGTCCCCAAGAATTAAAAAAAAAGACAAAAAGAAAACATGCATGCCTTTGCAAGAAAGGCGGGCGGGCAATGAATAGGCTTTGCTCATGTTCATCAGTATATTTTTGCCAAAAGTATTTTGCAAAAGAATATGTATATGGATTTAATTAGCTAAACTTTGATAACTTGCCTAATCGACAAGGTGCCCATGGGAAATTTGTGGTGGATGTGGAGAAATGATTGATACCAGCGTTTAAAGCAACGCAGGTCTTGTGTGTCTTTCCTTCCAACATAAAATAAAATCCCGCGAAATTACAAAAAAAAAACATTCAGCCAGCAGCCATCTCATGATGACTGTTGACTGTAATGAAATTTGCATTCAAGCATTGTAGCGACACAACTTATTTATGACAAGGCTTTTATTTACAACGTGCAGTGGTCGTTCTGAGACTTGTGCTGTCATGGGTATATGCGCACACACTGTTCTCAGATATCGGGCCACGTTGCTATGGAATTCGCTTGACAAAGTCGGCCATGAGCATGACGTCATGACGACAACTCTATGAGAATGACACAGTGACGACGATAGAATTACGATAAAAATGACGTCGATGGAATGAAGATGGCGGTATGACAACGAAGGCGTGCTGACGATGGCGTGAAGACGACGGTATGACGAGAGTCGGATGAGGAAGTCAGAATGACGACGACGGAATGGCCACGACGTGATCCCGACGACAGTATGGCAACGAATGCATGCCGACAAATGTATAACAGAGACACAATTACGGCGATGGCTTGACAACAGTATGGTGTCAATGGGACGACTACGAGCGTATGACTACAATGGCATTACAACTGTATGGCGACGATGGCGTGAGGACGTGATCACGACGACAGTATGACAACGAATGCATGTCGACGATTTTATGACAGAGGCACAATTACGACGATGGCTCGACAACAATGTGGTGACAATGGGACGACTACGAGCGTATGATTACAATGGCATTACAACTGTATGGCGACGATGGCGTGAGGATGTGATCACGACGACAGTATGACAACGAATGCATGCCGACGATTGTATGACAGAGACACATTACGACGATGGCTTGAGAACAGTATGGTGACAATGGGACGACTACGAGCGTATGACTACAATGGCATTTCAACTGTATGGCGACGATGGCGTGAGGACGTGATCACGACGACAGTATGACAACGAATGCATGTCGACGATTTTATGATAGAGGCACAATTACGACGATGGCCTGACAACAATATGGTGACAATGGGACGACTACGAGCGTATGATTACAATGGCATTACAACTGTATGGCGACGATGGCGTGAGGACCACGGCATAATGAGAATCGGATGACGAAGATGGAGTGATGACAATGGAACAACCACGAGGTCATCACTTGGACGGTATGAAAACGAATACATAACGACTGGACGACGAAGATAGCGTGACGAAGATGGCATGACAAGAGCCGGATGATGAAGCTTGAATGACGACGAATTAACGAAAACGATGGCCTCACAACCACGAGCACACAGATAGTGGCCCAAGCTATTAACTTATTTCACTGGGTCGGCGTGAAAGGCGTGACGATGACGGCATAAAGGAAATCAGAAGATAAAGCTGAAATGATGCCAACAACGGCCTCACAACGACGGTATGACAACACATTCATGACTACCGTATGAATGCGACGGCGTGACGTAGAGGGAATGACGAGATTCGGATGACGAAGTTAGAATGACGATGATGCAATGACCACGGCGGCATTTGAACCACGATCACATAACTATAGTGTGCCAAGCTATTATACAACTTGGTTCACTGGGTCGGCGTGAAAAGCGTCGCGACGATGGTATGACGAAAGTCAGCTGATGAAGCAGAAATGACGATAATGAAATGTAGTCAAACTGTCGATTATAAATATTGACACCCTTACAGAATTTAGGCTCAGTGGGGCTTGACGGCCTATGAGAAAGCAGGGGCAAGCAGGTCGCAAAACATCAGGGGTACACTCCGCTAGTTATACGTTCGCGCCGCACCTCGCTCTTTTGCAAAAAGGTACCAGTGGCTACTGGCGCCCACCTACACCCCACTCTTTTCCGTCTTCGTCATACTGGAAAACTATGGTCAACGTAGTTTTCAGATTATGACGACCACGTGTTCTTTGGGGTGAGTTGTGTGCTCAGATGAGAGATAGACGACCCGACGTTCTAATACCGGTTGCGAAATGAGTGACAGTGCACTGCCAGGCAACAAGGGGAAGTGCATTGGCCGGGTGGGGAGTCGCGGCGAAGGAAGGATTTCACGAGCGGCGAGACGACGCAGAATTGTAACCAAATGAAGACGTGTTAGATTCATCGTGGTGTCAAGGGCACCAAACAGAGCACACAGGATAAGTCAACAGACAATGGCGCTAGACAAGTATTTGCCAGACAGCACGGAGTTAGACATTTGCATTGCGATGGCGTTAACGAGATGCCACACCTGCTAGAATAGTAGAAGGCTCACAGAAAAAAAAATATTCCGTAGACTATCTTGAGTTCACCAATCCATTCTTCGTATAGCAGCCACTTGTGCAAGCAGTCAAATAAATTTCGGTGAAGCTGGTTGCATTCGTGAAGAGAAGACTTAAAGCAGAGTCGTTATACAATTTAGTTCTTGCACAAAAATACGAAGACTTTTGGCAGCAATGAATAATGGCAGCAACGAATTATAGGCCTTACCTGTGGTCATTTTGATGCAAGAACAAAATAATGCACATTTTGCACGCTTTCTCAGAGCAACGAAATAATTCACTAAGGTAGCAGCAGAAAAATTCTCTGTCATATGCGTTCACAGATTATGTTCCGTGCTAAGGCGTAGTGCAACGTCTCTACTGGTTTCTATTTAGTTTCACTCTTTGTTCAAGTGAATGGAATAAGGGACCGTGGTTTCTCGCATAAATTAGTCCAACGTAATTGAACTCAGCCTCTCAAGTATTCTTAGATAAATACTTGAAATCAACACGGGCGACGCTAAATCTTGCAATGTCGGGGAAGGAGACATGAAAACTAAAACAGAACACCGGAAAAAAGTTATCTGCCAATGCATTTTTAAATAAGTTTTGACGTATTAAATGGCGCCGCCTACGCGTGTTCACTGCCTTATATTTGTTCTTTCTGGAACCTGTTACATCTCAATAGGATGATGAGCATTCCTTAGACATTTTCCACGAGGCAGTCCTTTCATCAGCGCGCGTCCATACAACGCTGGGGCCCAACACAGACTGTGACGCGCAAACAAAGAAGATCTCTTGGAGGTGACAACTACCGCGAAGATCACTCTACCTGAACCTGACCCTGACAAGCTGAACTAATTGATGAAAGGGGCCAACGTCGAAGGCTACCGTGGGAACAGTGTCGACCTCGGATTCACAGATCGCTACGCGCTTGCGCCATTTGCGGGGGTGAGCGTGCGAAATAGGAGGCGGAACGGTGCGACATCGTGGGAGTGATATTGCGACCGATTCGACGATTGTGATTGGCCGAGATATAGTCATATTCCCTAGTTTAGTCGCCTAGGGAAGGCGACGGTTTTAAAAGCGGTGACCTTTGGTGCGTGGGCTGACGAGTCCTGATGTGAACTCAGTCATTTAATGCGTTCCTTCCCGTGTGTGTGTAGTGATTTTAGAGATAACGGAAGAGATAAGTGCAGTGCCGTAACTGTCTCTCACAGGAGGACACCTCAACAGCGCTGCACGGGGAAAGGGGTGTGGGGAGAAAAAGATGAGAGAGGAAAGGAGGAGGCGGCAAAAAAAGAAAAGAACATAAGCGAATGCGGGGCTCAGAGCCGCGCTCTTAGTTGTGTCTAACTGCAAAAGTCAAGTAGTGCCGCAAGCGCACTCTTGACGATAGACGAGTGGGCAACAGGAAAAAGCAGCGCGTTGGTCGTGTCGCAAGGCAGTCCCAAACGCCGATACGAAGAACACAAGTCCGTGCGCTCCACACTGAAATCAGGACAGTGAAGTATGAGGTGCCCGAGCGTCTCCACATCGGCACAGTTGCTGCACACGGGGCTGCCCTTTCCCTGCAGCCTATGTAGTCTGGTGGCCGTCATGTAGCAGCCGACACGCAGGCGAAGGAAGAACGAACGGTCCTTGCAGGGGAGTCCGGCACGGGGGAGGAAGCGAGGGGGCGTACCTGCCGCAACGCGCGGGTCCAGGTGCTGCGCGCGGAGCGTGCGCAGGATCGTCGTCTTGGCTACGTCGAAGGGGGTGACGGAGATGGCGATGGGGAAGCGATCGGAGTGAGCGTCCTTAGCGAGGGCGTCGGCCGCCTCGTTTCCCAGTAAGCCGATGTGCGCCGGGACCCACTGCAAGGCCAAATCGCAGCCCCGGCCGACGAGATGGCGGAGTTCTGAACCGACCCGCTGCACAAGCGGAAGACCGACATAGTCCTTAGCAAGCATGCACAGTGCCGCACGCGAGTCAGATAAGATCGCAGCGGAAACGACACCGCTCTGCTGTAGAAGTAGGTCAGCTGCAAGGTCGATCACAGCGAGCTCGGCCACCGTCGAAGACGAAGCAAACCGAAGGCGGCACTGTCGCGTAGCGGAAATGTCCGGCGCCGTGCACGCAGCAGCACCGGAGCCATCACTCGACACAGAGCCGCCAGTGTGAAAGAGCAGCCGGTGCCCTAGGCGCTCGTAGAGAAGTGCAGTCGCCTCCTGCTGCATGGCACATACGATGCGTTCCTTCCCGGAGTGGGCTTCTGTATCTGGAGCCAGTGTAATAATGTAAACTAAATCCCTTTTCCTTCATTCCTACTACCAGACGCACTCATTAACGTGGCTGGAGGATTCCTGCCCTAAACGCCACTTCGACCTGCAACACACAACGCCAGCTCGCTGTGTGCCATCTTGGCAGAAAAAGAAAGAAGTGCGTTGTCAACACTGTAGATGCACTGCGTTGAACACCCAAAATGTTTAAAAAAAATAAACAGCAGGAATTACCTCGCATTACGAAAATCCGATACTTGAACTGCTGATCAGAGAAAAGAAATAGAAATTATTTGTTCTATGTGAGAATGTGTCGCACATGCGTGTTACGCTTGCGCATCGTCTGACTACATTATAATGGAGCTAGAGCAGCTTCTAGCGGCGCTGTAACATGGAATCCTGAAGATGCCAATAGACCAACGTATGTAAATTTACATTCAGGCCAATTTAATTTGGTAGAATTGTAGCCTTGTATGTTGGAATAGCTCTTCAAGATTCAAGAGTGAGACGAAATGGCTAGTGGTGTGTACGAGTGTAGTCACCTATGCATTCGCTCTATGTATTGCTGGACAGCTATTTGGCTAATGCAGCACTGGCTTTCATATGCACAATAACGCACGAGCATAATGAATAGACGATCTAATTTTCTTTCTTTATTAACTGCGCCTTTGTCAGCAAAAACTTCAGTGAGAAACTTGATACCAGTCAAATCGATGTCTAGCGAAGAATCTCTGAGCAGCTGGCATCTTCACAATAACCGAGAACTGCACCACGCTTCGTTCAGGCTCAGAGGGTAACGGCCGAACCGGGCCGAGCCCGGTACTGGCCAGGTTTAAGACCACTGGGCGGTACTCGGTCGGGCCTGCGCATCGCACTTTCGGGCTCGGGACTGGCCCGGGCCAGAAAAAAATTGCTTGTGCAGTGCTCTAACTCCAGCAGGGTAAGCTTGCAAGGTAATTGGAAAGCCTATGAACTGGTGCGCATTATTTCTGCACACAAACTTGGTACAGGAAGAAAAGAAAATGTGGGACAGAATTACAAAGCAATTTGTACACTGAATATTGCGAATAATTTCCACGGAAATCCGCCAAGTGGAGGAAGATTCAGCCTTTTCTTTTCATCAATTTGTACAATATAGAGCGATTTGCGGGAGCGGTTCTTAAGAAGTGGCTTTAGGCAATCGCGTGAATGAACGTAACGTTGCTGAAGGCTGCAGGCCAATGACAAACAGTTCTTAAGAATTATAGGCCTTGTGAATCCGGACCCATATCAAATCACTTGTGTTACGGGAGAAGGACATCGCATTAGATCTTCGCGTCATTGCTCCTGATAACTAGGAAACCTCCTCCTTTCTTTTTTTCCGTAAGAACCAGTGCAGCAGGCATTTATCACGTGCACACCGTCGTACAAAGGAAAGCGACCTACCGAGGACAACGAGGATGAAGTCCTTCTCGGCCACTCCGGCGTCATTGGATGCCTGGCAGACGTAATGGCCCGCGTCTTCGGCGCTCGCATTTGGCAGCTTGAAGAAAGAACCTTCATCGGGAAGCTGCAGGAGGCAAACGTTAATCATCTCTCCTACACGGAGCGGCGTGTGTTACACTAGATTATTCCTGTCATCCGTAACGGCGGCGGCTTTTCAGAAGCTTCAATAATACCGATGGGGAAAGCAGCGTTTCTGTAATGTTGTATATCGACTGCACTAGCATGCAGTGAACGTCTTAAACCCAGAAGAATTGTGCTTCAAAAAGAGGGAGAAATGGAACCGACAGCTTCTTGCCCAGCGTCGGTTGAACAACATGGTTTAAAGAAAGCAATAAAAAACAAGCGTTTCCCCCACCTTCACTACCTACCCTGGCTTGAGGCCTCTCCAATTTGCGATATGCGCAATAGCAGCGCACACATGAAAGATGACCACACAGTCGCTGTCAAAACGCTGGAGTGAGTGAGCGCACCATCAGCAGCGAGCGAATTGACCTTCGTGCTGTCGCCCGCATCAAAGCGAACTAAGCGAAAACAGAGTGCGCGGCGGACTCTGTACATGTCGCAGATGGCTTGTATACAGCGACCCGGGTGGGCGCGCGATTCACTTTCATGTTCACGTTTGTTTACTTTATTGGCACTGAAAAAGCCAACTTCTAACAGTGTAGTGAAGCCAACTTTCTCTAGAATTAAGTTATTATGGGTGTAGAGCAAATAAACATATTATTCTGGGTCTATTTCGGGCATTTATTTAATGCGGCGATTCAATCAAACACTTTGAAAAATGGCATTCTGAAACGATTTTTCAAAAATAACTCTGGAGGCAAAGGCTTAAAGGTATGTGAACTCAAATCAAATACGTCTAGCTGCAACACAGAACATTACTTGCCTTGCCTCGTCGACAACCTCAGGCATTACAACAATATATTTTACGGCTTGGCACCTACTTACCCATAAAACTGGACAAAATGCATGAGTCTTTGGTATAACACAGCCCTCATAATGCACAACTAAAGGAATGAAAATTAACTGGTAACCTAACGGAACCAAGGTGAAACTTCCCTAATTCACGAGCAGGTAGCTTCACGCTCAGGTGGCTCGTGTGAAAGCATGCTGTGTCATGAATCAGTGGTGCCTCGGGGAAATGCGCGCAGCAGTACAACTATACCTTCTTTCATGTTTTTCCTCATGCCACATCAACCGTTTAATAACGTATAAATAAGTAATAAAAATCTGAGAGTTAGAATAGCTCCGCACAAGGCACTGTTGGTAATAAAATCACCTCCAACGCTTCTCGAATGGGTGCCGCAGTGCTACAGTTGACCTGCTTTGGAGGGGGGGGAGGCGATCCCCTCCTTTAAAACAATGGAGGGGGCGGGGCGGGCTCTGTTGGACCCCCCCCCCCCCCCCGACTTCAAGCACTGATTGCGACTCCCATGACCGATTGAGTAAGTTACCCAACTGAAAGATTGTCATAGTTGCGGAATCACGCACATTATTACGCGAAAACGCAGTGATGGAGTAGTATCTTAGTTATAGTCGGGAGACATGGTGAGCCTGGCACTCGCCTTGTTTTCGTACAGCGACCAAGAGACGACTGGTTCGGGGATTCCGCGAGGAAAACACTCCAGCGTCACGCTGCCGCTTTCCACGACGAAGACCTCCTCCGCGTCTGGCTCCTCAAAATAAGGCGGCACTGAAAATCGGAAGTATCGATTGAGGTCATAAGCTCATGTGACGCTATCCCGGAACATTTCTTTGCATCACTCCGACTCCCGTAACAGTCTTAGCGACAATTAGCCATTACACAGTCAGAACCGGCAATAATGGATGTCCCCGCCAAGAAGCGGGAACAATTTCGGCCATCGCAGCGCGCGAAACAAACTGGGAGGCTACAGCGAGCACAAAGCCGCGTCCTCGAAGGCGACGAGCCGTTTGGATGACTTTTTTCACAGAACGTCACCGACGTTCTGTTTACCGGTAGCCAGCGCGTTGCAGCGCCTTGGCTGCCCGCTGCTGGGCGACGTAAGCTGAACGCCGGCTTGAGTGTCGTGGCTTTGCGCTCGTGTAGCATAACCCCCCCCCCGTCACGGTTTTTCGTCGTGCTACAATTATGGGGGTAATCGCATTTTTGCAGATCCAAAAGTTGATATGGCTTATATAGAGAGCTCGATTCAATTTACCGATTACGATGTCCCCGCTGAAATTAGAAGCGCGAACGTTAATCCATGGATGTTTGCTAATCAGCCACTAATTATCACATATCACCCGTCGCCCCATGGTCGCTACCACTGACGGCCTGTCCTCAAATGAACCATCCTGTATTTCAGAACTGCTAGATTTAAATATTACTCAAAGTCTTCGCAGAAACACAAGCGTCATATGCGACAAAGCCTCGCTCACCCAGGACGTCCAGGAAAGTGGTGAAGCTGGCTTCACCCGCCGCGTTGGTGGCCGTGCACGTGTAGTAGCCGGCATCCTCGGGCTGAACGTGGCTCACCCGGAGTTCGTCTGCCGTGGGCAGAGCCAGGTTTGCGGGAAGCCGGTCCGGCGCCAGCGAGCGGCCATCCAGGCGCCAGTTGGTGGACACTGCCGACCGCAGCTGCCCGTCCTTGGTGAGGAACGGACAGCGGACGACCACGTCGTCGCCCTGCCTCGCCATCAGCACGTCGGTGGTGCCCGTCTTGGCGCCGAAGTCCGGTGGCTCTGGGCGCAGAACGAAGAAATCAGCAACGCGCCTAACGTTCCTGACTGTCCGGAGAAGGACACCTTGACTGAGAAAGACGCCTTGACCAGAAGCCCATTTTCGCGCCGTACAGTACACCTGGAATTACTATGTACGTGCAGAGAAATTTAAGAACACTGCTTTTCCCGCGTGAACGCAAATGTTCCGCCACCAGCAGTGTATGAGGTCGTAACGTATCTTTGCCGAGGGCGTCACATGAAAAGAAAAACAGAACCATTGCTCAACAATACCTAAAGACAGCGTTGTTCATTGCGATGGCGCCAGGCGCATTGGCGAACACTGTGTCAGCTGTTTTGTGATGAAGTCACTTTCATGTATTTTCGTTTTCTTTCTTCAGAATCACTGAAAGCCAACTGATCGAATAAAGAGAGAGCCACAAAGGCTTCGCGTGCGACAGAAAGAAATGGAACTGGTAGAGCAATATTGTTTCAGGTACCTCGCAGCGCACCTTACGGCTTTTCAATGAAGATTTTATTTCATGGATTTGCTCAATAATGAATAATTGAACTGTTCCACTTCGGATATCCAATGTCGCAGTAGACCACTAGTAATACAGCACATCACACAGCTAATGCCACAACGCGTAGAACTTACCTTACCTTTGGGAATGATGCGGGCATTAGTCTGAGAAACAATGGAATGCGAATGTTACGTAGTTAACGCGTATAAATGTTTGACGCAGAGTGACCGACGGGCCCCCTGCGTTGTGTGCGAGCCTGTCGATCCTCGCGCGTCATATGTGTGGATGCTCCTGCGCTATACAAGCACATGTCAGCGCTTCTGCGATGGAAGCGCGTGCGGCTGCACCTTAGCTAACAGAGTTGCTCTCCCGCGGCGCTGTCCGATTTCGTCGTATTGTCAAATTCTGCAAGTACGTCGTTTTTGAGTCGATCAGAACGGCCGTAGAATTGATTAACGAACGTCTAGCATACTATAATTAAATTAAAAGTGTCAATGAGACAATTGTAGAGCAACATGAAAAACTCCCGATACAGCTTTCTGTTGCTCAATGCGGGCTACATAGAAGTGTTTTTCTGAGCGTGAAAGCAGCCCGTGAATGCAAGCAAAATATTCGCGCGACTGGCCGCTTGAGGCACTGTGCGCTTATTCGCGGGCGTCTTTCACGCTTACAGAAAAACCTCTATGTAGCACGTATTGAGCAACAGAAAGCTGTATCGGGAGTTTTTCATGTTGCTCTACAATTTTCTCATTGACACTTTTATACGAATTATAATATTGGAGACGTTCATTAAAAATTCAGACTAATTATGCAATTAGGCGGAATGCAAGAACACTCTAAGTATCTCCAAGCGACGGCAAGCAATATTACCTTGGTTCTGTCCAGCTATGTCGCATTTACATATCTTTAAAACGTGGCGCATGATAGTTGGGACAACCTGTATACGGGCATACATTCTGAGGCCGAACTAAACGACATGTGGCAGGAACGAGACGTCAAGCTGCATGTAATAGAAGAAATAATGGGTGAAACCTTATGGATAATACGTACATACAGCAGGCCGAACACGTCTCTGGCTGCTCACTTTGTTTCACACATAAAGACGCCCATAATTTTGTAACGCTAAATACTCATGAGAGATCCGCCAAGACCAGAACTAGATCCAAGACAGTAAATAAATTTGTTATACATGTGTGCATGCCCATGCTTACCAATAACAGACAGAACATATTGAAGCTCGTCGCTGCCTTCAGGATTAGACGCTTCACATTCGTAGACACCAGCGTCGGAAGCCGTGGCAACTTGTACAAGCAAAGTTTGTCCACCTTGAACGATAAGGAAATGTTCGCCAAGCCCGATTAGACACACAAGCTGACAGTACCACCTGGAATTACGCTTCAAAGAATGTACAACATGGTATATAGCCACCACGCTTTGCTTCACATTTATTCAGCTAGATGAAATCATCGGTGTAAACCAGCTTTGAAATACTACAAATAGCTGTAATTTGATCGGACTTAAGTAATGGGATAAGATGCATACCACTGCAGATAAACCAAGGTGTAGCAGTGTCGGTGCAAGCCGACCAGCTCTCTCGTTATTAAGGCCACCAAACTCTGCTTTACTGATGGACGTCGAGTATCTACGAGCAGGCAGCGTTCCGTGAACATGAACACATGGCAAAGTTTAATGGCCCCGTGGTAGCCACATTTGACAGGACCTAGTGCCTAGGCAGGAAGACTGTGAATGACATTGATTTTAATTCGCGTATATTATGGTATTTCGAAAAACAGAGATGTCGGGGCCTTTAAAGTGAGTGTGCAATTATACACTAGTCTCGGGCTACGCGCATTTGTTGAGGCTGCTCGTCCGGGAGGTTCACTACTCAATGGCTATCGCTATGCTCTCCGATCAGAAGAGTAGCAGCCGAACGATGAATTCGAAACTATGGACCGCAGAATTTTGGCCCTTGTCAGAGCTCGAAACAGGCTTTTTGGCGATCACTCCTATGCCGCTTTGTTATGACGAAGAAAGTTAGTCTGACACAGCCTTGTCACAAATATGCCCTTACACAAAAGTACCAGAGACGAGCCTCCACTTTTTAGGTGTGAGAACACATAAAGGTGCAGCTGAGCTTCCCTGTTGCTATGATGACCCACGGCGTCTCATCTTGAAACATACCAGTGAAATTTAGACACGCACACGTGAACCATAAGAAGGCGTCGAGAATAATAATCAGAAGGCGGGTTCAGTGTAGGGTTAAAAAATAATGTCATTCGATGCAACTGACCACTTCTTGTACCGATTAGTTCTCTGTACCAAAGTACAAATGGACAAAGTCATGGTAACTAAGAGCAAAAGTTTTCAGGTTAGGTTTAACTAGTGCTTGACAAAAAAGACATAAGCTGTGGGCAGTCTAGACGAGAGACGCGACAGGAAGGTGCTTTCATGGTGGTCTTGTGAATGTGGCCTACGAACGTGTCGTTAGCATAAATCGAAATCTGAACATACAAAAAAGCTGTTCATTATATAGCCTCTTACGCGTAATTACACAAGAGTGCGACACTTCATCGCTATATGCATCCGGTTCCTAAGCACAGCGTAGGTCTAAAGTGCGTTTTGTAGCATACATCAAGCCAGTGTTACAAATGTGGGCGAACCTTGAAGCGCAATGAGGCAAACCAGTCGTCTTAGAATTATTCGCTTTTGAATTTGTTCTAATAGCGCGTCACAAAAGCGTACACGAAGGCGCATGTTTCGAATTTGTCAATAGCCTCGATCAAGGCCATTCGGCATCAAGACACGGTTGGGTCCCTTGGGTGGCAGCCACAGTCGATTGTCTTACCTGAGAGGAAGGTAAAGCGCGAATCTTGGAGGTCGTTGGCGAAGAGCGGTGCGCCGTCTTTCATCCAGCGAAGCGAGGGCTCCGGGGAACCGGTGACTCGGCACTCGAGCTTCGCACTCTCTCCTAGGGCGACGCTCAGTTCGCGCCCTTTTTCGCTGGGCTTCGTTATGGATGCTGGCACTGCAACGAGGCCGAAACTGAATGAAGGAATGAATGAACGAATGAATCGATGCATATGTGTATGCGGTAGCTTCCAGGCAGAACACACCTAAACACGAGCTAGCTCGTGAACTTGCTAGCAAAACCATCAGCAATCGACAGCAGACGATGACAGAATATCACAGGAAGTGTACTCCACTGGGCTCACATTTCGTTGGCACGATTAAATGCACCGAGCGGCAAGCCTACTTGAAGCTACATTGATTACGGAAATTAAATTTTTATACCGTCAACTCCAACGTTGCTTACTCCTATGGACTGCGTTGGTATTGCACGCCGTGACGTGTTTATTCCCATCAATTTTCCAGGCGAAGGAAGATCTGTACTTTCCCTGCCTGGCAAGAATGTTGCTTTCATATTTAAAATGCCAGAAACGCTACTCCCCGATGTCACAATCATCTGGAATGGCCCTAAAGTGTAAACATAGGGAACAAATGAGCGTCCAGCTCTTTGCATTAACAGAAATGCAAAATACGTTCTGTGTAATTTCCTTATCGCGTATAACATAACGTGGGTCACTGACCGGACACGTCAACGAGGAAACGCTTCTGCGCAACTCCCGCCGAACTGGTGGCGACACAGGTGTAATTGCCGGCATCCGAGGCTCGCACCCGCTTAAATTCGAGCGTGGCGCGTGGTCCATGACCGTGGACCCTGACCAAGGGGTCCGCGGCGGTGGGGACACCGGAAGACGGGGCCGTCGAGAAAAGCTGCTGCGACGCGACACCCTCGCGGACCCAAGCGACCACGGGCTCAGGATCTCCCGTGGCAACGCAGGACAACTCCAGCGACGCTCCCAGTTGGGTGCTCGATGACTCGGTCTCAGCCGAGTCTCCTTCAATCTCGGGGGGACCTGCAGAGAGCGAGGCTGTCACTGCGAAATAATACACGGTAGTGGAGCAAACGACAGTACTTAATCAAGCTTCACGTTCCAGTGCTTTCAGGGACACCGAAGTGCAGTGCTCCCAGCTAGTTTTGACCACGCCGGATTGCTTAACGCACACCTAAATAAAAGCACACGAGCGGAAAGGAGAATGCGACAGTGAACGTGCGTACACACTTGGAGCTTCGTGTCTGGCGAGTGTATAGGCGGAATCTACAACTGCGACAAAATGCCAGCATGCTCGTACGGCAATTGTTCGCCCTCGGCATCTATTAAGTTATTTGCACGGGTATTTCAAGAAAGGTTCCACAATGCAGTGCCTCTCGAGCAGAGACAGCATCTCCTTCTCTCTAGACTGTTGCGCGTGAGTACAAGGCGAACTTCTTATCGCTTCTGCAGTCATGTTGAGCAGGGCCTGACCCGGGTTCACAGGAGTCCAGAAGGTATTATGGCGGTGCCCAGGGAGCCCTCGTTAGAAAGGTCTATATATATCTTGGCACGACATCGGGGAAAAGTGCCGTTTGACAAAAACAAGTGGCAAGACAAGTGCCGTTTTCCGGCGGTGGCAGGGCGTGCGGGTGGGCCTCGAGCCTCAGCTCTCGTGCAGGATTGCGCGAATATTACAAAAGGGCCCTCTCACTGTGGACGTGCACCTCGAACTCTGCGGTGACGTTTCCGGCAACGTTCTCGGCTGCACACGCGTAGCGGCCAGCCTCGTGCCTCGAGACCCGGGTCACGTACAGTGTCTGGCCGTCCTGCAGCAGGCTCACGCGGCCCGGCTTCTCCGTCACTTCCTGCCAGATATGTGCGAAGAAAAAATAGCGGTGCTTTTGAGCGAGACCAAAAGCTTCGTGAGCACGCTGCTGCACATTGAAATAATACTAAACACAGGAGGGAAATACATAGAAATAGTAGTAGTAGTAGAAAACTTTATTATTTGATGAGGAAGTCCCAGAGGGTGGCGCCCTAAGTCCAGAGCCCCATTTGTTGCTGCTATCCGGCTGGCCCCGTGAATCAGGTATCGCTTGTCGTCCATGGCTATGCTGGAAAGAGCGGCTTCCCACTGGGATCGGGAGGCATTGGATATTGAAGGAAGGCCGGATGGTTTGGAGCATCCCACGTAGAATGGTAGAGGTCTGGGTGCCCTCCACAGAAAGGACATTTGTCGGGATACTGGGTATAGGGTGAAAAGCGTGGCGGAGAGGAAGGCTGGGGAACGTATTAGTCTGTAGCTGGCGCCAAGCGGCTGCATCTGCACGGTTTAGTTTCACGTGTGGTGGAGGGAACATTATACGGGATAGTCCGTAGTGTTGTAGTATATGCGTGTATGTAAAAGGTATCTTTTACACCTTGTCTGGGTTGGAGTGGCCTTCCACTGGCGCCCGGAGGGTGAGGTCTTGGACTGTCGCATGAACGCGCTCATTGCCAGGGAGAGACGCATGGCCAGGTGACCAACCTAGGTGAACTAGTGGGATAGTTGGTTCTTGTGCAGCAATGTATGAGCCATCGGGGAAATACGGCCTTGTGCGTAGTTTCGGCATGCTTGCTGTGAATTTGTAAGAATATATATTATCAACTCTGGGGGTTGAGCGCTGATGGTGAGAGCTATGGCACATTCTTCCGCTTCCATGGAAGCAGTTGTCGGTACGTATTGTGGCTGATAGTACTGTTTCGCCCCTCCAGTCGGCCACCGCTACCACTTTAGCTGCAATGCATTTTCAATCCTTCTCTCTCTCACCTATCGCATGCCCTTGCCCCTCCCCCAGTACAGAGTAGCCAACCGGAGATAATCTCTGGTTAACCTCCCTGTCTTTCCGTTCTCTCTCTCTCTCTCTCTCGGGGTAGCACGTGGCGTCTGTATAGAAGATGTCGCGGTCGTCGCCGTGTGCTCGGTGCAGTGTCATTGCACGTGCAGCGCGCCTGCCTTTATGGTGTTCGCGGTGCATATTCCAAGGTACGGGGGCCACTGTAATGTTTTCGTTGATGTTTTGTGCGATAGACAGGGACTCGCGGGGGGCAAACTCTGATGTTGGGTATCGTAATTGTCTGAGTCGATGCACGTTTTCGGTCAATATACATTTCAGTCGTGCGAAAGGCGTGTCAACCAAAGTCGACGCGAAATAAAACAAGGTCGACGTACAGGGTATACGCATTTATATGTATACTTAAATTGGAAGCATTTAAGAAGAAGCACTGTTGCATTATTCGAATATTATTACTTGCGTTACTGTCTTCGTACCGTTATCAGAACGTACATATTTTTCTTTCCGCATCCTAAATTTGTTTTACTCACGTCGAGTTTTCTCATTTGCTTTTCTTTACGTGCCTATACGTCGAATTGCCTTCTTTCGGGCCTAATTTGGTTGAAACACCGTTCTTTTCTTCACCAAGAGGCTTGGTGGGCCGATCCGGAAGATAGTGCTGTCTTTGGTGCAATGCGGTTAATTTTCGACAATATTGACGCTAGTTACGCCCATACCATTAAACTTCACCTACTCTGCTACTAATTATAGCTTTCGTCTCTTTCAGACATACATTGTGATAACTTTTGCGAATCGCTTCGACATTACAAAGTAATTGAATTGCCTGCTTTGTTAAGAGGTTAAGATAGCCCTATCTAACCTATCTATCTAGCCCTAGCTATCTAACCCACATGAAGTCATCAAGGACGACCTTGTCTTCAAAAACAATAGACACAGAGAATACTGCAAGAACGCTTGAATTAGCGCAACAGGACACCTTATTCCGCACTGGAAGGGTTGTGGACCGTTATTTCAATATTGTAAAAATCTGAATAACTTTGCTGCAGCCAACCGTGATGACAACGCTCCCGCAGCTTTGTGTATATTCCCTCTCTAGATGTGTGTGTGTGTGTGCGTGTGCGCGTGTGTGTGTGTGTCTGTGTGTGAGTGAGTGAGTGAGTGAGTGAGTGAGTGAGCGAGTGAGTGAGTGAGTGAGTGAGTGAGTGAGTGAGTGAGTGAGTGAGTGAGTGAGTGAGTGAGTGAGTGAGTGAGTGAGTGAGTGTGTGTGTGTGTGTGTGTGTGCGTGTGCGTGTGCGTGTGTGCAAGTTGGCAACAAGGATTGAAGGTACTGAAACGCAGGCACACTAACACGTACACAAGCAGAACGAAAAGCACAACGGTAAAAACGGCGTTTCCGACGTCGTTTCGGTTCTATTCGTGTCGGTATTTGCGCGTTTTTATTTCAGTACCATGTATATATAGGTATGTATGCATATCTTCTAATACACTTTTGTTGAAATAGCACTACAATTGTCTTTTATCACTCCGTCTTTCCGTCGCCGTACATATTTGTGCACTGGTAGGCTATGAAAATAAAACCAATGACAGAGAAGCAAGAATTGCCACTGAGCAACAATAAAGGCCAGTCAATTACAATGCAATGACAGAGAATGCGCCAAGTTAAGGTATGAAACAGTTTGCAAAATTGGGTACATTGTCAATGGATGCAGTCGCTGAACAGAAAATTTGTTTTTGTCTGTGCTCTCGCTTTGTGTTCACACTCAAAAACCGATCATTAGTGCAGTGTGCAATAACTTGTCCAACAGCGTTTACCCCAAGGAAGAAAACGGTTGGCTGTCTAGAGGTCACGTGTTTTGAAATTTGTGCCGGGAAGCGGAACTTTTGCAAAATGCAATTTTGCCATTTGATCAAGATGACGAAACGCGACGTGCAGCTGCCATCGTTATCGACTAATACTTTTGTTTGTCCATGGCAGCTATATGGCAACTTTAGCGCTTTAAAAAGAGAGTGGCCAGTAGGGTGCAGAAGCCATGCAGTGCATATGCAATTTTGCGAATATGTGGTGGCGGTCCAAGATAGCCACCATGTCAGCTTACTGAATGGGTGAAGGAATATCCCGGAATGGTCGTGAATATATGTACATATGTGAATCACTTTCTGATTATCTTGAAAGGCGCTATGGGCGTGAACTTATCCCAGATGATTAATAATATTGGGTGCATTTTTAAGGATGAAAGCGAGGGACTAAAATACATGTGTGAACTGCCAGCCAACCTAAAGCTTCAATTTCTAGGCATTAGGATCCGTTTCATGACCACGGTTGCTGGGATTACCGCCGAACACGGTTGCTGGGATTACCGCCGAAGGTCAAAGTCTTCATGCATTCGTTGTCATAAAGACTTGTGGCGATCGGCTCCGCGACAGCCACAAGAGTCATGCGGCCCCCATTTAGCTGCCTCCAGGACGTTCATTAATAAAACGAAGGCAGCCTCACCCTTCCCCTTTTACAATAATACGCCTCCCTTTCCACCGCAGCGCCCTCGGCGCGTTCTTATGTGGAATAAACGTGGTTTCATTCATTCAAGGTCAAAGAAGGCCCCATTACATTTTGGCAAGGCTCATTCAAAGTTAGTGAAGCGGGGTATGATAACAAATTGCCTTAACTCAGCCCTGGCTGTCTTCTCTCTCTCTCTCTCTGTCTATATATATATATATATATATATATATATATATATATATATATATATATATATATATATATATACATATATATATATATATATATATATATATATATATATATATATATATATATATATATATAAAGCCCGACGCGGAGGATGCCTGCCAAGCGGAGCTTAGCGAGCCGTCGCGCAGCGCGGGTGGGAGGGAGGTTAGGTACATGCCGCCTTAGGGGCCGCAGACCAATAAACAATGACACATACTTTTATTTACTGTGTTAATTACATGTTCATTTATTGTAAAATATTCATGGGCGCTTACACAGAAGTTCATGACTGCGCGAAGCACACTGAGAGTGGGCCCAGATGGCACGTGCTGTAAAGATCGCCTGCCTTTGCAGCTTGCCCGATTTGCAGTGCAATTAGAAAGGCACAAATATCTGCCTGTGAACGTTATCTTTGTCATCTACAGATCTGGTTTTAGATTCCACGTTATGAACCATAATAGCCTAGTATTGCCAATATTTTCTGAAGCACGTCGCTGAAGTGACACAAAAAAGTTACTAAAATTGTTGCTATAGCTATGAAGTAGACATTTTAGCACGTAGGTGTCCTGAAACGCTCTCATATAAGCTAACGTGAAATAGATCATTTACCTAGCCGTGTCATGTTGGGCTAATGCAGCTGAAGGCAGCTGCAACTGTTGCGCAGCTGAAGGGAAACGGTGAATTTACCAGCAGAGTATAGACGGCTTTAGCTTTAGCAAAGTACTTACTATAGAGCGGGCGAACATTCCACGTTACGAATACGAATAATTGGTGCGTAATATTTTATTTTTCTTCAAAAATGAACTATTCGGTATTCTCGAATATCAAAACCAACCTGATATTTTGCAGCAACCGACTGTTAAAGTCGGGTTACTGTTTTCCACCTACTGAACAGGGTATCGTAAATTACAATTATCTGAAGTAAAACAGCGACGAAGTTTCTGACGCAATGCAGAAACAAGATTGGTAACGCAAGCTCTATTTTCGGTTTTGCGGTGGAAGTGAGGCGTTCGTTAACACCCATCGGGTTAGATCATGTACACATACATAAATAGTCAAGAATGCAAGGACGTAGGAACTGCCGTCGTCGCCGTAGCACAATGAGTAGTGCAACGCGCGCGTAATTCGGAGGATGTCGGTTCGGCGGTCACAGCCAGCAATTTGTTTTTTTTTCCTCCATTTCGCTTTAGTTCCTCCTTTTTACACTTCAATTGAACACTATAAATAATTTCCCCTATGCTTTCCTTTTCTTCATTGTTTGCTGGTTTCATATGGTTCTGGCTAACAAACATGTGCGAGCGTTCTTACAAAACCGGGCCCCTTAGTTCGCCTTCTCTTCGTCCAAAACATGACGACAGGCTATTCTTGCTTCTGACCTGCCAATTAATCTTTCTTGCAGTCTAGCCGCGTAGCAGTTCAATCTGTTACGTTACAACCAGCGATGCTTTGCTTGTAACAGGCATTTTGTTGTGTCTAGGACAGACACATACTCTTCCTTTTCCATAACTTCTGATATTTTGTTTTCAAAACAATTTATTTTGAGTTTTTGGAAAGTAGGTCACACAGCAGCCTGTCATTCTTGGAAAGGTTGTTTGCCACCATGCTCTGTAGGCCGCTATTCATGCAGTTCTTTTCATGACGGTTGTAGTGATCTTGTGTTTGGGACGATCCTAATTGTGCGTGAGAGTTGACTATCTGTTCAGTACGAGGATGCTCCTAATTATATATATATATATATATATATATATATATATATATATATATATATATATATATATATATATACATTCCTGCTGTAAATACGTGCGTCTACGCTTTTCTAGTTGATATTCGATTCAGTATGAGCTACTTATGATTCGTATTATATGCGTAGTCGAAAAAAGTCGATATTCGATCTCCTACCTTTAATATTCACATAACGGATTGTGACAGCTTAACTTTTTTATTAGCGTCAGATTGGAAGGCTACAAATACAGCTCGATTCAAAAGAACACAAGCAACGTAGTTTTTCTGGCGTGAAAATGCGCTTAGTCTGCATATTATCCCGAAATTGTCTGTACTTCTCCACGTTTGTGGTAGCAAAACTAAGTTCCGCGGAACGCGCTTGGCCGCGTGTTGTCAACGCGGCGATGACAATTATGCGAGCTTTCTACAGGTCAGAGACAACATTTTTGCCTTTGATCTATTTGAAAGCCGCCGTGAAGTACGGACTGCTCCGAAAAGTCGTAAGAAACGGAAGCGATTTATTAAGACGCGCGTGAGCGAGCTGAGCTGTTCCGATATTTACGCCTTTTTCACGCAGTCTACATGCCTTATTCAGCGGCTGAGTTCTAAATCTGAACAGAAAATTTATTCCATTTGGTTTTCGTAAATTAGCTCTCTGACATGCTTGCGCACGTGCACCAATCGAGCGGATTTACTGACACCGCTGAACCTGCAGCGTTTCAACGCATTCAAATAGGCTTTGTAAATAATAAAGAAACTTCAATTTGATGAGCACTATGATGGCTATGATGACCACTGTGCTGTGAAGCACAATAACAACAATGTGAAGGACACTAGTCTGAAGACAACCATTGCTTCATCATGGTCTCGCAGCCTATGCGCCGTACAGCGAGTTTCGGCTGCTTACGTGTACCTTTTGAATACTAAATTGCATTCTAGAAGGCCATTTTTCAAACAACCTTTTTAACTTATAAGTCGTTACAGTATGGCTAATTGTTCATTCAAGTCAATAAAAGTGTCTCTCGTTGCTAAATAGAAAACTTTGCTGTAAACAGACAAAACACTCACTAAATCTAGCTACAAGATTGCTAAAATAGCAACGCTGATTAAGGACCGGTAGATTATAAATAGCAAGTCTGATTTTGTGTCTTCAAAGATGGTTAGGTTAAACGGCCCGAACAAGCACGGGCTGGTAGATTAAACCTATTTTGGACGGCCTAGCGACATCGTTTTCAGCAATTCAGGCTTGTAAGGCACGTCCCGCAGGCGTCTCACACCTAGAAGTACGGTAACCCTTAACTGCTTAGTGCGGCCAGCCGAGCCTCATCTGCTACAGCACGTGGCGGCGACGCCCAAAAAACAATTCTAGCTGCCCAAGCAGCGGATAGGTAATAAAGAAATCGTACTTATGTGAGCGCAATTGTGTGAGAAAACTTGCCATAAGCTCTTGTTTTGTTGTATTTCTCAGTGTGCAGCCGACAGTGCTCGCTTTCATAAGTGTGTGTGTGTGTAGAGTGGATGTTGGGGGGGGGGGGGGGGGGACGCAAATGGCCTACTTTTCCCTTTCACTTCTGACTGTGGGGGGTAGGGGCACGCCTCCCCCAGAACTGGTAGATGCGCCTTTGACATGCATAGTGTCACGCACGCACAGGTAAATTATAAACGCATCTCACTCGATGACCACGAGCACTCGCTGTCATAACGCTGGCGCGATGAAGAGCGCTGGCAGTGAGAATCGAACGCATCGTGTTGCCTTAATTTCACCGTGAGAACACCTTTCACGGCCAAATAAATGAAAGTAGTCTTGAAAGTACTGGGAACCTCAATTTCACTATTGGCAGACCAAGTAGCCCGACTTATTGCCTAGATCAAGACTCGAAAGACTACAGATTTGCAGAGGTGGGGAAATTTGCCCGCTGGAACCGAGCAGACCCTGTGTGCTATATACATACCGATTATGAGGGCGCTTAAGAACCAATGTGGCCAAGGCTCCCGGTGTAACTAGTGGAGAACCCAGACCCACATTATGAGGGCTTCAAGTGGCGTTCTTTAGACTCAAGTGATCACGGTTGGAACTCCAGGTGCCGTATTCCCGGCTTTCAAAGAGGGGGGAGGGGGGGGGGAATGACCTACTCCCCCTGCCGCCGCCAGTTCCGGTAGAGGGGGGGGGGGGAAGTGACGCGCCTGCCCCTCCGGTAGATAGGCCTATGTTTAGATATAGGTCAGCGCTCGTCTACTGTTCCGTTTTTTTTTGTGTTTTTTGTTGTGTTTTTTGTCGTTGTATTCCTCGCGCTTCATCCCCCAACTAAATTTCAGGACGGTTTCCCGAAGGGGCAGACGGTACTTGCATGACAAACTGAAATGTCCAGGTGGCTAATTAAAAAGATTCACTAAATGTTATTTCATTTTTAAATTTGTTGCACATATTGCAATTGCAAAACTGAAGCCGAGCAATAGGGAAGTCATGCCTGCTTAGCAGAAATCCTAACAGTGGCATGACTCCCAAGATATCTTTCCTGAAAATGAGCTAGAAATACAGACGAATTCTAGTTTAGTTTCCCTGAAGCCTTGCTCTAGCAGTTGAATGTGTTCTCAACTGGTACGCCAATAAAATTTTTAGTAAATTTTGAGGAAGATCTCGAATGTGATACTCAATTTACAATTCTTGTTAAGACAGCAGGTGTCGCTACTGCTGGGCTTCAATTTCGTAATTGCAACATGTGCCATAAATTGAATGCAAATTGAATTCCTCGAGTGGCCAGTCGCGCGGCAATTTTTTGTGTATTCGCGGGCTTCTTTCACGATCGGAAAAACACCTTTATGTAGCCCGTATTGAGCAACCGAACGTTGTATCAGGAGTTTTTCATGTTGCTCTACAATTTTCTCATTGACACTTTTCATCGAATTATATTATTTGAAAAGTTGATTAGCTAATTAAGACTAAGACTAAATATGTAATTAGGCAGAACGCAGAAAAATAATCGGAGTATCTTCAAGCTACCGCAGACATCACCTTGGTTCCGTCCAGCTACGTGGTACTTGCATACTTTTGAATCTTGATGCATGATAGTTGCGACGCACTGTATATAAAACAGGTGGTATATTTTTTTACTGGTATTATATAGGACGATACTTAAAAATTATTTTCAAGCAGCTTTCGGAAATCTAATTACCCACCCTCGCCCATATTGGCGTAGCCAGGTGTGGAAGGGATTAGGGAGTCGAAACTGCTCCGAAATTTTCTGACGACCCTCCCCCCCATCCCCTTTCCCACAGAAGGGAAAGTTTCGGGAGGTGGGCTCCGAAAGAGTGACATGGATGAAAGGGAAAGCTTGAATGTGAAAGCAAGGCGAGGAATAGAGGCGGTGCGAGAGGGGGGGGGGCAGTCATGGGACAGATCCCCTCTCTCTTATGCACAGAACATTGCGGCCTCACTCATGGCGCACCTCTGACTTGTCCATTGTCATCCCGGACGAGGCATCAGCTTGCAGGTTCAGACTTGACTCGCCTCCTATTTCGAGCGTAGGGAGACCTGCCGGAGCGCCTCTCGGCTCGTCGCCTTTCGATATTGCGGCTATATCGACGCTAAAAGCTTAGTGACGACACGCTAAGAAGTTTTGCAATTCAAACAACTTGTTGACAACTTTCTGGAAAGCGCGAAAGCTTGCCACTAACAGCACGTTCGCCGTGCACCCTCCAGCGCAATCCCACATACCAGCATGGCGCCCCACAATAGACGGCGCTGCGATCGCAAAATGGCGGCGCCCTCAGTAAAACGGTCTCTCTCTCTCTCTCTCTCTCTCTCTCTCTCTCTCTCTATATATATATATATATATATATATATATATATATATGTATATATATATATATATATATATATATCCTTTTTTCACTTTGACGGTCCTAATGGTAACGCAGTAAAAACAATGAAAGTGGACGATGATGACCCACTGACCTGGTTGTCCTTGTACCAGATGATACGAGGGGTTGGGCGCCCGAACACGAAGCACTCCATCTGAACGTCGCTTCCCTGGGACAGACGCCAGACGCGCTGCTTCTTGTCGGTCACCAGGCGCGGCGGCACTGCGTTGGTACGAGACGCAGTACGTGTTAGATGCTTGCGATGGGGTCTGAGCTGACATGCTCTCTTTCCCTCATATAGGTGAAAGGAAGAGAGGATCGTGGTCCAGAAGAGTGAAGGGGTTCTGAAATTCTGCTTTGCGTCCCCTTGAATATCCATGTGCCGTTTTACTGTGGGGCATACATCCTTGAGCGTACTAACAGGGTTGCATGCATTGCCACAAGAAATGTAGGCCTGAATCCGAAGAAGTGTGGTCGAGTGGGCTTGTCAGGTCGAGGTCTGGTCATTGGGTCGAGGTCTGGTCACCAACCGAGCGTCGAGACAAGTGCCGTAAGTTGACACGCCCAACCCGCTTGGCAAGATTCATCTAAATATGGTTTGGTTCGCATGAGCCAGCACAACAACCGGCTAGACCCACGAGTTCATGCAGACGAAGCTACAGAAAACTCGTTTTTTTTTTTGGCGACGTCTGACTATCAGACCTTGTGTTCTCGTAGCTTTCTTCCTTTACATTCAAACATACAAATCATTTAATACGCGCGTGACTGTTCAGTCCCACTCCTTCTTTTCTTTTCTTCTTGGTTTAATTTATCTTTGACGGTCTATTCCAATAATGAATTTTGCCTAAGACGCCCGACTGTTGGACAATCTCTCTAATAGGGCAACTCGGGCGATTTTTCGATGTCCATTTACCTTAATAAAATTTAGAATGTACGTTCTCTTTTGAACTCTGATTATCGGTGCCAAACAGCATGACTGCAAGTCAGTTTTCCCGAAAATGAATTTCAAAGATTGGTTGTGTGTTCCCGACTAAAGAAATTTTATTGGCCACCCTGTGTTTGTAACGTCAGAGACTGCACCGCCATTGTCGCTGAAATCGTCGTTGAAATTGCCGCTGTCTAGTTTGCAAAATCTCTAAAAGCCCCTTGTGTCATCAGGGGACAGCATCATTTTCGCTTATTTGGCGTTATCGCCACGTGTACTGCGTGTTAAGCATGCATTCTGCATGTTTAGATTTTGGTAGTGTAGGATCTGACCTAATCGACTCATCATGACAGCACATGAAGCAGCTACCCGTATCAGCTTCGGTATCTCGCTTATTGGTTAAGATTATTAATGAACTTTTAAGTAAACTCAACCACCCTACCAGTAATAATACGGTCAATGTCGTTTGAAAATGACGATATACTTACATGGTTTAAAACAAAAATGTCAGAGTTGCCCTTTAATTGTAAATAGGGAGTTTCAATTATAGGGAAAGCACAAATACATCCATTATTGACACCACATCATACAGGTTGTCTTAACTTAGGCCCTTTAAGAAGTAAACATCCGTCGAATAAACAACGCGACCTCCACTTGCAACAATATATTACTTATTTCAAAGCTACCATCAAAAACAGCAGATAGGAGGAGTGTTCTTCGAAAAATTATTGCTGCTACTTCTGGCGCAGCCCACGAAGAATGTGATGGGCCAGGGGACCACAAAGGAGGTGCGGGCCTCTTTGGGACTAATAAATATAATTTTTCTCCTCCTTCTTTTAGGCTCCTGTCTTTGAGCCATCAGGATCGTCAATATGTTCCCCTGATTTAGGGCAACCGCGTGTATTGAGCCAACAAGAATAGCGCGCCAAATTTAACATTTCTGCAGGTCTAATTTCCTTCAGGGTAATACTTAATTTGCTACCATTATTAACCGCAAATCTACATTGGCCATCTTTTAATTTCAAAATATGCAGGATTTTTTTTAACGTACATTTCTTGTTTCTCTCACCGGTCCCATTTGTGGCCAGCGCCCCGGAGTGGGTTGCCGGATTTCTGTAGAAGTGATTTGTCTAAGCAAGGGGGACAGTACTGCAAAAATTTCAAACGTCATTTTACTCTTTAGAGTTGCACGCGTATGGTATGAAGACCAAGAGGATGCGTTAATGCTGTGAGAGAACTTCGAACACAGGTTTATGCGCGTTTATCGTTTGCCTTGATTACGAGAAAGGTCGTGACAGAAAACGCGTTCTGATTGTTCCAAAAAGCGCTGCCTTTAGCAGCGATCCGAACTCTGAACTCAACTTTCCTCAAAAAGAAGAGGTTTCTGCGGTTTAATCGTTTGTTTGGTTGCAAGGGGTGCCACCATGCACGATGACTTCAAGTAGGTAAATAAATAAATAAATGAATTCTCAATGACTATTTCCTGCTGTTCGCGTTTCCGAGTTTGATTCGCCAAGTTGCGAATATGGCAGAAAACAAGTGGAGCCCAATGCCGGTGGAGGGCGCTAAAGTCGCAGGCACCACGTCTTGATCAAGGCGCGGTGCGGCGCGTGAGATGACCACGGCGGATAACGAAGTGGCGTTTGACAGCGCCCCAGTGCAGGCGTTATATCTTCGCCTGGCTTATAGCAGGTAGTATGCTCGGTTTGATGGCATAGGGTGCGTAGTTTGGTCTCCCAGGTCGGATGACTATTTCTGTCTCCTACGTAACGTGCTGCTTGTACCAAACCATTACGAAAGAACATGACCGTTTCGTTTCCTTAATTATGACTGCTGTTCTAGTAAAATTACGTACACTCTAAAAACAGTTTGCACCCTTTGGGGTGTATATTTGTCCCACAACAATAATCGTCATCTGCCTTGCTTGCGTTTCCTTTCTTGAAAACTCGGCGCTCGCTACTTTCCTGTCGAGAATGCTGCGTCACACTGATAACGCGCGTGCCGTTCGTGACTGGGAAGTACCGGGCTCGTAGCGTTAAAGAAAGGAAACGCGGGCAAGACAGATGCCGATTATTGTTGTGGGACAAATATACACCCCAAAGGGTGCAACTGTTTTTAGAGTGTACTGAAGCGTGTCTCCGCGACAATTTTCATAACGAGAAAAGGGTGATGGAATTTTCGACAGAAGTACGTTCATGAGTAGCAGCAGCGTCGTGTATCCTGCTTAACGAAATAACTGCTATCGTTGCCATTTCTTCTGCGTCACCATTAATAAGATATTACGAAACCTATCAAAGAATAAAAATGAAAGCTAGTTGCCGGATCGACGGTTGACTCGTGGTTGCATTCCTTGCTGCACTTGTGTTATCGCGTGGCAAAAATGCGAAGGTGTGTTACAGGCTGCTCTTAGAATAAAAGCAGTGATGATACGTGGTTATGGCGAGACGCTTCCTACGATAGTGTCACTCACTCGAACGCCACTGCGTAAGTCGCCCTGCCCCCATTAGCCATTTCTCGTACATGCGTGAATGACCACTCCACGTGCCAGCATCCAGTGCTGCCGTCTACGTGTGCAACTATACACTCGCGCGATAGGAATACGGCACAACGTCAGTGATGGCCTTTTAAGGTATTGTGATATTATAGGGGTAGTTGCGCCTGCATACGTTAGAATAAACAACATTCATCATTACAATCCTGCAGACTGTAAGCCTGTAGATAGTCCAGAAAGCACATAGCCGTTGTGATGTTGCCACGAGGTCTTTACAAAGTGGGCGGATGAACAGGAAAGCTGATTCAATAGTGCGGTCACAGAAACGCTCCAGCAGCATTGAAACGGTTTCGAAGGCTGTGCCTGTGAATAATAATAATAATAATATTAATAATAATAATAATAATAATAATAATAGTAATAATAATAATAATAATAATAATAATAGTTTGCTATTTTGGCGGAAACTTTACCAACCGCCCGCAGTATGAACCCTTACGATAAGGTCGTTAAAATAACTCAGTTAATGAAATGACCTCGTCGCACCGACATTTTTAAGCCAATACTCTGACCATTTACACACAGACTGAAATATTCTGTTCGGCGAAGGTTAGTTAATAATCGAGGCAGCCCGTCAGGAGCGATCCTGCGGCAAGTTGTTAGGCCGGATGGACGCAGCTCACCGAGCACGCTGAGGAAGAGCGTGTGCTCGTCCGACCCGGCAGCGTTGGTGGCGCGGCAGGCGTACGCGCCTTCCGTGTCCTCCGTGGCGCGTACAACGTGCACCACCTGCAACGTTTGCGAGAGCGAAAAGACGTGACTATCGAAAAAAAATGGATGGGCATTCATCATCTGCCCGTTGTCAGCTGCTTTCGGCTACAAAAATCCCAGGTGCTCAATTTTATAGCCTCTTAACCAAAACTTAAGCAAGATACGATCAACCATGGCTTTACTGCACTGACCAATGGAGTCAATATATATATATATATATATATATATATATATATATATATATATATATATATATATATATATGTATATATTTCCGGAGTCCTCCACTACGGCGTGCCTCATAATCAGAAAGTGGTTTTGGCACGTAAAACCCCATATATTATTATATATGTATATATGCACACACTCCATACAACAATACCACCCTCCTCTCCCATACACCCGCTGCACACTCCCCTCCCCGTTGCACTCACCCCTCCTCCGCTGAACGCACATTTGTTATTGTGAAGTTTGCCCAGCTGCAAAAAATGTTTGGTGTGTGTGTGTGTGTGAAAACTTTTGCTGTAATGAGGTCCGGAGGCTCGACTATTTAAGCCAAGACGGGCCGCTCCCACGTTGGCACTATCAGGCCAAGCCCTTCAGCGACATCATGGGCCCTCTGGATGGCCCTTAGTTGCTCTTGAAACAATGGGCTTTGAATCCTTTTTTTCCCACTGTGTCCATTCGTCAACGAAGTTGGGGAGGTTCGCGGGACACCCCGCCAGCATGTGTATGATTTCAATGATGCCATTACAATCGTTGCAGTCCATCTTAATTTCCCTCTCTTGATATATTTTATTAATGTGGTACGTTGTGGGATATGTACCTGTTTGCAATAACTGCAGACTGCAGTGAGACTGCCTGAGCCCTGTTCAGTTTTGAATGTGGCAATGGAAATTGCCTGCGTGCTAAATAGTAATGTTTGGAAATGTCATTATAAGGTATTGAATGATCTCTAGATTCCCTGGTTTGGTGGTGAACGGCTCGGTTGTGACTGTCACGGTTAGCAAGTCCTCGTGCCAAGTCATGAGCAACCTCATTGAGGTTTACCCGAGTCTCGTCCACTTTCTCCATACGCGCAGGAAACCATCGCATTTCAGTTTTCATAATCCCAATGTTTTCAAAAAGTTTAACTGCAACTCCAGCTACATAGCCTTTATCAAAACACTTTATAGCGGATTTCGAATCACTGTGAATGCAGGTCCACTTTTTACTCCTGATGGCTAGAGCAATTGCTGCTTGTTACGCCACCATGGGGTCCTTGGTAAATATAGTGGTAGCGTCTGATACCTTCCCTTGATAATTTGATACAATCGCCGTATATGCTTCTTTGCCTTTCACCCAGGCAGCATCAAGTATAGCTGCCAGTTGGTTCTGCTGCTCTATTTCCGGCAAGAGTGCTTTAGCTCTTGCCTTTCTCCTTTTAATATTATATACTGGATGCATGTTTCTGGGGAGAGGGTAAGTTCTGACCTTGTTCCTAACTGCAGTCCTTAATTCTACTTCAGCCTCTATTGGGCTGCTTGATCTATTCAGTTCTACCCCTATTGCCTGTAATATGTTCCTGCCAGTTCTTGTTTTTGTCAGTCTTTCGTGTTGCGCTAGCTGTTGGGCCTCCGCGATTTCTTCTACTGTGTTGTGCACCCCTAGACTCATGAGTTAGTCGGTTGCAGCGTTACTGGGTATCCCTAGGGCTACTTTAACAAGCTTCCTGAGCATCGCATTAAGATTGTTAAGTTCTGCCTGTTTCCATTTGAATAATTCAGCTACATAAGCGAAGTGACAGAGAGCCAAGGCGTGTATTAGCATCAAAACACCGTGTTCTCCTAAGCCTTTATGTCTATTGGTAATTCTCCTTAGAAACCTAATGCCTTCATCTGTTTTATTCGAGATATGTTGTGTTGTTCTACAGTTAGCATTGTTTGCTTCTATGTGATACCCAAGAACCTTGATTTTTTCAACTAGCTTGATTGCGGATCCTTCATGAGTGTATAAGCACACTCTTGGCTGCATGCAAGATATATATGCATGTATGGTTGCCTACGACCGATAAGATCTAACAAGGGTCTATGGTTCGGACCATAGGTGCACAGACGCTAGTCAGGTGGGCGGCTCGGGTGTATCCCAACTCCGACACAACGGCAAAGTAATCGTAGCACAAGCTTAATACTGTAACAGTTCGACGACGGCCTATTTCACTCGATGCAACAAAGGAGCAAGGGAGATTGGGGGGGGGGGGGCGAAAGTGAAAGAGTGGTTCGTATGTAGGGAACATTCCTGCGCCATGCCGCCTCGTGCGCGCACCTCTCCGCCATCGGCGATCTGCAGCAGCGGCTGGCGCTCGTCCAGCAGCTCGCCGTCCTTGGTCCACTCGACTTTCGATCGGGGATTTCCCCGCTCCACGCGGCACTCGAGACGAGCCGGCCGACCGAGCACCACGGGCGCCGGCGAAGGCAGCTTGGCGATGTGCGGTGGCGCTGCGATCGTCACAAACAGAGCGCCAACTTTGCATTTCCTGCCACAATCCCGACACAGACTACGCCAAGACCGCCGGTCGTTTAAATCGTTGCGCATCTCGGAGTGCCGTAAATTGTGTCTCGAGAAGTCAAACTTACCCAGCACTCAAGGCATGAACAAAACTACCCCACGCGCGATCGCTGTGCACGAGATAGGATGCCAAGGAATGCGGATATTGAACACTGGTAAAGTTCCATCTCCCACAACTCTGTTGAGGCATACTGCGACGACACTTCCTTCTGAAAATATCACTCAGATCATAAATAACTAGCTGCTCTCCATAAAACTTGCCTGATGGTCGGTTTACGGCGTCGTTTATGTTTTTGCTCATACGAAGTGCGAAAGCGTGATGTTAAGCGAAGAGGAACGAACTTGCCATTGAGGAAGCAAGCGTTTCCAAATGAGTAAATATGACATTCAAGGGGATGACCTTTTTCATTGCTTTAACAACATAGATGAACAGATAAATACTGTTGAGCGCGTACATTACCAGGCTTTCCGAGCCCACCTTGAACCTAATTTGTGCGAACGTTAGCACTGAGGCGCGACAATTCTGAGCCAGCCTTGAAATATCTCAGGAACGCCTTGAACCCTGTTTCCGAACAAAATAAATATTTTACTAGAAAAAACTATTCTACTTCTCATCGACAGTCCTATTCAGAAGCAGATTCTCATGTTGAGAGGAAATAAGGATCTCACAGTAAGGATAGCGTCTTCCGAGCCTCCTTCGCCACGAGGCTTACAGAATTAATACGTACGTGGCACGGCACTGATAGTACGTGTAAGACACTCCGAGCCCAGTTGAAGTTTCCATGCACGATCTGCATTAATGGTTTTGGATCGTCGTCGATTTTTCTTTGTCTACATGAGACTTGTACGTAACGAAATGCATGTATTTAATAACCTGCGATCAAGCGCGTTTTGAGGTAATTTTGTAATTTAACAATTACTTTATTTTCTCGGTAGCGCTCCCTGTAGCTCAATTACTTTTTTTCACTAACTAATTACATGTGACCGGTAACATTTTTGACGAAATCAGATCTAACGTGCGACGCAGTTTTGAGCACTTAAATTTGTACAAAGGGATCAAAGCATTCAAATGGGTTACCTCCGTTTCATAATCAGCCTCCTGCCTGGATCCCCTGAAGACGGCAGGCTTGAAGACTTGCATGCATCTCTTGGAAGTCCCACCTCTGAGCCTTTCTTTGATATTAAACTTCTCTCCCTCTCTGCTGGAAGCGCTTATAGGCGGCCTTCATTGGCGCTAAGAGCTCCTGCTTAATTCTTTTCCATTTAGTGCAGTCTGTGACTTCTCTGATATCTACCGAAGCTTTTGGTCGGTAAACTCACATCTTTCTATCCGTTTAACATTACGTGACTCATATACAGGCTGTCCCAGCTAACGTTAACCAAGCTCTTAAAAATAATGTGTACAGTATACGAGGACGCAAAAAACGGTATGTCAGCAGCGACGTAGCGCACCAGTTTTTTCTTTTTTCAGAATTGAACTACGGATAATTATATGAGATTAATTAGCGAACTTCTTAATAACTGAATTCAGGGCGCAAACTTTGGAAAGTAATCATTGTCCTTTAAAACACCCGATTCAATTGTTTTTCAATGTGCTATCTCTCGCGTAATTATTCTATTCCGCATCATAAAGAAAATGCGCGAAATGTGAAAATAGCCGAGTCATTACGCGTATGCGCGCCGCGACGACATTAGCGCTTACTCGAAAGAATGAACTCTGCTCGATGCCTCTGCCTTCCTCCTCAACGCCGCTGCGCACTACCACTGGCTTCGCGCTTCGTGCAGCAAAAGCAGCTCGCAGTTCACGGTGACCAACGTCGATAACGATGCCAGCTCGCCCGTATCACGTGGGCTCCGAGCCCGGCACTCAACTTCGCGTTCTGCGTACTGTGTTGGCACCGCTGTTGCTCAACCGCACATTTGTGCTATCATTGCATGGATTATCAAAATGCTAAAGTAGCATATTAATGTGACTCGACTTCACTGCTTGTATGCATACACAACCGTCTTTTATTTGTCAATTACGAAACAGTTACTCAATTTGGTTGAACGAGCTATGCCCCTTTGAATGACAGCGCAGTGGCAGGATCTACATGTGGGCGCGCACACGCCTTCTTTTTCTTAATGTTATTGCGATAACAGTAAAAAGGTGGGATTTAGCCACAAATCGGTCCTTGCATTATTACAGCTTGAGAACGATACGAAAAATTTCGATTATTTCAAAGGCGAAAAGTGTTCTTTTGTTTCATTTGTGCAAATAATTAAATTATGGGGTTTTACGTGCCAAACCACTTTCTGATTATGAGGCACTCCGTAGTGGAGGACTCCGGAAATTTCGACCACTCGGGGTTCTTTAACGTGCACCTAAATCTAAGTACACGGGTGTTTTCGCATTTCGCCCCCATCGAAATGCGGCCGCCGTGGCCGGCATTCGATCCCGCGACCTCGTGCTCAGCAGCCCAACACTATAGCCACTGAGCAACCACGGCGGGTTGTGCAAATAATGAGTGCTGCCTTCCGTGAAGATATATATACGCCATGCTAAAAAGCTCATTACAACAGCCTTCCAGCAACTCAGTGTTATGACGTCCTGCGTCTCGTAGCTGTCATGTTACACATGCTCCTCTCGTATTACACTATTTCGGCTTCGCTTTTATAGAAGAGAATCAAAGTGCCATATAGTGCCAAAATTCACCGGCGAGGCAAAATTATTTTGGCGTAGTGGCATATCCACACAAAAATAATGGAACACCTCAGGAACAGCTAAGGATGATCGCGTAACCACTAAGTGACAGTTATACAATGGTGCGCCTAATATCTAGCGTATCTCGATCGCGATATCACATGAGTGCTTAAGATTATTTTCCCCCTGTTGCTCAGTGATCTTTACACCACCTCGTTCATATTTTGTGGTATCGCAATTAAAGATGGCGGAATAATCAGCACATCGCAACAAGGAATCTCCGCAACGCTGCATTCACCTCTCGCAGTGACTGGACCATTTCTTTAGAGTGATGCCAAATATTTTCTTCTGATGTACTTGAAACACAATGCGGCAACAAACTTGAAATGATTGTGACCAATGTAGGGCTGGACGATCACACATCGCGCGCTCGACACATGAAATCACGGATGTTATTACGGCGGAAAATACTTATAGCACAAAGCCAAATATGGTTCTCTACGTCGTCAAAAAAAGGTACATCAGCATTTACGACTATCCTACAACCACGGAACAAATACAGTCTTTAAAACGCCCGTCACCAGGTTTGGCCATTTTAAACAGGCAAGCGGAGCACATACTTCACGCCCTGGCGATTGTATCTGCAAAGCATTACAGCAATGCGCGGCCCCCCGCGAAAAAATGCGAAATTTCAAACCAAACGCGGCACGTCCTCCTTCTCGAGGAAGCGGCGCTCCCAGCGAGGGAGCCGTCGAGGTAACACGCGCAAACACTGTGACGTAAAACACTCTCCTAGCAACGTCACTCATCATTGCACGTTACTTCGATAAATCGCCCAATGCGAAACGCGAAGTTTCGTCCAAAAAGCGATGCATCGATTGCGATAGCAACTTATAGACATTCATACGAAGTAAGTATAGTAGTTTTATCGACCATATAAACTTGCAAACATTTACTAACTCAATTAACAAGCATGGTGTCAGCGCTCACAGGCAAACATGAACACATCACACTCGGTGTCCGCGGACACTCGCTGTCAAAACGCTGGCGTGAGCAAGCGCAACAGCAGCAGCGAGCCATGTGACCTTCGTGCTGTCTATCGGCTTCCACGCAAAGAGCCGCAAGAAAGCAGCACACACAAAGGTGTGGGCCGTCCGCAGATAGCTTTCAAGGTACGGCGAGCGCGACCGCGCGCCGCCGCGCAAAGTACGCAGTTGCTGGCGGAGCAGAAGCCCCCCTCCATCCAGCACTGCCTCTCCACTTTCCTCCGTTTCGCGCGCGAGATTAAGCCGCGATCGTCAGTTCCACTTGCGCCCGGTCGCAAAATACGCAGTGGCTGCTGGAGCCCAACGCCACCCCCACCCTCCCTCCCTTTCTCCCTTCGTCCCATCCCTCCACGGCCTTTCGCGCGACGGAAGATGGCGCGTTTGCTCTCCGCCTTCCTTGAGCCACGAGATTGAGCCACGATCGTCGGCTCCCCTCGCGTGCTTTCACTCGCAAATTCAGCATACGGCGCGCGGCGACTGCGTTATCGCGCTTGTACTTTATACGGAACATCACGGCGGCGACAACAACAAAAATGCTCCTGGAGTGTCCATACAATTGCTATCGCATTAAAAAAGGAGGCGGGGCTCGCCATGTGAACCCGACGTGGCTCCTCTGCTCCCGTACGAGATAAGGTGGAAAGGAACGTAGCTTGCAGATGCTACTCGAGGCAGAGCGTGAGTTTCTCTGCTGGCAATCGCGCTTGCCTCTTGGTGGTATGGGAACAGGGCATTAAATTTCTTCTATCTTCTCCAATAATGAATCAATCTAAAAAAAACGCTTTCGGTAAAACGATCCCTAGACGACGTTCTAGAACTTTCAGAGCATAACTAAAATTGACAATTGGGCTTGGTGAGGAAACCTTTGAAGGATACGCACACCGCAAGCGCGCATTTAAACAGGTAAGAGCTAGCAGACGACGCGAGGAGCCATCCACACTCACGGCCGGTCTCGACGAGCGCGCGCGCGCGTCGTGACCTGCCGTGTCACACTATGTGTGGTTCAGTTTGTGTCCGCCAGGTGGCAGCTACGCGCGATCTCGCCATCAATGTATTCTTGTTTCGACTCATGCACAAACATGTAAAAAGGCTGGCATCGTCAAGTGGCCAAAAAAAGGTTGCCCTTAAACACTTCATTAACTAATCATAGAATGACATCACTATTAAACTACATCGGCTCGCGAATCTCTCACCGCAAAAAGATTGTTCTAATCCTTCAAGCACGCATGAACTTATCAGATTGATGAGCGGCTTTCTCTCTCCAATCATTTCCACGATGCTCGCGGACAACATTCTGTGGCTATGAAGGGAAAGCTACGGAGGCAAAGCGCACACAAGTTACAGCGCTTCTGTAAAGAGTCCCGCGTTTTAATCTACGTTAGTTTAGGCGGAGGAAGAGAAAACAGAAAGACCTTATCAGCAATAGTTAAATAAGAGAGAACACACCACTGAGTGCAAAGGTCTTCTTATTTTACAGCTTTTCCCTTCTGCGTCTGGGGAAGTACGAAACCGTCGCAGGTGGAAGCTCCGTCGATTCAGCGTCTGTTCCACGCTACCAAAAGCGATGTCAAATGCTGCCGGACTACTTGGCGCTGTAACACATGTGCAGCAGCCACGTGCCCGTACCTTTCCCTAGTGCGCTGGAAGCCACACAGGAGATACGACAAGGGGCTCAAGGAAGCAATGCCCCGCTGGCACAGCTCGAAGGTTGAACATCTCGGCGGCGAGATGGCTCGTGGGGGCACCCCGTGCCAACCGCGGTATCTAAGCTACGCTTGTCATCTCGGAGGCGAAGCGCAGCTGACGCAGTAACGTGTAACTGTCATGTGTAGACTGGCAGTGCAAAGATGAAATGGCTCTTCTGTCTTTTTGAGATAGCAGACATATGCATTTTTCATTTATTTATCTCAGACGAACTATAAGTGTACTACCAAGAATGTACTCGCGATAAAGAAATCACCGAATAGATGTTGTGGGTCTAGCTGCCTACAATGACGCCGCATGACGACATTGCGGAAGCGAGGGCTAGCAATTTTTCACTGCTTTGGCACGAGATTGTGAATTCCCTGTTGCGTGCAGTTCGAAAATATTTGGCTCACATGATCATAGGAGCCTCGAGCGTTAACAGATCCGCTATGTTTCCTTACTATGTTCAAAAACTGCTCAGGGCACCTTTAAGGATAGGAGCGCAACCCCAGCCGGGTAGAGCAAAGAATGATATGTAAGCCGAACATGAAGACCGAAAAATGTAGTAATGCAGGGAGTGATTTACTTTTATAATATTTTCCTAATTAGACAAACAAATCTTTACTAGTATCTACGCCAAATGATTTATTACCAGATATCATCAATTCAGAGAAATTCATTACTTTTAAGCTTCAAGTTTTACGGTTTGTTGTGAAATTGGATTGAGCCATCTCAATCGCGGCGGCCACCGCGAAGCTCCGATCTGAGTCGTTACCCCGCACCTCCAACAAGTGTTACGAAGAGAAAGCCCGATGCACAAATGTATTTACGACTATTTACATGGGGGAAAGTTAGTCGTAATTGCGCAGGCTGGTACAAAGGTGACAAGTAAAACTCTTGCTTGGGCTAGTTGGTTCATGCTTGAAGTAGTAAAGGCAAGTCGCAGAAGACCAGGACTCGAGAAGAAGAACACAAACGACAGGACCGGCGGCTGTCCGTTTGTCTGTTAGGGCGCCGGTCCTGTCGTTTGTGTCCTTCTTCTCGAGTCCTGGTCTTCTGCGCCTTGCCTTTACTACTTCAAACAAAGGTGACAGTTCCAGGAGACAGTCTACCATTTCCTCTTCGTCTCCCTCTTGCGCGCATGGTCCTGTCCAAATGTACCGTAACAATATATAGTAAAAGCACGCCGTCTAACACTTGTGCTCAGAGGAAGAGATACGGAATCCATAATTTTCGTCAACTCACCGAGAACCGTGAGCATCAGTTGTTCCTCGGCCATGCCGGCTGCGTTTCTGGCCACACAGCTGTACCTTCCCGAATGAGCGAGAGTCGCGTTCGGAATCTGCAGAATCTGGCCGTTCTCCGCAAAGGCTACGTCCTGTGCAAAAATATCATTGCGCACACTGAAATCTGTCCAGTGTTACTTCATAAAAAAGAAGAAAACTGAGGCAGGAAAGCGAGACATTGATACACTTACGACTTTGGCATTGTTAGTTACATATGTTCAAGAAAAATTCGCTTATTATGCAGCTTGGAAGATAGTAGAGTGTACGTAACATAAATCCTTATCGAAAGATTGCATATAGAAAGATTGGTGCACAATAAACTGCACTCAATGACTGCCTACTACAAGCATTAAATGTGCAGGCTGATTTTTTTATTGTTGTTTTTTTAGACGATAAAAAAATCCTTTTGCTGGAAAGGTGATTTGTCTTTCATTGCAGGGTAGGTGGACGATATGGTAGGTGGACGTAAGTTATACTACTATATCAAGGACAGATTAAATAATTACCAAGAAAAAAGAACTCATGCATACGTTGAGTCTATGTAAAGCGACGCTTTTCTCAAATGAGAGAGAGAGAGAGAGAGAGTGAAAGCTGTTTATTTAAATGCAGATAATTCTACCTGTGTATACGTAGGCACTTACATGCTACTCCGCGTAGTGAAGGGGGTGAGGTATAGAAAGGCGCGCGTTGGTGCAGGGTGAGAAAGGAAAAAAAATAGAGCAGGGATAATTGCGGCAGAACTCGTCTCACGATGACTGTGGATGGTAATGCGAATAGCAACCGAGCTATGAGCGAAAGACCACATTACTGAAGTGGTAATCATGACGCTTTTGCTGCTTGAGCTATAAGCCCACTTT
Source organism: Dermacentor andersoni (assembly GCF_023375885.2). NCBI lineage: Eukaryota > Metazoa > Arthropoda > Arachnida > Ixodida > Ixodidae > Dermacentor > Dermacentor andersoni. The sequence goes on from NC_092814.1 coordinate 348,511,621, forward strand.
CGCGATGCAGTTTGCTCTAGAGGTACGAGATGGCGCTTTCGGCGGCGCGGTGCACGTCGCCCCAGCGAATGCGCACGAATGCGAAACCATTACCGTTTCTGCACTGCTGTGCGCGACCAGCTGTCGGAAATTCAACTGGGTGTGCGACAACAGACTGCGCTCCATTCATCCTGCAAAATGTGGAGCGATAGATGGAAGCTATGTGCATTATTTGACTGCAAAAATAGTGACTAGCATATTAAGAACGAAATTAGTCTGCTTGGCCAAGTTTATAGAGCACCGCTATATAAGGACTGCCTGTGATGCCGGCCCTTCGCGGTGCACGTCTTTCTTCGAGAATAGAAAAAAATTGACTGATCCGTCAGGGTTGTATCGCTGAGTTCCGAAGAAAGGAATTCAACTACGGAGCCTACGTCGGCAAGTGTTAGTACCACTCGTTACACGGTGACAAAGAGAGTTGCGCTCGTTCCTAACATAGTAATTTTCTCACACGTTAGCTGCACACATCCACCCCAACCTATGCGGAAACTTACGCCTATTCTGTCTCCATCGTATCAAGAATACTTGAATGGGCGAACTCTTGAATCAATGCGCTGAAGCATGGGTGATGGCGACGACGACGACAGCACACGAATATTCGAAGCTGAACGTTTCGTGACGGTCAACGGAGTAAGCGAGTGACTAGCAGTAATACATTTTTGCTACACATGCTATCACAAAGTACACAACACCTACGTTCCAAGCCTTGTATACAGCAGGAACAAATCTATCGCCGCTGAGCATAACCTTGAGCGATTAGGCAGGAAATGAGCAATCCGATAGTTATCGTACCGAGGAACATTACTGAGTCAGAAACGTGACAAGCCGCTACTTCAAAGTGTCCGCCAAATACAGAACGAACAGCAAAGCGTACTGATTCTGATTTAATTCATAAGCGGAGAGTTTGGACAGCTTGGAATACATTTGGAGCCCCGCTTTTAGTACAAGCACAGACGCTGCTCGCAATGTTTGAACCAGGCGTAATGAGCTCTGAAGGCGCTTATATCTACTCTGAAGCCGTCGTCAAAGCTTGATGTCGTCCACTCAGTCACCGTCTACGATATCCGCTGAAACCGAGCTTTTCCTGAGACGCACCGGCGACATACACATCCATCGTAAACACAGAGGCAACGGAGTGTGTTTACGCAAGGAATGGACGCGTTACCACGTGATCAAACATGGCAGCGCCCACGGGATTGCCGTGGAAAGTGTCTATATACAGAGCGTCCCAACTATTATGCAACAAGATTTAAATATATGCAAATGTCGCGTAGCTGGACAGAACCAAGGTAATGTCGTTTACCGTCGCTTGGAGATACTCAGATAATTTCTTGCATTCTGTCTAATTACATAATTATTCTTAATTAATTATTCGAATTATCACATATTAGAATTAGACGAAAAGTGTCGATGATAAAATTCTAAAGGAACATGAAAACCTCCCCATACAGCTTTCTGTTGTTGAATACGTGCTACATAAGAGTGTTTGTCCGGGTGTGAAAGAAGCCCGCGAATACACGCAAAATTGCCGCGCGTCCATATTGGCAAGAAGCGCGTGAACACGAGCTCGCCGCCTCTGCTGAACGCGCTAGTCCCCGTCGTCTTCCTCTTCCTCTAATATTTAACACGCTGCGGGGCCTGAGGGGACGAGTTCTGAAGGGTACAGTTTCTGCCCAAGTCGGACCAGCGGTTGGCCACGTGGTATTTTAACTTTACATGCACCAACGATGCCATCTTTACTTTAGATGCAGTCGCTCACTATACGCCACTTTTGCAGAACATTCTTGGAGCGTTGTTCTCGCGAATAATCCCGCCGTCACCTTTATTTATGCAATAAACTTTTGATGCTTTCCTCCGGTGAACGCTTCGAAGCGTCAGGAGACATTCACAAAGTCATCGCTTCCACAGTTGTTCCAGTATTAGCTGCCTGTGAAGCCACAAACTGAGCAGCTCAGCATTCATTTTTCCCCGTTCATATGAAGTTCTAGGATTACACAGGAGACGGCTGCCTAACAAAAAATCAGACAGGGTTAGAATGCCTGGCTCTTTAGGAGAAGAGTAAATGAAAGTTATGGTTCTGGAGTTCCAAACAGGTTCAATCAGCAAAGCACTCAGTTGCTGTAGTTCAACAGACGCCTTTCTCAATGACTTGCGAAGGCACATCTTCACAATCCTAACTGACCGCTCCCAAAAGCCCCCCCCCCCCAACCTAGGAGCTCTCTCTGCAATAAATTTCCAAGCTACGCCGTGGGTAGAGCAATATGGGCTGGCTTCGTCTTTCCTCAACAACTGGTGCATGGAAGCTAGCTTATACGTGCAGCTTTCTTAAATGTAGTGGCGTTGCCAGAGTATACTATTCACGGTGTTCCACGCCTTGCACAAAATCTTTTGAAGGCCATGAGGAAAGTGTTTGCAGTAAGTCCAACAAGATGCTCAATATTTATTGCTCTAACTACTGCCCACGTGAACAGCCCTATATACACCTTAACGCCACTGCAGTCTTTCACAAAAACGGGGCCTGCAATGCATTCGCTTCCCGCTGCCGGTGCCTTTCCTGATAGTGCCGTCCCAGTGCGGGCGACGCTATCAGCCGCGGGGCCGAAGTGCACGCGAAAGTGTGGCTGGCTTCGCTTAATTTGTGCCGCCGTGAAGAAATCGTCGACGTACGTGGCATCAAACTATAATTCGTTGCCGACTCCCAAATTTATCAGAACGAATTGTTTTCGCATTCAAATTTGCTTTCTTTCGATTGGCGGATAATTCGGAAAATTCTGCGGCCCCTTCCCGTGCAAGAAAAATCGATCGGTGACGCTACTTATTTACATAAAAGGTCGAATTTCAATATAACGAAACTTCCATATAACGAAGCAAATTGCCGATTTTACCGGCTTCGTTATAACGAGGTTGAACTGTATTAGCACACAAACATACGGAAGATAGCCTGGCCACTGAATTATGTGCTTCCCTTCCACTGCACAAATGCGAGCTACAAAGTTACAACATTTATATGTGGTTTCCTGGCAATTATAGAAATGGTGTCTGTCGGAGGTAGTACCTTCTTCAACTACATATACTTTTTTGGAGTGTTTCCTACAGAAATGGCGCAGAATCGACCAAGCATTTCGTTCCTAAATAATCGTTCCCATTGGCCGGCGGTTTCCGCTAATTATGTCCAGCATCAGGATTGGCTGGAATTTGATGTTACGAACCATTCTATCGTAAGAGCTTTTTGTGAATGCGAGTTCTGAACATTTCGAAGATGAACATCTAGCGGTAAATTTGTTTTAGTTTTCCATTACGTCACTTATAGTTTCAAAGCGAGTTTACCTTACTATAGGATAAAAATACAGAAAGACGCTCAAAATAAAGCCTGACGTGCTAACAAATATCAAAGATTGCTGGCCGGACGACATCGACTACAATGACGACAACTGCGTGAAAACGATGAATGGCGGGATGATGTCGTGAAGGCGAAGGCACAAATGAAGAGGACACTTTGAACTAGACAGGAACGACGGTAGCGACGACAACAGCAGCGGTGAAACGACGGTAACGATAAATGATCAGCACGACGAGGATGATGCCCCTGAAACTCGTACTAAAGGGCTCGTAGTCGTCCTAGTGTGTAGCAAGCAGAGTTTTGTTTGCTGTCGATTTATTTTGCAAGGAAACAGGATCATGATAACATCGATTGTGGAAAGTATGATGTCTGCGACAGGTGCCACTATATGTGAACGAAGCCATCACATTATTAATATATTATTACCAACCATCGCTGTGAAACAAATTGGTTGCCAATATGCACTCTGCTTCTAGCGCTCAAAACCACCACATGTCAGGAACGCACCTTGCTATCCCTCTTATCCAGTGGAATGTCGTCGCGCATCCAAACAACAGATGGCTGCGGTTCGCCAGACGCAATGCACCGCAGCTTGATGGGCGAATGCTCGACCACGGAGACAGTCGCCTCGGGCACTTGAATCCTCGGAGGCACTGCAATATTAGCACACAGGACATCATCATCATCATTACCATCACAATAATAATAATAATAATAATAATAATAATAATAATAATAATAATAATAATAATAATAATAATAATAATGATAATAATAATAATAGTAATAATAATAATAATAATAATAATAATAATCTCTTTATGTCCACTGCGGTGCAAAGGCATCTCCCAGCGATCTCTAATTACCGCTGTCTTGCGCTAGCTGATTCTAACTTGCACCTGCAAATTTTCTAATTTCACCACCCCACCTAATTTTCCGCCGTCCTCGACTGCGCGTCCCTTCCCTTGGCACATATTTTCTAACTCTAATGGTCCATCGGATATCTGCCCTCCGCATTACGTGGCCTACCCAGCTCCATTTTTTTTTCTCTTAATGTCAACTAGAATGTCGGCTATCCCGTTTGCTTTCTGATCTACACTGCTCTCTTCCTGACTTATTACGCTACGCCTCAAATTTTTCGTTTCATTGCTCTTTTCACGGTCCCTAACTTGTTCTCTAACTATTTGTCTAACTATTGTTCTTTCTTGTTGTCTAAACATATTTGGAACCTATTTACTGTGACAAAAAAAAAAAAATGATCTCCACATGTCGTGCGTGCTACATACTTAATTGAGCTACGAAGGTCCGGTCTCTCCCTCCTTACCCGTATGGTCTAAGTTTGTCGCTACTTTCGCACGCATATACGTAATCTATGTTTATGAGTGGAACCGCCACCTGGAATCTTCGCCATGACGGCGATGGTGAGATACTCGGGTCACTAGGTGCCATGTATAATGCAGTAGTATTTGGGTTAATAGAACCGCTTATGTTTATGCAGCACGTCCTGTGGTCTGTGGCGCCGAAACTGTCGCATTTCCGCCCTTCGCGGCGTAATTCAGAAGGCGAACTGATTTACAGGCAGGGATCGTAACGTGAAGATATTTGGTGTAAAGGTGGCTGTCTGTTCAAGCGCTTCTATGGGTGTCTGTAAGCGCACATGTAAAGTAGACATGGTGATAAGGTAGCGAAGTCTGAGAACCTCGGCACCACTTCGATGACAAGATCAAAACTGCTTCTGAGAAGTGACGGGGTCATACGTGCAAAGTTGGCCAAGGAGGTCACTTAAATCCGCGCTGTGGGAGCCTTCTTTTTTTCAAATTTTTTATGACACCTTGTGTTTCTTTTTTCCTGCCGCACTAAGAGAAATGAACTAGCTGATGTGGCTACAACCTAAATCACTCTACAGCAGCTCATTTAAAGTAAACACAGACAAAAATTTGGCGAAAATAACAATACGCAAACTAAGTGACAGAAACATCGAGGACCAAAATAACGTTTGTTTTCTTTTTCAAATCCGGTAATGTGGACTGAAAAGAAACGTGGTGAATGCTGTCGTGAACACCAATGTCACATTCATATTGATTGTCGTTGGCAAAACAACGTTGAACCTGCATTTTGTTTTCAGTGCAAACAAAATGCGGTTGTCGTAGTATTCATGACTATTTACGAAGATAATTACTGAAGGCGCAAAATACGATCCCTATTTGATTCCCTTAATTCCTCGATTCTAACGCGCCCTCGAATGTAACGCGCACCCGTTTGCCGCGACCTAAAGAAAGAAAAGTCCTTCACAGTACCGCGCACCTCATTATTTCATACAGAAATACAACTTCCTTTCATTTGGAAAAACACAAGATTTACTCTCAATGCACTAAAGTTGCCACAGATGAAAAAAAGTCGCAGTTTCGCTTGAAAGGCGAAGCATCGGTTGCGATATCAAATTAGTAGACAGCTGTACGAAAAGTAAGGATAATAGTTTTACCGATCGTATAAACTTTTAAACATTCGCTTACTAACTAAATTAACACGCATGGTGTCACGCGCGCACAAGCAAACATGAACACGTCTCGCTCAATGACAGCGGAAACTCTTTATCAAAACGCTGGAGTGAGGAAGTGCGGTAGCAGGAGCGAGCGAATTGGCCTTAGTGCGGCCTCTCGCTTGAACGCGGACTAAGCGACGAGATGCGTAGAAGCACCATCGTAGAGGGCGTAGACTGTGTCTCCATCGCAGGTGGCTTTCAAGATAGGGGCCGCGCGGCCGCGCCGTATACGCAGCAGCCGCCGTAGTAGAACGCCTCTCCTGTTGGCGCCAGTCCCGCACGCAAGTTTCGGCAACTCTGAAAACCCGTGATGCGGCCCGATTTCCGTCCCTCTCCGCACACGTGATCACTTTCTTTTTAACTATGGCATCGTGATGAACTCGGCGTGTCTTCACAGTCGGCACTTCCATGCTGATAGAGCAAACTCAGAAAACGGGAAGACGGACGGTGGGAGCTACGGTAGCTAGGCTTGAAGCGCGTACGAGGCGGCCATTTTGAAATGTCGATGGCGATATGGTACCGCACAATTAGGGTCGTACACGATACTAACGCGCACGCAATTTTTGGACCCGTTCTATCGAAAAAAAAAAAAGAATGCGCGTTAGGTTCGAGTAGACACGGTCTTTTGAAAAACAACAGAATGTAAGACTGCCAGAATGCCCGTGGAATGTCCGTGGAGGCGTGTCCGACTTCAACTATTAAGCCTGTTCCCCGAACCAAATCATAACTGCATTGATTGAAGTTTCTGCAGTTTTAGAAAAATTCTACAAAGGATTTAATTACAGTTTCGCCAGCCTGTCTACGTGTTTTTGCGAAAGTGCATTGGCGACGGACGCAAGTGTGATCTAGTTTCACTCTAAACTAGGTGTCGTGACAAAGGCACCAACATCCCACTTCCAGTAATGCGTTGATGTCTTTCATGAAACTAATTAAGCTCTCTTCTTCCAGCAACATTGAGCGCCAAGAGCGCACTTTGCTTCAGTGCCTGCACATTTTGATAGCTGGTCTTCTTCATGGCATGGCGAGAATGCCGTATGCCTTTAGGGAAACAAGTTTTCATTAGATTTTGGAGGGGCACCACTCACGGCAGCAGTGTATGCAGGTGCCTGTTCTTTTAAAAAGTTATTTTTTCCTGGTGGCAACATTTGTAAGCTTTCTTTATGTTAGGTCTTTTTCGGGCTATATTATATATCGCACAGCCATACAAAGCTTTTGTGACTCATTTTCTATGTGTGCCACATCAACGCTTGAACTACTTACCCGACATTTAACGACTCTTTATGTTGACGCTGTACCACGTGCTTTGCTGCTATGCAAAACAAATTAATTTTTTTCACGCTTTCTTAATAGCGCCAGAGACTTACCGTGAACTTCGATGCGGAACGCCTTCTCCGCCAGGCCGGCTTCGTTTTCGGCGATGCAGGAATAGGTGCCGCGATCGGACGATTGGATCGCCGGAAACGAGAGCACCCGAGGTCCGTACTTGGCGGTCAGTTCGCTGTCCGCGTTTTCTACGCTGAAAAGACAGAGGTGAAAGCTCGTAGCGTGCGCTTACATTCATTTACGTATGAACAGGCACAGACGCCATGAGCCTCGAACGAAAGGCTTGAACGGACAAGTGGGCGACACGCACCATGTAGTTTACGCGTAGCCTCACTGTTCTGGTGATGTTTCTTCTACGCGACGCTGAAACTATGGCCACTGTCTCGGTCGTGGAATTTCGAACGTGTGACGGCTACAAAAGGGAACACTAACATTTAGTGCAGGGCTTCTTCGAGTAGTTGTGTTACCATTTGAGCTGCGTGGTAACGGGAAATTCTCCCCGCTTATCGAATGGCCGATTATGCGACACGATTGCTGACACGATAGTGCACTTATACGAGCAGAAGCGGACTTCCCGATTGGTCACGAGAAAACCACCGCGAATTTCATTTCGCACTTGGTCCTGGGATGCTTCACAGATGATTGCCGCACCACCCGCGAGCTGCGTTTTAAAGATAATAAAATGTTAAGCAGATTTTGGGAAGGTTAGACATGTTTGATATATAATATGTTCCAAGCGTCTGGACTGAACTGTCTCTATTTTAGCATGGAAACATGCTCTCTCGCAGTACCGAGGACTGCACCATTCATGCTGAATAAACGCGGGAAGGCATGAACTCACAGGTAAGGCAGGCTGTTTTTAGTCCAGTACACCGTGGCCCGGGGCAGAGATTCAACGCTGCACTCAAGCGACACGTGCCGGTTCTCCACGGTGTCGACGTCCACAAATGCGGGGCCTGCTATCGTTGGCGGCACTGTCGCAGAGACCAAGCAAATTTCGTCAAGTGCGCTTCCTTTTATTTAGACCTGTCACTATAGGGAGACCTTTGTCGAAATACATACCGTTTGCTAGACAATTAAAAATAAAAAAGCTTCGCCAAATCAAGAGAAATGCCCCCCCCCCCCCCTCCCCGCCTTTTTTTCTCTCACACATAAGGCCGTACGGTGGTAAAAGTAGTCTAAATATATGTTCTGAAATAATGTCGCGAATTCCAGTAAAAATGATTTTTTGTCGTAGTAAGCTAAAAACAATCGCCGAATCGTGGACAGAGAGATTAGTGTAATCGTGCTAAGTTGCTTAAGTTGTATACAATAAACTAGAAGAAAGGGGGTTAACCGAGGGGCCTGATTTTTTATTAGTCATAGCATTAGAAGCCAACAAACACTGACACCAAGGACAACATAGGGGAAATTACTTTTGCTTAATAACTGAAATAAAGAAACGATAAATTAATGGAAATTAAAGTGGATAAAAAAACAACTTGCCACAGGTGAGGAACGATCCCACAACCTTCGCATTTCGCGTGCGGTGCTCTACCAATTGAGCTACAGCGACGCCGTTTCCCCACCCACTTTCTTGAGCATCTATGTTTAAGCAAGAAAGTGGATGGGGAAACGGCGCCGGTGTGCCTTAATTGGCAGAACATCGCACGCGAAATGCAAAGGTTGTGGGATCGTTCGCCACCTGCGGCAAGTTGCTTTTTCATCCACTTTAATTTCCATTAATTTATCGTTTCTTTATTTCAGTTATTAAGCAAAAGTTTTTTCCCCTGTATTGTCCTTGGTGTCAGTGTTTGTTAGCATGTTATGATATAGTTAAGTCTTATACAGTGCGAAAGGCAGAATTTTTGGCATCAGTGGAATTATGCAATTTAAAGAATTGAACAGTAGTTATTTTTATAACAATAAAAAAAAGAACTCTACATATGGTGTTCTAAAAGACCAGCATAATAAAGGGGTGTACGGTAGCGCGACTAAAAGACGGGACAAAAGAAGACACACAGGGACACACGTAGCGCTGTGTGTCCCTTTTTGTCGTCTTTTGTCGCGTCTTTTAATCGCGCTACCGTACACCCCTTCAAGATGCATTACCAACAAGCCCACATTGCAACCCTTGTGAGCGTAATAAAGATTAAAATGTTGCCCATCACCAACCATAGACGTTGGAAGCTGTGGGTCCACAGGAGAAACGCAAAGGAAGAGGTCCATGGCAGTAAATACTTTACCAAATATGCTCGCTCAACATGTAGCCCGAGAGTGTGCTCTATGTTCCTTGAAAGTAAATGGCTGCACCGGAAATAGCAAGTGTGCTGCATTTGGTCGCAGCCTTCGACGTCCCGTGACGGCAACATTTTCTTGTCACGTGGAACCCGACGAGGCGCGGAAGCCGGTACCAAAGCTTGATTACCGAGACACCCGCCGTGGCTGCTGAGTGGCTATGGTGTTAGGCCTCTAAGCATGAGGTCGCAGGATCGAATCGCGGCCCCGGCGGCGGCATCTCGATGGGGGGCGAATTGCCAAAACACCCGTGTACTTAGATTTGAGGTGCACGTTAAAGAACCCCAGGTGGTCCAAATTTCTGTAATCCTCCACTACGGCACGCATCATAATCAGATCGTGGTTTTGGCACATAGAACCCCATAATTTAATTAAAGTTAGTTAAGCTTACCGAGAACGCTCACGTGAAAGTCTTTCTCGTCGGTTCCAGCGTCGTTAGTGGCGACGCAGGTGTACTTCCCGCGGTCAGATACTTCAACGTTGTCGATTGTCAGCGTCTCCGCGTCTGGCGAAACCTGGCGGAGGTAACAGGTTCATTATTGGGATTCCGTGTGTGAAGGTTCATTATGCCCCAGACACGAAGTGTAAACACGAATATATCTGTCTTTTTTTTCCTTGATACGGAAACATTGCATCCCATGAACCGATACCACAGAGCTACAAAGCGAAGCCATATTCAATTTTCCTAGAGAAACAACTGCGGTAGAAGAGAGAGAGAGAGAGAGATGAAGATGGAAGGCAGGGAGGTTAACGAGATATCAGTCTCCGGTTTGCTACCCTACACTCGGGACGGGAGATAGGGGTTAGAAAGGACAGAGAGGAAAGCGTTAAAAGAAAAACACGCACACGCGGAGGCACACATACACAAAAGGCGTTCCAGTTAAAGACGTTCACAAAGGCCGGTAGATCGCAAAAAGCGTAATAGTGCTTGCACGGCCTTCTTCTGTGACGGTAGGTCCTTTCGATAGTGTAAAATTCTTTTTTCTGATCGCGGTTGGTCGTCCAGCTGGAGAATTCCATACTAGCTACGCGCTGCATTCAAATGGATGCCTCCACTTCCCCCCTTTATATAAAAAGAAAGCCACACAGGTGGCCCTTTGTGACTTCTGCGTATCATTGAAGCGTGTCCCTCTCTCTGTCATCTTCGGTGATCAGCAAATAATAACAAAAAAACAACGTTCACGTTTTTGGTTACACAATCTTTGTACAGTGTAATACAAAGTGGGATATACTTCTATGAAGCCTACACACTGACCTCGACCGCTATGGAGCCCTGAGTTGCCTCTCCATACCTGGCACCTCAAGATAATAGCTCCTCTATCTTGTCAGTAATTTCGGTTTGGCTACCTTCAGCTATATTTCGCAACATCGCTACATTTCGTGACAGCTATGTCGATCATTTCGTTACACATTACAGAAAGAAATGAAAGAAATAAGGACACCAACCATGAATTTAATTTGGTCTTAAATACATATGGGCGTCTTGCGCTGGAGTTTGAGGTATAGTAGCGGCGCCTGGTGGCGGCGCGCCAAATGTTATCTGGGTAGTACCAGCTTGGGTAGTATTTAGCCCTGGCTGTGGCGAAGCACGTTTCTAGCCCGAGTTTTGCGTCGATTCGCACTTTTTTCTACCCTGTTGCGAATGCGAAAAGGCTCGTCACTTCTCACAGACCACGCCGACCACGCTGCGAGCTAGCTGCAGCCTACAGTTTAACAAAAACGGACTCTACTTGAGACGTAATGCTGGAAGCAGAAGGAATCGGCGATGCCGATCCAGAGAGACCTAGCTCAGCCTCAAAAAAGCGTCACCACCGTTACTGCAGCGTCGTGGGCTGCCATGAATAAGAAGGCCTCAATCCCAACATCAGACTCTACAGTTTTCCTTCAAGGCCTCACGAAGCGGAGCGTCGGGCGCGCTAGATAGCTGCAGTTCGTCGAGCTGGGTAAGCGAAACTTCGCGCCATGCTGACTGCTTCGTCTGTCTTGAAGCTTGCTTTATTATCTGCGTTCTAAAATTCGGTCTTTTGCACCTACAGTCCCGACGGCTGACCGACATAGCAGCAGGCATGGCTGGTGATTCACTATTCGAGACCCGGCCACAGCGACAATTAACAACTCGACTGGTGCGAAGTGCTGAAGTGACCAGGTGTGTGCAAATGAGCACAAATGGTCGGGCTGATTAGGTGACAATTCACTACCCCACTACAAGTAGCACAGGTTAGAGAGTGAAATGTGCTCATCCTTCACCTCAAGCCAGCACGTTGAGGCAGCGCAGCAAGGTAGTATTGATTGCAGCATATCGGTGCTCGAGCGTTGTCATTAAAAGCTACATCGAGCGAGCAGCACACGAGCTCGCGCTGCAGCGCGATTCGCACGTACGTTACTGCGAGCTCATATGCATTGCATCAGTTGTTTATTAGTTGCTAAAGGGACAGATGGCCGCTACTACAGTGCAGGCATAACTACTTGTCTATCGGCATGCAGTCAACAAAGACTGCAGGAGGCCCGCCGTTTCCCGGCACGTCGAAAGACCGCTGCCGTCGCGGCGCGTACCGTCGTGCGCTCACTCAGTTCCGTACACATGATGTCTGCTTATCGCTGCTGTGAATTCATTTATAGCAAGCATTTCCTCGCGTTTGTGCGCCTGAATCTAGCAGCTTGCAAACCTTACCTGAAGTTCAACTTCGTACGCGACTCGCTTCGCTTGCGATTGACACCGCGCTAAAACTTCGCCGCTTACCTCTTGAACGGCGTACACGTATTCGGCGTTGCATAATTTCTTGCCTTTACGCAGCGTGCCACCCCTGAAAAAATATTCGGCGCCCTATATGCGCTGCAAGGCGTGGTACAACACAATCGAATGTAACGGGTCCATATTGTAAACGTGCTTTCCGAAGCAGACGACCGAGCTTGGTACTACCCAGTTCAGGACCGAAGGCGCTTTTTAGCACCATTTTCGCAGCGCCCCCTGGGCAATGCAAGAGCCCCATACGAGATGTTACGTACATGTTTTAATTAAAAGCGATGTCACTCAGACTGATCAGTTGACTGAATGTTTTAGGAATTAACGAGTTTGATGGAAGTAAAGCTTTTTTTTTTGTAGGCGCCATTTAGAAGGCTCCTTCGTGGAGCAGGTGTTAAATTCAAGAAAAAAAAAGGCTGGCATATGGCTAAGAAAGTAGGCACTTGCTCTTGGGAGGATTTGTACCATTGAGCGGAGAATCTTGGCCCATGCATAAATGCACATGACCACTTCGCTCGAAGGCTCAAGCGTTAAAACATTCCATGTTAAGCTTTTTAAATCAGTTGATCTTTCATAAAACAATAGAAATATTTTCTTCTGAGACGCAAGTTTGCATGTGTTCCTGTAAAGTGTGTGTCTGAAGTTTTAACATAGGAAGGTCCCTGGGTGAAGTGCTTGCCCACATTCTATCGCACACGCATTGCATTCTTAACATCGTCCGCTGAGCGTAAGATAGCGTAAGCGACGATGACCTTTAAAGCGAATCTTTCTTTGTCTACATGTCCTACCCCTGTAAGCGCTCACCTAAACCTCTCGATTGCCGGTTCATAGGTGTCTCTAAATTAACATCCATCAGAATGGTATACTACGTGGTATTCACCAGTTTCTTTGATTTTTCTGAATTTTCTTCTACTACGGTTACCGCATTCTTGGTTAACTGGGTATAGCCACTGAATGCTCCCCACTTTAATAACACATAATTTTAACCGACAAGGTGTGAGCGCACCTCTCACAACAGAAATCCTGTACATACGACATGTACGTAAGTAGCGTAGGCTCATAGGCATCGCTAAAGGACAAAATTGTTTTAATGGGGAGCGCATAATATTTTACGGCTTTCTGATTTTCTCAAATTTCTTATATTTCAGCTACCCAATCTTGGTCAACTGTGTGTGTGCCACTGTGTATGTGCCTATAATTTGCCAGTCCTCCAGAGCGGCTATGTTCCGCGCTGACACAAAGTGTATAGATGTTTTCTCTCTCTCTCTCTCTCTCTCTCTCTCTCTCTATATATATATATATATATATATATATATATATATATATATATATATATATATATATATGCGTCGTACTTCTCTATTCATACACCTTTCCTCAGAATTATTACTTCGTCAAGCATCATCATCGTCTTCGCCCTCGTGACATCTCTGCGTCGACATCTCACAGTGTGAAACCTCCTGAATTGGTGTTTGCATTGCGGCATAGCTTGTGAACAGTTTAGAGCATAAATATAAAGGCAAACATTCTATCACAATAAAGTTATAACCTGTGCCGTACATAAAAATAACGATTGCATGAGAGGGAGGGAAAGAGAGAAGGGAGGAAGGAAAGACAGGGAGGTTAACTAGACATTCTCCTGTTTGCTACCCTACACGTGGGGAGGGGGAGTAAAAGAAAGAAGGAGAGAAAGGGAGAGAGAGAGAGAAGACAAGAGTCTTGATCGCACTTTCAGACGCATTAAAAAAGTCAGGCACCCGAGTCTGTCGCCTTCGGCTACAGTAGAAGAGTTCGAGTGGCTTTCTGGGCTGACGAGCTGTGATGTCGCGCTCCTAAGACTTTTGCTTCTTTAAATGGCCGGTAGTTACGGTGTTGCATAGGATGAAAATAAATACAATTGTACGCATCACATTGGTTCACGTCGCATTGATTCCAACATATGCGTTGGGTCCGCATAACGTTTTCCTGAGGCTTGCTCAACAGAAGTAAGTGGTTTTTTGTGCTACTGTTCGCCAAGCGTTTGTGAGACTTCCGTTGAAAAATGCATTGTACGAGACGTGGAAACGCGAAAACACAAATGAGTATGTGGGTCGACAAAATTACGCTTACTTACCTGACGGTGGATCCCGTCGGCCTTGAGAGGTGTGCTCTCCTTCATCCATACTATGGTGGCTACCGGCTGTGCCGTGACCCGGCACTGGAGGGTTAGCGTCTCATTTGCCACAACATGCACGCTCTCGGATGCGTCGTGCGCGGATTCCTCGCCGCCTGACGTCGGCAGCGAGCTGATCTGGGGAGGCACTGTGGGGAGCAGACATTGGTAAAATGAGTGACACCCGTGTCCCAATGCACTGTCGAAGTTCGCCGCTAGAGATTCCAGCTGATGCCTGGCATCAGCCGACGTAGGCTGACGGCCCACATGTATGAACGGAAAGAGTGTTACAGTGGTTGCTCATCATGCACTTTGGCCCTGCCAACACTGGTGTCGGGACGTTTGAAGTTTCATGTTAGCACATTTTCACCTTTTTTTTAGCAGCATGGAATGCTCCAAAACTAGGAATGTGACAGCTTCAGTGCTCTCCTCGTTCATGCGAAAAACTTGATCAAAACCGTGCAAGGATGAAAGCCTCCTTTTGGAGCCAAAGTTTCATAGGGGAACAGCTTCTTGAGTCTTGTGTTCGACGCTGTTATTGGAACTACTTGTTACCTGAACGAAGACAAATCACGCCATAGAAACAATGACTGGGGCTTGAAACTGAGGCTGAGGCTTGACTGAGGCTTGACTGGCTGGGCCGCTGTTGATTGATTCAACTGCCGCTTTCTGTGACCCCTGTGTATTTTCGCATACAACTTACACGAGGTTTTGCAGCGCTGTATAAAGCGCCACCATCACTACTACAAGAAATTACTTGCTTGCCAAAATATGTTGTCATCTCCCTGCCTTGAATGTCTGCAACAGAAGGAGCCTGGCATTGCAATTTCCTTCGGAGATGTGCACTGTTGTCAGCGGCAGCTTTCAAATGACTTTGACGTGCCGAGCAAGTATTACTGGAGCAGATGTCAAGTGACTGCATGCATGACCTCCCACGTAGGCATCTCGCCATGCCGTCTTAGATTTGACCGCTTTCACTGACACCACTTGTAGCAACCATCTGCCCATTTTCTTCCCTTCCACTGGCGCCCAGGAGCTCACATTCAAACACACTGTAACGGTTGTAAAGTGGCATCTCAGTTGGTGTTAACTGTGATAGAATCGAAAGCTGTGTGAGGAAGAATAAAAAAAAAGATAAATTCTGGTGTTTTAGGTGCCAAAACAACGATCTGATAACGAGGCACGATGTGTGGGGGACTCCGGAATAATTTTTGACCACCTGGGGTTCTTTAACGTGCGCCTAAACCTAAATACACGGACGTTTTCTTTTATTTCGTCCCATAGAAATGTGCCCGCGACCTCAACCGAAGCCATAGCCAGTGGGCTGCAACGGCGGGTAGAGAGGGGTTTGTTACAAGAGATAAGCTGAGATGTTGTTCTGAACTACTGTGTTCTAGCCGGCTGCTCAGGGTTAGCACATGAGGGAGGGGAGCAAAAGGAGAAGTAGAAGGCGAAGATGATGATATGAAGAGAAGAAGCATGAAAGAAAAACCTAAAACGCTCATCACAGTCGCATATACACCTCACTGTCTCTCAAAAAAGCCAAAATGGCCTTCGTAACCTGGCCATGGACAAAAAGAAAGCTTTCATATAATGTTTGGTGGTCGATGCGTGCCAATTATACAGGGTCCAATACAAAAGTAATGCGCATATTTTGGGACAAATAGATTTATCGACGGGACCTGCACAAATGGTTAAAATTCTTGAAAATACTCTCCCCCTTCATCAATACACTTGCGGAGACGTGTCTGCCACGCCTGGAAGGCACCCTGAAAGTCCTCGACGGGAATGTCTCTCAGGAACGCTGTAACATGCTTTTGGGTGTTTTCCACGGTCTCCCAATGTTTTTCTATCAGCGCTCGCTTCAGCCGGGGAAACAAAAACAAAAAAAGTCGCACGGAGCCAAGTCGGGACTGTAAGGGGGATGGGGGACCACCGGGTGTTGCTACGGGCCAAGAAGTTGGTAACGATGAAGGACGTGTGGCTAGGGGCATATTCATAGTGGAGCTTGACCATGTCTTTGATGTTAGCCCTCACGCGTGCGACCCAGCGTTTCAATCTCTTGAGCACGTCCAGGTAAAAGGTTGAGTTGACAGTTTTTTCCTGCAGTACAAACTCAAAATGGACAATTCCTCGGGCGTCAAAGAAGACAATGAGCATCGCTTTGATGCGAGACTTGCACATTCGCACTTTTTTGGGACGGGGGATAATGTTGTGGGTCACTCGCTGCTCTGCCTTTTCGATTCTGGGTCGCACTCGAACATCATGGATTCGTCTCCGGTTACGACAGAGTTAAGAAAGTCCAGCTCATTTTGAATCAGATCCAACAATTCTTGACAGCACAAAATTTGAAGTTATTTCTGATCTTCCGTCAACACTTTCGGCACAAGCTTCGTGGAGACCTTGCGCATTTCCAGATGCTCAGTCACTATCCCATGTACCACAAATGCGGACATGTGTAGGGCAGAACCGTCACCACATTTCCCGACCGGTTTTACTACGCTGCTATGGATAGTCGCGTCATAATAAAATCATGCGAATTACTTTCATAATGGACCCTATGTACACATTGATTGTCTTTCTCGCAGACACAGCGCGCGCACACAAATCACATGGTCTATAGTGTTTGGCATGGCACAGTTATCGCAGTGTAGGCTGTCTGCATGGCGAATAAGATGGTGATAGTGTAGGGTAAAGGTGACGCCAAATCTCAAACTGTGTAGTAAGCTTGCGTGGCTTCTTTGGATGTGGCACGGTATACTGAATTGTAGCTCAAAATCAAGCAACTTAAGACGGCGATGAAGGTGGCCTGGATGAGACAAGTAGCTTTCGTTTGCGACACGCACGATGTACAGTTAAACCTCGACGTAACGAAGTCAGTAAAATTGGCAATTTCCTTCGTTATATCAAAATTTCGGTGTATGGAAATTCGACATTTTATGCAAATAAGTACAGTCGCCGATCAATATTTCTTAAACGGAAAGGGACTTCGGAATTATTCGAATTATTGGGCGATCGAAAAAAAGCAAATTTGAATCACAAAACAATTCATTTTGATGAATTTGGGAGTCTGCAACGGTGCAGACTCCCAAATTGGGAGTCTATGCAACTGTGGCGTAGGGGTAAACCATCCGCCTCGCGTGCAAGAGGACTGTGGTTCGAATCCCGGTGCCGCGCAATTTTCCATCGGATTAACAAAATCCACGCGTTGATAAAAATTCTATAAACAGGCCTGGAGTGCGGCCTGATACCGGTGACTGAACCGGTAACGCACTCCCTCACCAGAGCAGGATTGGCCAGCCTGGTGCAGTACTTGGCCACAACCTCCCATATGAATACAACAATCAAACCCTGGCCCTCAGTCCCCACCAGCTGCGAAGCAACTGACCACGGCGGCGGTCAGACCTGCGACGCAGCAGATGGTGCAAAGAATCCCTGGTTCCGGAGAGGCCGCCATTGGAATCTGCACCTGGCAACGTTTAATGCTAGAACGTTATCTAGTGAGGCGAGTCTTGCAGTGCTATTGGAGGAATTAGAGGGCAGTAAATGGGATATAATAGGGCTCAGTGAAGTTAGGAGGACAAAAGAAGCATATACAGTGCTAAAAAGCGGGAACGTCCTGTGCTACCGGCGCTTAGCGGAGAGACGAGAACGAGGAGTTGGATTCCTGATTAATAAGGATATAACTGGTGACATACAGGAATTCTATAGCATTAACGAGAGAGTCGCATGTCTTGTTGTGAAACTTAATAAGAGGTACATAGGCAGTCGAAAGCTTGTATGAAGACGTGGAATCGGCGTTGGGTAAAGTCAAAACAAAATACAGTATACTGATGGGAGACTTGAATGCCAGGGTAGGCAAGAAGCAGGCTGGAGACAAGTCAGTGGGGTAATAAGGCATAGGCTCGAGGAATAGCAGGGGAGAGTTATTAGTAGATTTTGCAGAACAGAATAATACGCGGATAATGAATACCTTCTTCCGCAAGTGGGATAGCTGAAAGTGGACGTGGAGGATCCCGAATGGCGAGACTAGAAATTAAATAGACTTTATACTCTGCGCTAACCCTGGCATCATACAAGATGTGGACGTGCTAGGCAAAGTGCTCTGCAGTGACTATAGGATGGTAAGAACTCGAATTAGCCTAGACTTGAGGAGGGAACGGAAGAAACTGGTACAAAGAAGCCGATCAATGAGTTAGCGGTAAGAGGGAAAATAGAAGAATTCCGGATCAAGCTACAGAAGCGGTATTCGGCTTTACCTCAGGAAAAAGACCTTAGTGTTGAAGATATGAACGACAATCTTATGGGCATCATTAAGGAGTGTGCAATAGAAGTCGGTGGTAACTCCATTAGACAGGATGCCAGTAAGCTATCGCAGGAGACGAAAGGTCTGATCAAGAAGCGACAAGGTATGAAAGCCTCTAACCCTACAGCTAGAATAGAACTGGCAGAACTTTCGAAGTTGATTAACAAGCGTAAGACAGCTGACATAAGGAAGTATAACATGGATAGAATTGAACATGCTCTCAGGAACGGAGGAAGCCTAAAAGCGGTGAAGAAGAAACAAGGAATAGGCAAGAATCAAATATGTGCGTTACGAGACAAAGCCGGCAATATCATTACTAACATCGATGAGATAGTTCAAGTGGTGGAGGAATTCTATAGAGATTTGTACAGTACCACTGGCACCCGCGACGATAATAGAAGAGAAAATAGTCTCGAGGAATTCGAAATCCCACAGGTAACGCCGGAGGAAGTAAAGAAAGCCTTGGGAGCTATGCATAGGGGGAAGGCAGCTGGGGAGGATCAGGTAGCAGCAGATTTGTTGAAGGATGCTGGGCAGATTTTTCTAGAAAAACTGGCCACCCTCTATAGGCAATGCCTCATGACTTCGAGCGTACCGGAATCTTGGAAGAACGCTAACATAATCCTAATCCATAAGAAAGGGGACGCCAAGGACTTGAAAAATTATCGACCCATCAGCTTACTGTCCGTTGCCAACAAAGTATTTACTAAGGTAATCGCAAATAGAATCAGGAACACCTTAGACTTCTGTCAACCAAAGGACCATCCAGGATTTCGCAAAGGCTACTCAACAATAGACCATATTCACACTATCAATCTGGTGATACAGAAATGTGCTGATTATAACCAAGCCTTATATATATAGCTTTCACTGATTACGAGAAAGCGTTTCATTCAGTCGAAACCTCAGCAGTCATGCAGGCATTACGGAATCAGGGTGTATACGAGCCGTATGTAAAAATACTGAAAGATACTTATAGCGGCTCCACAGCCACCGTAGTCCTCCATAAAGAAAGCAACAAAATCACAATAAAGAAAGGCGTCAGGCAGGGAGATACGATCTCTCCAATGCTATTCACAGCGTGTTTACAGGACGTATTCAGAGACCTGGATTGGGAAGAATTGGGGATAAAAGTTAATGGAGAATGCCTTAGTAATTTGCGATTCGCTGATGATATTGCCTTGCTTAGTAACTCAGGGGACCAATTGCAATGCATGCTCACTGACCTGGAGAGGCAAAGCAGAAGAGTGGGTCTAAAAATTAATGTGCAGGAAACTAAAGCAATGTCTAACAGTCTCGGAAGAGAACAGCAATTTACAATAGGTAGCGAGGCACTGGAAGTGGTAAGGGAATGCATCTACCTAGGGCAGGTAGTGACCGCAGATCCGGATCATGAGACTGAAATAATCAGAAGAATAAGAATGGGCTGGGGTGCATTTGGCAGACATTCTCAGACCATGAACAGCTGGTTGCCATTATCCCTCATGAGAAAAGTGTATAACAGCTGTGTCTTACCAGCGCTCACGTACGGGGCAGAAACCTGGAGGCTTACGAAAAAGATTCTACTTACATTGAGGACGACGCAACGAGCTATGGAAAGAAGAATGATGGGTGTAACGTTAAGGGTTAAGAAAAGAGCAGAGTGGGTGAGGGAACAAACGCGAGTTAATGACATCTTAATTGAAATCAAGAAAAATAAATGGGCATGGGCAGGACCAGTAATGAGGAGGGAAGATAACCGATGGTCATTAAGGGTTACGGACTGGATTCCTAGGGAAGGGAAGCGTATTAATTGTTAATAAAAAATGAATGAATAAAAAGCGTAGCAGGGGGCGGCAGAAACTTAGGTGGGCGGTTGAGATTAAGAAGTTTGCCGGGACAACATGGCCACAATTAGTAGATGATCGGGGTAGTTGGAGAAATATGGGAGAGGCCTTTACCCTGCAGTTCGGTATATCGATGTTTAACTGTACTACGATATAGCGTTAGCGTCGGCCCTCGTAAATGGGATAGAAATGTAATCTGAATTTGGCGGAGAACCTGTTTTTCCTATGCTTCGACGAGCTCAATTTCATCATCATCAGAGTGTCCGCAAACCCAATGAACTGATATGCGGTGCATGCCCATGTCGCCAGGCAGACCCGTATAGTTGGGCCGCCTCATGAGCAATAAGCGATTGGTTCTCGTCTAAACGCAGAGTAAATAATGCGATGTGTTCGTTTAGCATCACAAAATGCAGTCCACGTCTGAGGCGGTTCCTGAGATATATAGCCAACGGCTTCACTAATGGCAGGAACCTTAGCAGCCGTCGACGTTGTTTTGTTGTCGATTCTGAAACTGATGAATCGACAAAGATGGAACAACGAAAGCAACCCCTGAGGCAGCTAAGGACATCCATCCGTCAGGCATGTTGCAGGGGCTCCTGCTTCAGAAATGTTTGATGACACGAGTTGCTTCAGACCTCATCATACCGCATTTACTCGCATAATGATCGCACTTAAAAAAAATTGACCAAAATTTAGGGGTGCGATTATTACACGAGGAAAATTTTCCGCGAAAAAAAAAATTTATCCCGCGTTTGCTGAGCTGTCCATTGGGCCCGCCACGCAGCAGATAGACTCGGCCTTTCTGTATACCGACGTGGGGGCAGCCCACTACGTGCTGACGCGCCTTCCGAAGGACCAGACTAAAGTTTTACCATATATACGATACCCGCCTATGCTGCGGGATGACAACAGCTCAACAAACACCGCGGCGGTCGCTGGAACACCGCGGGACATCAAAACTAAAATGGCGGCCGACAGAGCGAGCCAAACGCGTCGAACGCGATTTTTTTTCTTCTAGTGAGTACATTACGTGCATGGAAACAGTTTCTTCCGTATCAGTAATGAATAATATCGCTAATATCGGCAAGTTTGCGGCAATAACGTAGCGATGTCCACTTTGAGGAGACAGGAGCAGAGATGGGCAAGTTCAGCTGCCAGTGACATAGAAACACATGGCGGACATGCTACGAGAACAGCGGCATTTGTCTTCACTACAATTTTAATACGCCACGTTTCTTCTAAGCGTGGGCGAATATCGTAGGTGTGTTACACGCGCCGACGTATGAATAAAGTACGCGTCTAACATATCAATGTAAACGTGGCGACAGTCGTTGCGGCTCGCGATTTGTTGCGTGTCTATGAGTGCAGACGAGAGAAATCGAAAGGAGCCTTTTTTGTTGTTGTTGTTGACTACAACCATTAAAAAGCCTAGTAACGATAAAGCCAAGACAAGTTTGGTTGTAGATTCTTCTTTCATGGAAGTGCAGAAAGTGATGAAAGGAATGAAATGGGGCATCTGCTTAAGGATCTGTTTGGTACCTGCAGACCGCTTGGTAACTCTCGAAGAGTCATTCGCGTAGCATTCGACACACGGTAAACACAATCATCATCATCTAGGCTTGGCACATGACATATCGCTGCGACAAGTTCGGCGTGTGGTCATTACGCGGGAAAGAAAAAAAAATCGAATTTTGACATCAACATTGGGGGGGGGGGGGGATGCGATCATTACGCGAGTGCAATAATTATGCAAGTAAATACGACAGCATCCTTGATTCCTTATTGTGACCAAGATTTGAAAGGCGCAGCAGTGGTTTTGAGAACAACCATGCTGGCGCGCCTGAAACTTTAGCAGGGACAGCTGCTGTTGAAAGGAATTGTTTGGGACGAGAGATAGCTGGGTGGAGCTGGCACTTAAGCTTGATGTAACCATGCAGGGTACATAAAGGAAGAGAACAGAAGAGTACAAATTAATGCGCACTGCCATCTGAAGAAGAGGGACACCCATAACTATACAAAACGTGGCGAAAGGAAAAGGCAGCAACAGGACCATAGTCTGCGGAAATGTGCATACCTATCAGAACGAAGGAGCTGCAAGCCGGCCATGGTACAGTAATCACAGTAATAAAGCCGACTTTAACCCCAAGTTCTCAACAAGATTTCCTAAGATAGCAGAATTCTTGCAAACTAAAGCTTCGAAACAACTGCTCAACTTTCGATAAGAACATTGAAAAAAAGTCGAGGACAGCGGATATATGCATTTCATTACTATTGAAAAAACTTTGTCCGCACAGAATTCTGGCCAGCTTCTCCATACATGTTAAAAAAATTAACAAAGGGGTTCTTTCGTCGATATAGCCTTTGCCGCTACATGCCTTAATGTGTTTAGAAGATTGAAATTACTACATCTCGTACGGGCACATGCTATGACTCTATAGCGAATAAATGGTGCCATTGGTCGGCATGTACACCAAATAGGGTACCTGGCAAACATATCAATAACATTATGTATAATGCTAACCGGACTGCTCGTTTTCTTGATCGTCCAACGTAATCATGCCATCTACTTTACAGCACTTTTGCGTGCCTTATCTTCAGTAAATGTAATCTGCATAGAATCCGTCGACTAAATGCCTTGCTTTCCAGTTGCAGCACATCCAAAACTGATCTGCTAAGCTTATTGCAGCTAATTGCTCTAGAATTGCTAGCGTTTTACGAGTGAGAAAAGCGTTAAGTGTTCCAGGCCTGTCTCCGCGCCGTCGAGGTTTTTGTTTATGTATGTTTCACAATATATATTACACTAAAAAAATGTGATACTACCACTTTTACTGACTCTTACTTGCGTGTCAACGCGCATTGATCATTCCAATTTTAGGAACTCATCTGTACTACGAATTGTTTATTCCCAGCACTAGTAGTGACCGGAGCTCCTTCCCGAACCCATTGTCAAGCCATGGCACAACGTAACGTCACAACGATACGCGTACTTACAAATGAGGAGCGCCCTAGATTCTACAAAACATGTTGCGTTCAATAAAGTGGAACAAACTCACATGCCTCCCCATAACGCCAATAATAAATGTTGGGCAGGGTAGTACTGAAACATGGAAACCATTGTAGCTCCGAGGACGAGGACACAGAGAGAGGCAACAGAAGCAAATTGGGCGAGAGAAAAAAACGAGGACAGACGCACGTACCCCTCCACTGTGGTGTGCTCTTTTTCTGTGTCATCATCCTACGTGCTGAAACGTTTTCTATGCTGCACAATTTGCGACACTGTTATGATGCGGACCAAGCGTCGGAGCTTCCTTAAAAAAAAAAAAAGAAAAAATATTCGCAAAGTGCACGCCGTATTTCGTGAAAGACACCAGCTCTAACGCGGCACGTGATACGGACCTGCCTTGCATTTTTTACGACACGTGCTATTCTGCATCCCTGCCATTCCTACAGCATCCCGACCGTGCAGCTTTGGGAAATTCATCATTCGTAAATCTAAATGGGGTCCTCTCATTCGATTACTCCAGAAAGAGCCTTACAGTATTTTATTTTTTAACAAGGACGGTGGGCCAGTTGAACTATTTGTTGAGGGGCAGTAGTTCCCATGACACATCTGGTCGCGCTAATACAAGTGCCCCAAAGGAACATGAACATTTCATTGGCTCAATTGGCTCAATGCAAACGCACCAAGTTGCTTGCCACTTTATGCAAGACGTTTGATTGACTTAACGAAGCTTCGGTGAATTACCAATACATTTTTTATCTTACCTCACTCACTCATTTACTCTCGATAATTATAGCTAGTGGAATCTCGCCTGCTAATTATGAATTTTCAGCGAACAAGATTCCTGACCTCACATAGCAAATCAGAATTAGGTGGAACGTGATAACGGTAGCGAACGAAGATGAAAAAAAAAAAAGCCGATTGTAGTTTACCTTGGACTTCGACTGTGAAGTTTTTCTCCAGTTTCCCAGCCTCGTTTGTTGCAATGCAACTGTAGTTTCCAGCGTCACGAAGTCTGCAAATAACGAACGACTCTAATAACGCCACCTGGAAGGTGGAGATCAAACACCAGTGTTTGCGCCCCACCCCGTCTGTCGCCATGAAACTGAGTTTCTGGGGGCTTGTTGTTCCTTAAATGGGACACATACATACAATTGCGAAAAAATAATGAATTCTTCGTAGTTATGAACAAAGACGCTCGAGAGAATGTACAACCCAAATGTGATGAAAGAAATTCTGCACTAAATTACAATACGTTCTAATATGAACAGTTAAATGCCACATCATCTTAGACACGGTAATAGAGAGGTTTTTGGTTGCGATTCATAAAACAAAACGTGCCTTCACACCACCAAAGATGGTTAAGATAATGCAGAAGATATAAGTACGTGTAGCTTGCCGTCCACGGAAATTTTGCTTCAGAAGGATGAGTGCGACTTCCAACTCGCAACGTGCGACAACAGTGTCAAAGTCATGGCGCAATTGGGTAAAGAGTGAATTAGTATGTTACCGTTTGAAGATGGTTGCAACGCCAGCGTATAAAACACATTAGATGAAGAAGCGCCTAGACGGATAATAATCAAAAGTAAGGATTTTAGAGGATCCAGAATATCAGACCTGTGGTTCTCCTTTATTAGCAAATGCAGGTGGGACAGCTTGCCTGCCAGACTGCAAGAGGTAGCGGCTATCCAGACAAATTTGGATGAGTTGTGAAGAGAGGAAGTGACGTATGAGTGAAGTTTTACTAAAGGTATTGCGACTAATAAAACAAAATCTCTAGAAGAAACGAAAAACACAGGTAAAACCAACAACGTTACCTTGTCGAGTTTTGCTGCTGTATTCAAATTGCGCAGTGTTTGTGGAAGCCACGATCGGAAACTAAACTGACGCGGAAAGAGCTGGAAAACGAGGTTTTAAGGACTTTTAAACGGCTAAAGTTTAAACACTTTGTTAAAAATGCACGTAGACGGATCAGCTAAAATATCTATGAGTTGGTTTAGAAGTTGGTCAAAACTATTACCCAAGCCAGCGTTTGTGTCTTTAGGTACGATAACAATTAAACCAATTGTGACAGACTTGATAGAGCGGTTGCAAAACAACGACCGCAGATTAACGCACCGATCTGTGTGACGAGCATTATCGCATAATGATGCAGAGAAGTGCAGGATAAAATAAGATTCTGAGGCAATGGATTACGTATTTTCGGTTGTTAAATTTAGCGAGAAGGTCTTTTCGCCGCGTCCACAGGTTTAGCTAAGCGGTGCGCCACGAAATTGCTTTATTCGTCTGTGCCGTTTCTGAAGGGGGAACGTACGCCACGGCGTCTTTCCAGGAGAAAAACGCCGTGGCTATTAAACTGCTGCGGCGGATGTGTTTTCTTTGTCTACTTGTGGGTGCATGCATTCAGTGCACCTTGCGCGCCGCAGCTGCAGCCGGCGTCCGTCGGCGGACGGCTGCACGAACGGGTCCCCTCGTGGACTGAGAAGGCGGCCCGCCCGCAGCCAGCGCACCGAGGGCGGAGGCACGCCCACCGCGGGACAGCGAAGCCAGGCGGGACGGTTCAGCACTGCCAGCACCAGCTCGCCGGCTGGGCCCTTCTCTTCACCAGACTCCAGCTTTGGGTGCACTGCGCGGGTAGCAGGACAGCATTCGTCACCTTTTTTTTTACCCCAAGAGCGCACTTCTTGGTTTACATCTGCAATCGACCTCCCGTCGGCAGCCATAATGCAGCTGACGTCATCGACTCATCATACTACTGGAACTGCTGGTAACAAACATATCGTCTGCAGCTCCTCCTCCACAACGTTAAATTGTTGAGTGAACGAAAGGGCAGCGTTAAATGAAATTATACTTTCCAGCAATTGATTGCATGCGGAGCAGTAATTTGCAAAAATCTGAATAAAAGGCTGGAACAGAACAACAAATGATAAATGTGGCATACAATCGATGACCCAGTACTAGAGAAGCCTAAAAAATAACCAGGCTATTTCTCAGGTGAGTAGGAAAATGCAGTGTCATCTCAATAAAATGGCAGATCTTCGTGTATGTTGAGGCAAATTATTGCCCCAATATAATCTGCTGTGCTTCACCTGAGTAGCATTGTCCTCGAGCCAGGAAGAAAGCGATCAACAACTACCGTTTTACTCAGAATTCAGTCAGATAAAGAATCGCTGGAGGACAATATTCTGTCCTCTTCATAAGCGAAAACTACCTAACTCTATTTTATTGTGATAGTAATTAGATGAACACTCCAGGCGCATTTTTGCTGTTGTCGTCGCCATGATGCCTCTAAAGTTCAAAGGCGATAACATCGTCGCCGCGCGCCGTATGCTGTATGTGCGAATGAAAGCGCGCGAGGGTGAGCCGACGATCACGGCTCAATCTCGCGCGCTCAACATAGGAAAGCGGGGAGGAAGCGCGCCGTCTTCCGTCGTTTGCAATTAACCAGATGGGGTGATGTACGGGAGGCTGTCTACTTCAGTAGCAACGTGCGGCCACGCAGGCTTCATCTTGAAAGCAATCTGCTCTGGGCGCAGAGTCTACGTGGGCCGACGGCTCATAGCTTTACGTGCGCTATGTTCTCGCCACTCCGTTTGCGTTTAAGCAATAGATAGCATGAAGCTCACTTCGCTCGCTACTGCTGCCGCGCTTCCTGACGCCAGCATTTTCAAAGTGAGTGTCCGCAGTTATCAAGTGTGATGTGAGCATGTTTGCCTGTGCGCGCTGACACGATGCTTGTTAATTTAGTGAGCGAGTGTTTACAAGCTTACACGTCCAATAACACTGCTATCCGTACTTCGTATTGGCTACTAATTCCCACTGAACACACTAGCCTATTAACCATCTACAAGACATCTTGGCAAGATCAGCAAAACGTCTTGAAAATTGTAAACGTTTACAAGACGTCTTGGCATGATATTTAAGGCTGTTTGAAGATATTTAACCAAAACTTTGTCGGATGCCTTCGAACGTCTTGTAGCCATCGTGAAGACCGTCTAATGCACCGCCAAATAAGGAATATAAGACGCTTTGCAAGACATCATGTAACCGTTTTAAAAACGGCTGTAAGAAATATTCGGAGATGTTTTGTAGTCTTCTTCAAAATGTTTTCCAACAGACGAAACAGATTTTTGAAGAGCAAGGTACGATATCTTCTAGTCAATATTTGCGTAACGCAGCGCTATAATTGAGTAAAGCAATTTCTTGTGTAACATTTGTTGTATAATTTGTTGAGTGACAGATCCTTTAGGGCCTAAAAATGACGTACGTGCAAACCATTCAAGGCTCGTTAAATAGTGGTGGTACGCATAGTCAGGAATGTTTAAGATTCATTGCAAGCGTCAGCACCTTAAAATTGAATCGAAAAGCATTTGTTCATTGGGCTAGGAAGCAGTTGCAAAAATGACAGCAAGATCTACCAAACCTGTCAATTTACAGTGGGAACACTACGGTCAGGGGAGCACTAGCAAATCAACAGCTTGGCAGATATCTTCATATTGCAATAAAACATGCTCCACCGTTTCCCTAGGTTTACCGCAGCTAAGCACATGCTTCTTCTTCCTTCTTATATCTCGCTTTATAAGTGCGTGTTCTAAGGCATCCTGACCTCGCTTCAAAAATTAATGAGCTTGCCTTTGAGTTATTATAAATTGTTTCTTTCCTGATTTCGCTTTTCCTCTGAAGCAGTTACTCATGGCAGGTTTCTTTTCCATTGCCGCCACGCATGAGATTTTCTCAGCCTCTGTGACTTTCTGCTTGATGTTGTTTGTCGCCATGTTGCTCACCATGCAGGTCCCATACTTGCTGGTAAGCTTCCTACTTCTTTCCCTCCACTGTGAATCAATGTTTTTCCTGCTCAAATACCTCAACACACTCCCAGACCATTTACTTTATTCGACATTCCTCAGTGGCTCTTCATAATCAATTTTACTTTGAGCTTCTCTCATTTCAAAGTTTGTCCAGACCATATCACCCTGCACAGCTTCATTTGTAGTCTTCCCGTGACCGCCCAATGCGAGGCGTACCACTGACCTTTGGTTGCCATCGAGTCATGATTGTACCGCTGACTTCATGCAAACAACCGCATTTCCAAAAGTAAGTCCTGGAACCATTACACCTTTCCACATACCCTGGAGCATCTCGTACCTATTGTATCCCTGTGGCGCTCTGTGCTTCATTATGGGCGTTTCGATTCTCCTTTGCTGTTATTGTTTTTCCTGTGTTTCCCGATATATATCGCCTTCGTTTATCCATATACCGAGGTATTTATATTCTGTTACCTGAAGTATTTCCTGGCCCTGTATCGCCACTGTCGGTTCACTTTTTTCATTGAATACCATAACACTTGATTTTCTAGCACTAAATTTCAAACCTAAATTGTTGCCTTCCTGTCCACAGATATTAGCCAGACGTCGCAAATCACTTTGCTTGTAAGCTAGCAACACAATGTCGTCCGCATAAAACAAACCTGGAAGCTGCTGCTCTGCTACGGTACCCTGCTGTTTGCCTGAGAGATTAACACCGATATTACTTCCTTCTAGCGACTTTTCCATCCTCACCATGTACATCATAAACAGCAGTGGGGATAAAGGGCACCCCTGCCTCAGCCCCTTGTTGATATCAACTTTCTCCTTGTGCCTCATCCCTTCCCGTTCAACGCAAACGTTATTTTCTAGGTAAATCTCTCTCAAAAGCTGCATAAAATTGTCGCGTCATCCTTCTCCTTCCAGAATATCCCATAAAATGTTGCGGTCAACGTTGTCATATGCTCCTGTAATGGCTAAAATGGCCACATATAACGGTCTCCTTTCTGCACTGGATAGATTGATCAAGGACAAATAAGTTATTATCCAGACGCCTACCTATTCTGAAGCCATTCTGAAGTTCTCCCAAAATGCCATTATTATCTGCCCATGCTTGCAGCCTTAATTGCCTGCATTGCTAACCTGTATATTACCGATGTGATGATCAACGGTCTATACGAGTGAATTCTTTCTCCCCCTTACCTTTATAAATTAAATTCATTCTATTTTGTCGCCAACTGTCTGGTATTCGTCTATATTTTAAAGTTTTTCCACTGCTCTCACCACAGCTTCCTTACTTTTTGGTGATAGTTCATTAATCCGCCTAACTGTAAACTCGTCTAGTCCTGTGGCTGTGCACTTCGGAATTTTCTCCTCGGCTTTCTTCCTGTTTAAGTTTGTCAGCAGCAGCTCCTTTTCCATTTGGTTCTCTTTCATGCTCTTTTTTTTTCTTCAAATAGAACCTCGTCATTGCCTTGGAAAGATTCGGCTGTTATTTTTCAGATGTTTGTTTCGATCTTCGTCTAGAATATGTTGTATTGTTCAAGGCTTCCTACCCAATAAGTTTATGTGGTTCCAAAATATTCCAGGTGCGGCCTTCTTTATCTCACGTACTTCTGACAACCAACGTTCATTTTCACCTTTTACTTTTGCTTGAACCAGCATTTGTACCATAGATTTTTTTCTCTCGGTCTATCTCCCACTTACTGAGCACTTCATCCTGCGGCAACTGCGCCTTCTTTGCCTGCCTGTGCTCTCGTGATGCTTTCTGTCGTTCGGCGATCGCTTCTCGTATCTGCCTGTGCCATCCGCTTTTCGGTTTCTTTTTTTCCTTTCCAACGAGCATGTTGCTTCTCTTTCCGTATTTCTGTCGTTGTTACACTTAGAAGCTCACCATATTCTCACTCTTTTCTTGGCCATTTGCCAAGTTATTCCTCGACTTTTATGACTATATTTGTTATTTTTTCAGCGTTCGAATTTGGACTGGCAATTTTGCACTCCTTGCTCCCTTTCCCAACTACATACTTCATTTTCAAAAGGATGCTTTTATGGTCAATTCCTATGCTGCTATGCCCTTCCTCGTCAATGACCATTTCTCCCAACTTATCGTGAATTCATTCTGTCATCAGGCAGTAATCAATGGTCGATTGCCGATTTCCCACTTCCCCCATGGTCTGCCTTTCCCACTTAGACCCTGTACTCACGATAACGACGCTATGTTGTTCACAAAGATATAGCACTGACTTCCCGTTGTTGTCGGTATAGCCATCTAGATCCTGTATGTGGGCATTTATGTCACGTAATAGGATAATTTTGGCCCCATTCCCGAAACCCTTAATATCGGCACTTAGACAGTCCACTAGCTCTTGATTCTTCTCTCCGCTATTATTTCCGGTCCACAATTACGTTACGTCCAGCCAAGTTTTCTTTACACTCATTGTACATGATAACCAAAGATGCTCTTGACATTTTGAATGTACTCTTTTTCTTAGGAGAGCAGATAGTTGGGCTCGTTGGTTGAAATACATACTGAAAAAGTTTGCGCGGAGACACGAGGATAATGCCGAGAAAAGACAGGGACAAGTGCTAAACTCACAACTGAAGTTTATTCCAAACGCACACACGAATAAATAGGAAAACCGAAACAGAACAAAACAAGGCTATAATTTAATATCACGTGTTACCCTGTATACCTGATTGAGTTGGCCAAGAATCGAAACTCCCTATCATTTTTTTAAAATAATCAATTCGCATTGTCATAAAGTCGTTTTAAGCCAGAAGGACAAAGTATAGTCAACTCGGTGTACTGCCTATCATTCCCTTTCTTGCTGAACAGCTATACTTCCAGCTCCCGTACACATTAGCGCCAGAGGTCCCTGTCGTAGAGGTCCCAGAGGTCCCTGTCCCCGTGCCATGGAGCGATTATGCAAGAAACTCTATGGCGCAGTCCAGGCCAAAGCTTTCGCAAACGCAAGACGAGGCATATTCTGCACCGAAATAAAGCAGAATGCTTCCAAGTGTCCCAGCTCACGTTAGTCAAGCTGTTCTACGGAAAAAAAAGCTATTTCAAAAACGCCGTGCAAGATGGTGGAACTATGGTGTTCGATTGTCAGAGGTCTGCCTACCGAACACCAAATTATTTGAAATCGTATCTTGCATCTTATTTTTGAAATCTTTCTTTTTTCGTTGAACCGCTTGGCTAACGTTAGCAGGGACACCCTTTATAGACTCAATAGAGATGGAACGCAAATCTGTAACGAAATAATGGCATTACGCTCGCAAGTTAGAGAACGCGCCAAAATTCTCACGCACCCTAAACTTCAAATCGGGCGAGCGCCGTCCCCGAATAAAGCCCAGTACTATGCAAACAGACTACCAGGTACTTGAAACTCGGCCGCATGTGCGTGTGTGAGTGTCATACGCTGACTTGTACGCTGGTAGGAGAGGGAAGGCAAACACTATGGGATAGTGCTGCTTCGAGCACACGACCTGACTGCCGAGGAGCAAGAATG
This sequence comes from Dermacentor andersoni, assembly GCF_023375885.2. Lineage (NCBI taxonomy): Eukaryota > Metazoa > Arthropoda > Arachnida > Ixodida > Ixodidae > Dermacentor > Dermacentor andersoni. The sequence continues at coordinate 348,543,484 of NC_092814.1, forward strand.
GCTATGAGTGCTGCAGCCTAGACTGCTAAATAAGTTAATTCAATAATAAAAAAAAATGACAATAAGCACAGACCCATAACGTCGAGGATGAAGTCGATCTCCGCGGTACCGGCCGCGTTTCCCGCGATGCAAGTGAATTTTCGATCCCCAAGCTGCACCCGCTGGATGATCAGCGATTGCGGGTCTCCGCTGGGCACCTCGATGCGCGGGTCAGCGTCGTTGGCGGTCACCACCTCGGGGCCCCGCATCCACACGATGGTGGGCGCGGGCTTGCCCTGGGCAGGGCAACGCAGTGTTGCCATGGCCCCCTCCACCACCTTCAGCCGCGTCTCCAGGTTGCGAGTGGGTATTGAAGGGGGAACTGAAATGGGGGAGGGGTATGAAACAGTGAACTGAAAAAAGGCGACACCTGGGCTTGCCCAGTGCTCTCACTCTACATCCCGACTGCATATTGCCACACGTGGACCACTCACACCAGCTGCGGAAATGGGGAATCAATGAGTGAAAGCTTTATTTTTATGTCGAGAGTTAATGGCGGTGTGCCTCCCGTCTGTTGAAGGGGCCCCTGGGTAGCTTGTTGTAGCTTCCTAGGCGGCGTTGTGGTCATGTGTGGCTTGTCTTGGACCCATGTCGGGGGCTTGTGTGTCTTGAATGCAATGGGGGGCTAGTATGGGAGGACCGGCACAAGATTTTATCGAAACACTCTCAACACAGGTGCGCGAGAGACGTCTGCCCCATTGTGCGAGAAAACTTACACGAAAGCGAGTAGCTATATTTTAGTGGCAACCGTGTTCAGCCAGCAGACAGCGAAGTTTTCTAAGTAAAGCCATGCTTTCCTTGCTTTCATTGCCTGTTGGGTTCACCTGCTTGCAATGCCATTGTCACTACCGGTGTTGCAGTGCAGTTTATAGCCCTAAGGTGCCGCCTGTCGAGAAATGTCGACATGTAGGCTGGACCTAAAGAAATAAAAAATTATTGCTGTTTTAACATGCTATAACCATAATAAGATATTGAGGTACGCCGGAGTGGACAAATCCTAATTGACTTTGACCACGTGGGGTTCTTTAACGTGCACTAAATTGAGCTGCCCGTTGCTGTGGTTACAGCGGGAAAGCCGGTCACGGCCTTACAACGGATGAGGACAAGTGCTGTTGTAATTTCTTGTTTGTGCGACGTCATTCATGCCGCATGCAAAAGGCGGTGCTAACTTGAGAAGTTTGTCTCTCAGCGACGTCAGCAGCTGTTCAGATCAAATGAATACATCGTACACTTTCTATGGTACTTGCGGTGAAGCCACATCGACAACACAATGCTTTTATACGCGCACCTAAACGTAATGGCCAATATCTATATTGGCACATCCGTCACTTTCACGATGGTACGCAGCGGACGGCCCGTCGAGGTGAATCAGTGGTCACTGTGGTTCAAAATAATTCTTTTTTAAAGTCACTGTTTCGACCGATAGGCGAAGCATCGATTTCGATAGCAAATTAGTAGACAGCTATGCGAAATAAGGATACTCGCTTTATCGGCCGTATAAACTTGTAAATACTCGCTTACTAGCTAAATTAAAAAGTATGTTGGCATGCGCGCACGAACAAACATGAACACATGTCACTCGATGACCGCGGAAACTCACTGTCAAAACGCTCGAGTGAGGAAGCGCGGCAGCAGCAGCGAGCGAATTAACGTTCGTGCTGCCTCTCGATGCAACGCGAACTAAGCGCCGAAAACACAGCGCGCACGAAGCTATCAGCACTCCGTCCGCTGTCCCCATCGCATATCGCTTTCAAGATACGGCCCGGCCGCTCGGCCGCGCCATACGCAGCAGCCACCGGAGTAGAACGCCCCTCCTCGTCCCTTCTATCTCCCCGGTGCATTTTGCGCGACAGAAGACGGCACACTTCGTCGCCACTTTCCTCCGTTGCGCGAGTGAGATTGAGCCTCCACGTCGGCTCTCCCTCGCACGCTTTCACTCGCACATATAGCATACGGCGCACGGCGACGATGTTATCGCCCTATGATATTATGCGAAAAACCACAGCAACGAGGACGGCATAAGAGTGCCTGGAGTGTCCTTACAATTGCTATCGCAATAATAATAATTCTATCCTGCTTGGGCCGCACCTTCACCGGTTCTATACCGTAAAAATGCGTGCAGCTCCTCAGTAAGACGTTCTGTTATAGAATACTGGCCGGCCTGGTGAAACAGGGATTCAAGGATGCTCGTTTATTTGGGTTTTGCTGGAGATAAACGAACTCTAAGCCAATGAAAACTTATTGCGCAGCCCTTCACAACTGTGTGACCTCCTCACAGTGCCACTGTGGGATGCTGGAAACGTGCGCAATGATTGCTGTTTTTAGAAGATGAAGCGTGAGAGCGATTATGCAATATGCAAGCTATAGAGTCGCAAGATCGGTATAAAAATGTGCTGGCGCATAATGTATGCGATTACCAGGAGGAAGCCGAGCTAACATATTGTGCGCACTGGGTGTCGCTCAGTTTTACTGAAATCCGCCTAGGCCAGAAAGAAAGCGCGTGAATCCTTCCACGCATGAGCACCCACGTTTTCTACGTGCGTGCTCGATGTGATATCTAATGATAAATTGTACGCCTTAGCGTCCCAAAGCTGCACAGTGTGCTATGAAGGACGCAGTAGTGGAAGACTCGAGATTAATTTTGGCCACATGAGGTTTTAAACGCACACAAACGGACGAGCGTTTCTGCAAAAAGACCGCATCAGAATGCAGGGCCCTGACCGGGCATGAAACTGCTGACTCCGGGCTCAGCAAGCAGCTCAATGCGATATTCGTACCACACAAGCCGGCGCCGCATTAAGATTTATGAAATGACTGTACAAACTAGAGAGCCTCAGTAAAATCTTGAGGGTCTTACAGAAGTATCGTCGTTCGGAGGTCATCCGGTACATATTGCAAATATTTCATCGCCGGCATTACTATTCCTTGCATATTCCTCAGAATTTTCTGCGTCTGTTTCCCGATTTGCTTTGTTTTTCACTGAATATATGTGACCAATTTGCATTGTGCGCCTAGAGTGCAAGAATAACAGTATATGTGTTTGCTATTGTGCACTCACACTGCTCTTCGGATATATGTGCGGTATATTTTGTTACCACTGTTTTCTCTTTTCCCATTGGTGGGTGCTGCGTGTTGGGTGCCACGCGTGTTCAATTAAATATTTCGATATCAATTACATGGATACGTCAGGCGAAATCTCACCGTTGTCGTCGGCGTCGGCGTGAGCTAGGCTCCGTATAAAGTCCAATCGCGCCCTGCGCGCCTCATGCTGTAGGTGCAAGGGGAAGCGTGCGCGGGTGAGCTGAGAAGGATGCTGGCTTGATGCACGTCCAGTGTAGGAGATGACGTGATAAAGAGCGCGCTAGTCGGGTTGGGGGAGGCGAGCACGCGGTACCATGATCGAGAGCGCGCTAATTAAGGGGGTTGCCGGTGAGCGCTCGTCTCCTCCTCTAGCCCGGCCGTGCTCCACCCGTGCCCTATCTTGGAGGCAATCTCTGGCGGTTGCAAAGGTTCGCCGCGCCGAGATAATAGAGAGTTTTAGTTTAGGGGATGCAAGCGGCTTGCGTACGCAAGAACCAAAACTCTCTAATGGCTGACGGCTGCATGTCAGCTGTCTTCGCGCGCCTAGTGCTAGAGATCGTGCAACAAAGTTGGGGACTATAGTCCCCAACTTTCGGAGATGCGCTGAAGCGACAGGCAGCGCCAAGCGTTCGCTCCCCTGTGCCTGACCTATTCATCATGCCAGCGCTGTGACAGCGAGAGTTCGTGGTCATAGAGTGAGATCACTTTGTGTTAGCCTGTGCGCGTTACACCATGCTTGTTAATTTAAATAGTAGGCTAATGTTTACTGCAATTTATTCGACCTACAAAACGACGAACCTTACTGAGTAATTTGCTTTCGCTATCAATGCTTCGGCTTTCGGGCGGAACTCCGACTTTTTTTTTTATCCGAATTATTAACGACACCAAAATTGCGGCTATGGCAATATTGATATCATACATTAAGTAGTAGTTATGTGAATACGGACCAATAATAGAGGATTTTTGCAGCAAGCCTTAGCAGTGTCATCTCTTTTTCCTAACTCTTCATTGAAGTCAACAGTAAATTTCTATTTACCTGTCATACGTAAAATTTTCCATCTACGAATATAAAAAATAAATTATCAGGTTTTACGTGCCAAAACCACGTTTTGATTATGAGACACGCCGTAGTGGGTGACTCCGGAATAATTTGGACCACCAAAGGTTCTTTAACGTGCTCCTAAATTTAAGTACACGGGTGTTTTCGCATTTCGCCCCCATCGAATTGCGGCCGCCGTGGCCGGAATTCGATACCGAAACCTCGTGCTTAGCAACCCAGCACCATAGCCACTAAGCAATTACGGCGGGTATCTACAACTATCTACACAACTCCTTTAATTTCATTACAATCACCTTTTCTTCCTGCTATACGTTTGTGGCATGGCAGGGGTACACCTCCAGTCATCATCCCGACATATCTTAGGTCTCGGCCATAGGGCCCTTTTTAACTGAGTGATATCACGTGGCGTATAACGACCACTCGCTCTAGTAGGCCCGCTACCTCTTTCAAGTGAGCGCGTTACAATAAAATCGCGCGGCAGGCGCAGCTGTCGTAAGAGCTGGCTCCTTTCCGACACCATGTACTCACCGAGTACCTCGAGAATGTAGTCCAAGGAGGCGCGTCCCACCACGTTCACCGCTTCGCACGTGTAGATTCCAGCACTCGAGGGAAGTGCCGGTCGGAGTGTCAGTAGGCGGCCTCCCTGCGAGCCGATGATCACAGCTTGGACACGAAGCCGTGCACACGCACACCGCTCGTTGATTCAAAATGAACAAAAACGGACAGCGTATGAGAACTTTAGCACACCGCGACGCCTTACACAAACGGAGTCGAGCGAGCAGTTTTGTCCTTCAAAAAAAAAAAAGAAGGATTCAGGACAGAAACAAGAATACTAGAGGAAGCTTGAAGTACGAGGGACGTTCTAAAAGTAAGTTTCGTTTTTTTTTTTAGAGAGAAGATGGTATATACCAGGTGAAACAAACAGCAGGCGGTGGGATGAGAATCCCCGCCCGTTGCTGGTTCAACGACGGAAGGAGCGTCAGCGGAGGAGGAATGACGCATGAACAGAGCTCTGAAGAAGAGACAGTAGCAGCAGACCGGCGTGTCCGAGGTTATTCGAGTACAAATCACGGTGGCATACAGACGTGTGCTGACAACGTGGTAGCCAATGGAAGTGCGTTCTCTTATCGGGGTATGAATGGGCACTTGCTGCATGCATTGAAAGCCGCACTCTCGGGGCGGCACTTCCAAAACAATGCTGAGGTGGAGCAGGCTGTGCGACAATTTCTTGCATTGCAGGGCACCGAGTTTTACCAGAGTGGTTTCTTCAAACTGATTGCACGCTATGACAAATGTATCAACGTCGGTGGCGACTATGTGGAAAAACAGCGCAAGGTGTATATCTATATATATATATATATATATAGTTCACGATGCCATTGTGTTTTTGGAGGGAGGGGCAATACAATTCCCGTGTGAAAATAAATTACGAAACTTACTTTCGGAACGCCTCTCCTAGTTATTGCTAATGTATACTAGTCGACTGGTTCAGGTCGAAGCATAGCCTCCTTGGGCGCTTCTCCATGTTTTGCCGATTGCTTCAGTGTGTCCTGTCGCCCACACCCACTGTTCTATTCCCCTGGCATCTATGACCGCTAAGCGCTGGCTGTCCTTCCCTGTCAGTACACTACTACTGTATGGTATCGATGGCACAGGCAATTTTCGGATGCTTACGCACGCGTTCTGAAGCATTACCCGTGTATAGAAAGTGGCCCCACTAACGTTAGTGAAGCTGTTAAAAAACTGGTACAATATACGATTATGAGACCTTCTGTGTTATGTGATCATTATTCTTCATGCACCAGATTAACTTCTGTGTACTAATTGCTTGGCTAGTTAGATTACTTCCCCATTATATACATTCTTAAAATAAAGGCGTGAATTCCGACAGGAAAGCTGTTAAGGTGCCCTAAAACATTTAATTAGGCCGCAAATAGATGAACGTGCACATGGTGATGCTTTACTCCATCCCCTTGCAGGCCTTGAGGCCACCCCTCCAGAAAGAAGTTTTTACTATTACCACTACTACTTCGTCACCAGGCAGCAACCAACTGCGTGTGTGGTACCCTCGACTGAGGATCTTTCAATGTACTGTGAATAATAATAATAATAATAATAATAATAATAATAATAATAATAATAATAATAATAATAATAATATTAAAATAAATCTGAGAAAAAACATCTACGATGATTATGCAAGTATGAGGATAGCCGAAACACGTCGTGCATGAGGCGAGGAATATGAACGGGAACACCAAAATTGTGTTCTATAGAAACAATTACTCGTGATGTGTGAATTCGAATGTTTTATTTTAACACGCAGCAGGCAAATCTCCCTCTAACGCTTAATGACATTGAGCCCTTTCGTGCTTGGAATGTGCGTAATGCAACTACAGCGTTTTGAAGGCAATGTTTTTTGTTCGCTCTCATGTTGCTCTAGGGGCACTGCAGCCGGGCTCCTCTATTGCACTTCCCTCTGGACACGCTGCGCCTTCTGGTGGCGCCGACGTGAAGCCTGCGCATACCCAGTGGTCCATTCAAGGTGACCAAAATTGGCTCCAAAGAAATTTATTGAAGAACCGCAGATGCTCAGCTCACCCACGTGAACGGCCCACATTTGACTCTGCCCAACGTTTCCGAAATTTTTAGACTGTACTATCTTCGGGATCGGCCCGCATTTTTGGTAGGATATGTGGATAGCTAATTAGCCGAAAAGAACACTGATCTGTCAATGCCAAAATGGGGGCTCGACACCGAACCGACAATGCACTCATCGTTATTTCTAACCCAGGTGATTTTCGCAGCATGGACGCTCTACCCATCTCCTGGCAGAACGGAACGCAACGCCTTCATCACAGTCCCTTTGGCCACGGAACTGAAAAGCCAAGCCAACGACAGCAAGCATACGGAAAGTGCATGCTTTTTCCGCTACTCTGCACTAAATCTGGACAGAACACCGAGATACGACTGGCAACAAGGAACGCTGACAGATGACCTACTTAAGCGCCTATCGTCGACCGGCAGATTTGGGCTCGACATCGAACCGACAATGCACTCATCATTATTTCTAACCCAGGTTGGTTACTTGAACAATTCATCTTGCTGCAAAAGTTCAGACCCTTGGTTGTTTGAGGTGTCGTGCCCCTTTGACACCGGCGATATTGCGCGCAAATTGTTTGCAAAATGCCTGCTTGTTTTCCGTGCCTATTTTATGCGCATGATTTTATTGCCGTCTGGTGACATAAAAGTGAATGCAGGTCCCATCGAAACGCCTTGCGAATGCTCGTCCTTGCTTGACACGATCAAGCGTATTCAACAAGACCACATGGAGATGCTGAGTACATTTCAGCAGCTACAGCAGTGGCAACTGAACGTTGATTCCAAGCTAAAAAGCCTTGAAAAAAAATTGTCTGCCTTAGGGGCAATCAGTTTTCTTCACCTGATTTGTCTCCTGCGCAAGCGCACAATCAAAGCATTAGGATGACTGGTTTTTCTGAAGACATCACTGCGCTTAAAGCTGCCACTGTCGACGCGGAAAATAGACAACGAAGAAATAATCTTTTGTTTTTTGGGTTACCCGATTCCCAGACTGAAACTTGGAAACCATAAGAAGAGGCTGTTTGTTTCCTTATGCACTGAAACGATGGATGTGGCAATTGAAGGAGCTAACATACAAAAAGCTCATAGAATTGGCCGCTTCAAAAATGACAAGAAGCGACCTATCATAGTTAAATTCCTGCGATTTAAGGACAAGGAGGCTATTCTTGTCACACGATTTAAGCTGAAATCAGATGAGTATGTTGTCCGGGAAGACTTCTCGGCCGCTGTGCGCTGTGCTCACAGGAAACTAGATGAATTTGCAAGGCAACAAAATTTGTCATTTGGAATTCCCTTCGACAAACTTATCATGGATGGGTGGTGTTATATATATGACGCCTATAAAGACATTGTTACTGCAGTTAAAAGATAACTATATGGTGGCAAGGTAGTCCGAAACGTTGAAACTACATGTCACGCTACTTATTGCCCAACTCCCCGGCACACTAAGCTAAACGTTCTGCTGATCAACTGTCGTAGCATTGTGAACAAAACTGACGCCCTCGCCAGCCTTATCCTTTCTGCAAAGCCTCATGTAGTGATCGGAACTGAATTGTGGCTTGACGAAACAGTGAACAACAGTGACGGTTTCCCGGCTGCTTTTACTATTTACAGACGAGACCGCGACAGGCACGGTGGTGGTGTATTCCTTTTAGTTGACAAATGCCTCCCAAGTGTTCCAATAGAGAGTACCAACAATGACTGTGAAACTGTGTGGTGCCGAGTAAGGCTGCATGATTCCACACATATTGCATTTGGTGCGTATTGCCGTAGCCCCAGCTGTATTAGTCCAGCTAGTTTTATTTCACTCTCTTGTACCCTCCAAAGCCAGACGACCAATTTCATACTTGGTGGTGATTTTAAAATGTCTTGCGTGCGTTAGGTAGACAGGTCCCCAGTATTGTCCTCTTGTTGCGCACTCTCACTTGAATTCAGTCACATGATCACTGCCAACGGTCTTTATCAGTTTTTAGACTTCCCTACAAGACGAAGTGGTGAGAGCGCTTCTGTACTTGACCTGATTTGCTCAAACCCTGATGGGTTGGTGGAATCTGTCCTGCCTGTTCTTGGGATTAGCGACCATGAAGCCGTCTTGGCACAGATTTCATGCCTGCGATTTTATCCGATTAAAGCCCCACCGCGGAAAGTACTCTTTTTTGGAAAGGGTGATTATAGTTTAATTACGCACTGCCTGGAAGTGTTCTGCGAAGAGTTTCTAGACTGCATCGATACTTCCAACATTAATGAGCTATGGGAGCTATTTAAAAACAAACTGCTCTCTTTTATTGGCGAATACGTACCATCAAAAATATTATGGAGTAAACAAAGACAGAGCTAGCCATGGTTCACTACTGAAATCAAGCGTTTGCTGAATCAACGAGGTCGCCTTTTCCACCGATACATTTACTCAAAGGATGACGGGATATATAGGCAATTGGACGAGTTAGGGAAACAGGTCAAATTAAAGATAAAACATTCCAAAGATGATTTGAATGCCTTGCTTAGTGAAAAACTGAAACATAACCCTAAAGAAATATGTAAATATGTCAAAGCCACTGGCAAAGAAGAAAGCTCCATTCCTACGATCTTCACTGTTCAAGGCCAAATTACTGACGATTCAGAAAAGGCTGCTCACTTTAATAGCTACTTTCAATCCGTGTTTTCTGCACCTACCGGATGCCCTATAGCTGGTCCGATCCCGCACAGCCTAGACACTATGTCTGACATAATTATCTCCTACGAAGGTGTCCTGAAGCTTCTACAGGAACTAAAAACTAATACAGCTACTGGCCCTGACAACATTCCATGTCACGTGCTTAAAATGTGTGCCCCAGTTTTTGCCAAATTTCTACTTTTACTGTTCAGCGTATCAATATCCTCCAGTGCTTTGCCATGTGAATGGAAAACGGCGAACGTTGTGCCTGCACATAAAAATGGACCTCGATGCCGAGTTGAAAATTACAGGCCAATATCTTTAACCAGTGTGTGCTGCAAATCATCGGAGCCCGTTCTCTACTCTTGTACATTTGGTCATTTGCAGGATCACCAATTTGTTGTCAGTTATCAGCATGGCTTCAGAGCTGGCTTGTCATGTGTGACCCAACTTGTTGAATTTTCACATGATATTTTCTTATCTTTTGACAATGGTAAACAGGTTGATTGCCTATTGCTGGACTTTCAAAAAGCGTTTGACACGGTATCACATTCATTGCTGTTGTTTAAGCTTTCTTGCCTAGGTTTGCCGAGTAATATCTTACGCTGGATAAAAGACTACCATCATGACCCCACTCAAAAAGTCGTCATCAACGGCACACAATCACACTTCGTAACGGTAACATCTGGCGTGCCGCAGGGATCCGTCTTCGGCCCACATTTCTTTTTAATCTTTACAAATGATATTGGCTCAGGCGTGACATCAAAAATTCGTCTATATGCAGATTATTGCGTACTGCATCGAGATATCGAAAACGCGGATGATACAGCTGCATTACAAATGGACCTCAATCGGATTATTGCATGGTGCAGCAAATAGAATATGACTCTAAATCCTAAAAAATGCTGCCACATTAGCTTTAGTAGAAAAAAGCTAAAATACTCAGTAGCTTCTTTTTACCTAACCATCAAATAGCCACATATAAGGATGTTGAGCACTTAGGTGTGTATTTCTCCTATATTCTAACCTGGAACAAGCATGTCGAATACATAGCTTTGAAGGCTGGTCGCGTTTTAAACTTTATTAAAAGAAATTTTCGCAATGTGCCTAGTGACGGGAAAGAAACTCTGTATATCTCCAACGTACGCTCAATATTAGAGTACGCAGCATCAGTGGGGTATCCACCCACTAAAATGCTAATAAAGAAACTTGAAGCGATACAAAACCGTGCGGCGCGTTTTATTTTAAAGTTATATGACCGTCACAGCAGCGTCACCGCGTTAAAAAAGCAGCTAGGCTGGGACTCCCTGCAGCTTCGTCGTGCGTCTTTCCGAATAAACCTCTTAAACGACATTATCAACAAAAAAAATTGGCATTGACCACGGAGCTTACCTAGAACCTCCCACGTATATTTCCCGAAGAAAAGACTATAGCCGTAAAATAGGCAAAATTTCCTGTCGGACATCTGTATTTAAATCAGCTATTTTCCCACGCACGATATCCGTATAGAACAGCCTACCAAACGCACTAGTTACATTAAATGACAATAGCTTCTTGGCCACGCTCAAATCGCATTTACGAGGACAAAGTGACGCGTAATTGTGCACTGTACCAACTCATCATAAACCATTGTCTACTGTACTAATTTGAGTGATGTCTGTGATTCCCCTGTTATCTACAAGTTAAACTTTTTTTCATACATCATTTAAGTATTTGTTCATGCTTTTAGCTGCAGTGATGCTGGGTCTTGTCGACCTTACTTGTGATCCCAGTGCTTTCGCTTATTCCTTTGTGCGTCTCCCGTACTCCAATAGCCGTATGGGAGATCGGTACGTACAAAAATAAACAAAAAAATAAAAAGAATGCTATTTGCATGAATATCTCCATATTTCCAGCAAAAGAACGGAGGGCAACGATACAATACGCAAGGGAGCGCGTCAATAAGGTCACGGACACATAGCAGTAAGTCCCGGACACACGTGGCGGACACACCGAAAGTGCCCACATACGTGACGTCATTCCTTTGACTCATTAGTCGCCAGATAATGAAGTTTGCGGGGGCTACCGGTGACATGTGGTATAGGTACCGTCAGCCAAAAAAGTTTGCGGACCATGGGCTCTCAGAAAGCGTTGACCCTGAGTAACTTGCATCAATAGTTAGCAAAACTGTTTATCATAACGTTGTTCGCAAGTAGAGGCTGGAAATGGCAATACCAGGCTGGGTTGTGAGGTTGCGGATATATTCAGCTATTTCTCAGATCCCATAGTCCGTAAACCTTGTGCAGTCGACAGTACGTTTATCGCTTGCAAAATGTTCACCAAAAATCAAGATGATAAGATTCATGCGCAACCTGTTCTTGCGAAAAACAACGCCAGTGAAAGACGGCGTTAATACGCACCTTTCACCGCTCACTGTCAACAAACGCGCTACAGTAGGGTGCGGACAATCCGCGTGTGACGCGAAACCTACCACGCACACAGTCTCAATTTACTGCTTGGCCCATGCAACATTCCGTATACCTTGTACAGACCATAGAGAAAGCTTCATACTGTATAACGCCGCGGCACGGAAGTAGCCGCTTAAAAGGAAACCGTCCCATAAATACCTGCGCCGGTCAGCAGTATACATGTGTTAGTAAAAAGCCGGCAATACGAAGTAGTTGGAACTAGGCGCTACTACGAATAACTCATGCCATTTGCAGAACCAGAGGGACCCTGCCTGGAAGAAGAGCAGCTTCGGGTCGGACTCCAGCAGGGGCACCCCGTCGTGGAACCAGCTCAGTTCCGGTGCCGGAGACCCGGATGCTGGGCAAGCGAGCGTCACTGGCTGGTGCAGCCACGCCGTCTGGTGCCGGTCTTGGCTTGACGTGTCGATGGAAGGTGGCTCTGCACGAACCGAGGGTCATTTATTATTACTTATTATTACGGCGTGTTCAAATAACGAAATTTCTGGATCGAATCGAACGCGAATATTCGACAATAACTACCACCGAATATCGACTACTTTCTCATTTCTAAAGCAACATGAAATATTAAGGTTGCCCGGAGTATGTTTATAGAAAAATAAAACCAGTAGGCTTATATGCACTTATATGCCGTTCACAATTAATCATGCGGGTAATTGAGGTGCTTGTAGATCATAAACTACTACTTTCAATAATGTGGAGTACGACAGCAGTTACAGTAACGAAAAAAAGGTAACAGCATGTTACCAGATGCACATACAGTGGGTTCGAAGATGAGTGATACGACAGCACCGAATATTCTTTTAACGTGATCTGAACATGCTGAGGGCAGCCGAATAATAAGCCGAAACAAGAATGCGTATACAGGCTGCTCAAAAATGAGCCATTATTAATGACTGAATGAAAATTATTGAACAAAACTTATATGGCCCGCATGTTCGCTCAGCAACTGGCGCTTAACAGCGGCAGCTCCCCTTCTGCAGAATCATTCGGAACATCCATCGCCCTGTCTTCTTCAACTCTTTTTTATGCCTTACACCATATATTCGAAGAAAAAAAAAAGACGCATAATCGGTAACTCCGATTACTGAATACTTGAATCGCATACGGACCAAGTAATATCAAGTATCAGTTTAGAAATCTGGAGTATCCGCACGCTCTGCCTATTATGGTACAATTAAGTTTACAGACACCGTTAAATCATACATCGTACCAGGTGCGATGCTTTAGGATCAAAGCGACACAAAACGGCTCTTCAGCAGACCCAATCGCGCGAATCACTTTCTTTTTTTTTTTTTGCGAAAGGCGCTGTTGGTCATCGGCGTTGCTCAATAAACACAGTACAAATGCAGGTTTTCCGAATAATGCGCTGACAGGGCTCCCAAATTACATTTTGAAGCGCTAACATTGAAGCGCGCAATACATATGACAACTGAAATAACAAATGAAACGCGCCCTCAAATGGACAAGCGACAGAGCTCTGTACGCAGTCGTGTGTGCGCATTCGGTGCACGTAAGAATCACAAAAATAATCGCGGCGGCAAGGTCCGTCAAAATTGCTAGGCTTGTTTTTCTTTCGTTTTTTTTACTTTTTTGTTTCTTGTTTTCCCTGGTAAACTTACAGGCACGACGGGGTCGGCGTCAGGGAGTCAGGTGGCACGAGCGACGGCGCAAAGCAGGAAAGCACAACTTACGCTTACCGCGCCCGCCTGCTCGCCATTTAGACTTACCTTGCACTTCCACTTCGAAAGCCCTGGAGGCGGAGCCCACATTGTTCGTACCGATGCACACGTACTTCCCTCCGTCTGAAAGCTTTCAAGATAATGTGTAAGTTACGAAAAGTACGAAATTCGAATATTAATAATGTAACAACCCCTGCCCTATGTCGCTTCGTCGGCTACGTGCACACTTCTTCACTATGCGTCATGCTGTTGTCAAGGCTAGTTGTTGTGGCCTATTATTTAACATTACACAGTGTATATAGCATTTATACAACAGCATATATAATAATTTACGGGGTTCAACATACTAAGGCAACACTGAGGCAATGAGAGACGCCATAGTGGAGGACCCCAGATTAATTCTTAAGCGTCTGCGGTTCTTTAATGTGCAGTTAGGTAAATCTAGACACACGTGTATTTCTTTCTTTTTTTTTTGCATGCCAGCTTCATCGTAATGCGGCTGCCGTGGCTGAGAATCGCACCGGTCACCTCCGTGCGACAGCACATACAGCGTCAAAACAACCGTAAAAGGTAAATTCCTATAACACTTCATTGCACGATACACGCAACCAGATTATTTGTTTCCAGTTTCTGTAAGTGGTTTCTCGTGCAGTTGGTCGCCCGTTTAAAACACGGTTTCACATAATGGCCTCATTGCCTGTGGTCCAGAAGGTTTTTACCGTGGTAGCGGCGACGCCAATATAAGTAGATCGTGGAGAAAAGTATTCAGTGCACCTCAATCTCTTTTTGAACCGTGGACATTTTCAATTCCGAAGCAACTGCTGCGTCGATTACGCCCTAAAGAACTTTAACCTTGCTGCGCTGAGAGTAACAAATGAAGTGATTTGGCATAGCCTTACAAATTGGGTATACAAGTAGGTTGAATCATGTGGCTTTCAAGCTATCTTCACACTACCTCGGAAGTTCAATGCGCTCTCAATAGAAGTGCCATTGGGAAACCTGTGTGTACAGTTTGTATGCCTATTTGCACATATTGCCAGCCGGTGCGCTGACGGTTTCAGCCTTGTATTGATTACGCCGGGTGTTTCACTTAAACAGAACCAAACTTGGAGAACTAAATAGAACCACACCTTAGGGAAATGAGACCAATGACATATCGTGAGTATTCATCTTGAGTTGCTCACACTGTGTTTTGAAGTGCAGTCAGTTAATTAATTAGTTATGTTTAATTAAACATTGTTTTATAGATTCATTTTATTGCTTAATTCACTTTTTAGAAGTTGTATACGGCGTGCTCATGAACACAATTAAGTTGTTTCTATGTCGTTATTTTTTATGCGAGTGTTCATGCAAGCTCGCAAGAACACTCGCATAAAAAATAAGCCCAGGACATATTAAAAACATCACGTTACTGCGTGGTTGCCCGTCTGGATTGCAACACTCTCAATGGCGTTTACGAAAACCGAAGCCCGCATACAAATCAGAAAAGAAGACAGCGAGCGGCCACAGCGTCCAGCGTCCATCTGCACCTTGGTTGTTAACACCATAATCGGCCACGGTCCTAAATGATGAGAGATAGGCCGGCGCTTTAGAGGAATACAAACACACTTGTCGGCTTTCAACTGCCATGTGGGCTTCGTTCTTTACCAATGCGATTGCGGGCGCTGCAATTTGAAAGCGCAAGCTCGTAGTGACGCCATTTTTTTTTTTTTTTCGTATTTCGCGGGCTTCTGCGGAGTTCGGGAAAAGGACTCACGCAAGAGGTAACATGGAAACAACTTCATCGCGGGACATTTCTGAGGACACTCCAAAACTCCTCAAATGCGATCTGAAAAGTTCTAGTTTTTTTATGCGACCAAAAGAAATTTTCACCGATAAAGGTATCGACGCACACGTCCGTCATAGTTGGTGTCGTTAATGAATAGACAGAAAATTATCGGTGAACGCCTGAGAAAATATGTCGTGACCTAATACTAGACAGCGACCTTTGCCAGGCAGCTCCTAATTTTTTTAAAGAAAAAAATTCCGCAATTTTCCGTGAAAGCTCTGCCTTGCACCCACCTGGAGCGAAGAAAGGTTGAGACTACGTCCGGACTGTAGGAGCGAGATGCCGGTCCTGAATTCGAGCGGAAGACCATCCCGAAGCCAGCGGACCACTGGCTTTGGCTGGCCAGTGACATTGCAGAACAGCACCAGGTTGTCACCTTTCACTACGTTTACTTTCTCCTCGCCGTGTTCCGAGGGCCCCGTCCAGATTGCGGGCCTCACTGCGGACCATCTTTTCTTTATTAGTGCCTACAGAAGCGGGGTGCACCATTCCACGCGAGATAGAATTTAATATCACGAGAGAATAACAGTGCAGGATCCTCACCAAGTACGCTGAGAGAGAAGTTTCGGGTCACCCGGCCCACATCGTTGACTACCTCGCACGAGTACGGGCCCGCGTGCGCGGTGGTCACATGCAGCATGCGTATGGCGTGGCCACCCCGGATAAGGTCGATGCCTTCCGGGAGCAGTGCGACTGGAGTGATCTCGGTGCCTGCCTTAGACCAGGTTACTGCGGGAGCCGGATTTCCGGTCGCTGAGCAGTCTAACGTAGCCGGCTCACCCTCAAGCAGCTCCCAGGAAATGCGCTGGCCGACCTTCAGCGCTGGCGGGGCTATATAGATCGGGACGGAAAGGTGATTTGCAGATGCGTCTTTGAGGAATTGTTAGAATAAAGTAAATCAGGCAGCCGCGGCCTGCGAAAGCTTGTCTCGCAAGTGAAACGTTCCTGCGAGTGTCGTAGGACCTCTTAAAGGCTACGGAGTGTCTCGTTACTAACTCCAGGGAAACAAAGTTCTTGCGTAAATGAGACAGAAACTCTATCACAAGTTATAGAAGAACCAAAAATGTTAAGATAATAAATTGACAGGGACGATTAGGAAATGTAACTCCTCTACTGGTCCATTGGCACACCCTGGCCGCGGTCAGGAATGACAGCTAACGGAGTCGAATGTCCGTTATCAGTGTATTATTATAGCGATGGACCGGATGGTAACGAAGAAAGGGCAACAAGCCCACCTATAGAAACGACACTCGTGCAACAAGTGGTGACCACGGACAGCTCAAAAATACGGTGAACGTCTTAGTGCACACAAGTTTACGGGATGACACGCTCCATCGTTCGTGCCGCACGATGCGGACCGCTCACCGAGCACGTCGACGACGAACTCCCTGGATGCCGTGCCGACCTCGTTGACGGCGTTGCAGCGGTAGCGACCGGCGTCCTGCTCGCGCGCCGTCTCGATCACCAGCTCGGAGGTGCCCGGGCGCACGCGGCCGTCGGCGCCCGTGATGCGCGACGCGCCGAGGAGCCAGCTGACCTCCGGGCTCGGCACGCCCGAGGCCGCGCACCGGAGCACCGCCTGGGAGCCGCCGCGGACGCGCACCACGCCCAGGGTCTCCTGGTCCTCGATGGACGGAGGAACTGCGTGCGTGTACTGAGCGCTGTGAACACCGCTGAACAGCCAGTATGAGGGAACAGTATTTCAGTCCAGCTATTGAATGCTACACTTCGCGTATACCTGGCTGCCAAATGCGCCTTACGATACTGCCCTACGCAAATTATGATGGACTGTCGAATGTGTCAGTGCTACGCAATTTTATTACAAGGCACTGAATACTCGAAATTCAAGGTCGTAGCATGATCGCTCGAGCATTTTCTAAAGAAAACATGTCCGTATTTATAAAGTAATTAAATTTTGATCTATTGCGTTGAGGTCCGCGGCTCGTGGGGTGATTGCGTTGCTTATCAGCGCGAGCACGTCTTCAAGTATACAAGCACGTAAGAAGCGACATTGCGCTTAATCTGAGTAATAAAATGAGTGAAGCCCGAATTTTGAGCGAAGGAATGATTTGTAATGGGATAGTGATGGTCTCTGACTACATTATTTTCGATGTCGCTATAGTAGTTTTTAACGAAATTGTTCAGCTTGAAAGCAATAATAGTTATTAGGCACTAGCATGTAGTGACTGCGAAACGCCCATAAGGGTTCTTTTGCAAAACGCTTCTCACCCGGAGACGTTCTTTTACCTAGATTTTTTTCTGTGAAGAACACGCATATGTTTGACGGTCGTCATTTATTAGTGCCTTAAATTCCTCTCTTCGGGGTATTACGTACAGGGCATTATATACGAAAAGAGGTCACTGGCCAAAACGTATCACACCAAGTAAGCAATAGTATGGAAGTGAGAATAACAAAATATAACATCATAATGCAAAACAGATGTTACATGTAAAAATACACAATGAGATACTCAATTTAAGATGCGTAATGGATAGTAATTACTACTTCTTTAAAAATCCACGGATTGCACACACTGACAATGGACTGTGGCAGTTCATTCCACTTTTGTTATTACAAAAGGTAAAAAAGTACTGGGTATTATTACAACCACTCAAGCGCTCGACACTTAAAGGGCAACTCCGGCGTTTCTTTAACCATATTAGGATATTGTCATTTTCAGATGGTATATACAGTCCTGTCACCGGTAGGGTGGTGCAGTTTGCTCAGAAATTCAGCAATAATTTTAAATAATCA
This sequence comes from Dermacentor andersoni, assembly GCF_023375885.2. Taxonomy (NCBI): domain Eukaryota; kingdom Metazoa; phylum Arthropoda; class Arachnida; order Ixodida; family Ixodidae; genus Dermacentor; species Dermacentor andersoni. Next base: position 348,561,648 of record NC_092814.1, read on the forward strand.
ATAAACGAGATACCGAAACCGAAACGGTTAGCAGCGTTGTGTGATGTCACGATGAGTCGATGACGTCAGATGCTACACTGCCATAACGTGAACATGCAGAACGCGTGCTCCACACGCGCTACAAGTCGCGCTAACGCCAAAGAAGCGAAGCTGATGATGTCTCCTGACGAC